>NC_084480.1:54212055-54516835 GCF_030035675.1 Rhineura floridana
TTTACCCTCTCTTCCAGTCCCTTGAACGTCATACAACAGCACCGAAGGGAGGCGGGGGTGGCGAATCGCAGCTTTCCCAACAACTCCACCCCCCCCCACTGCCAGTTATTTCAAGGCTGGACCAAACTTGAAAACGGCAACCTCTAGAGCCCAGCTGGGCTTTTCTCTCCAGTTTCTTGCCGCCCCCCCCCCCGCGCGCCGCCCTAAACCCAGCCTGACGAAGCCTCGTTCTTTCATGGTCCTCTTATCTCGGGAAGACTCTCAACTTTTTGCAAACACCTGAAGGCATCTTTTCAAAGGCGGAGAATGAATACATATATAAATGATCTGATCTGTGTCCTTCCTCTCTATCTGAGTAAAAACTCAATATATTTAAATGATCTAACCTGTGCATCTCTGAGGTATTTTATCTGTCTCGCCATCCAGCCATCCACCGTTAAAGACACAATTAATACATGCATCTGTCTAATCTTTCTATATCATATTCCTCCCTCAGTGCACCCGATAAATACAGAACGCTATGAAGTTTCCTCTCCCCCCCCCCCGCCGCCACCAACCTCCATCACTGCATCTTTTCAGATGGAGGATGTCCTATTTAGAGACAGGAGGAAGGAAAGGTTAGCAGAAGCGAATGCCTTTGCAAACTGTTCAAGGTTTTAGTGGGTCTTCAGCACTCTGTCACTGTCCGACAAATACATTGTAAAAAAAATGGGGAGCGAGTGAGGAAACGATAACAGGGTTGCTTGGTTGGGTTTTTTCCCACCCCTCTCTCGTTGGTGATGGGCATATTATTATTCAGTTTTGCCAGTGCACTTATTAGGATTATACTGAACCCCATACCGCATTTATGAAGCGTCCATTGCTAAACAGAACATGTCTGAGGATGGATGACATATAATTTAATTAAAGAAAATAAATACATACAAGAAAACACGTTCGGGCAGTTCTGGATTATTCACAATGTCCAGCAAAGCACATCTCTCTGGCCTCCGTACACTCTCCCCCGTCCCCAAGATTGCCCGCATTAATTCACTTTTTTGCCGACTTTGCCATGACTTTAAACATAAGGTTGGGAAATCCACCTTTCTGCCGATCTTCCCTTGACCCTTACGGCGCCCCCCTCTTTCCCTCACTCGCCGTCTAGCATCCTGTTCCCTTTGATCTGCATCGCGCGATCATCAGCCCTCCAAGTCCCCTCACCTTTGGCGAACGACGGGGGTCCGTGGCTCAAACACAGCAGAAACCAGGCGGCCACCCAGCGGCTCATGATCCTTTGATCTCCCGAGGAACGATCCCAAGAGGGTGGAGAGATGAGACTCGAGGAGTTTGGTGTGGGGAAAGGGAGGAGGAAGAGAAGTGATCTCTCTACCTGGCCACTCAGCAGATAACAATTTCTCACAAAAAAATAAAATGTCCCTTTCCTACAGATCGAGAAGGAAAGGAGGCTCTCCTCTTTTTCCTCCTCCTTGACTTCTGCGTCTCGCCTAATGATAAGGATATCCTAGGAAACCCGAGCTCAGCTCACGGTCTGAACGCTGCTGCCACGAGTCAATCATAGCTCGCAAGAGACGCGCCTGCTCCGGGGATGTGCTAGGCAGGTGTGTGTGTGAGGGGGGGGGAGAGATGAGAGACTCTTTCCCCTCCGTCTATCGCGGGTCGGTGGCAGTCTCTTGGCTGGCTGCTGCTGCCGCTGCTGCTGCAGGGAAGAGAACAATGAAGAGAGAGCGAGAACGAGAGCGCTCTGCCGGCTGGAAAGCGCACTGTATACAAACAGAGGCGGCGTGCGTCTGTCTGAGGCGAGAACCACACTCTCCTCCTCTATTCTGAGTCCTTCCCCCCCTCTCCTCCCTTCAGTCAAGCGGCTGCTTCTGGCGGAAAAGACCACGTACACACCCTGCCCTCTGATTGGCCCATCTTTTGTCTCAGTGAGCGACGAGGCGGGGGAGGGAGCCGGATGACTTGAAGTAACAGGCAAATATATAGACGTGGACGTGGAGGACTAACGTTCTGGGTCGGGGAGCGAAGCAGAGTCGATGAGCGCGCGAGGGATTGAGGAAGAGAGAATATTCTCAAGCACACTCCACACTTGAATTGGGACCCCCCCCCAACTTTACATCTGTGTATGCTCTTGTATTTGGACGTCTTCGGGCAGGGGGGTGGGTGAACACCAAGTCATAAAAGTTCTGCATTGTTGCATATTATTGCCCTGACATTAATCAGAATTTAAGATTAAGTTTGAAGTAGGCTTCAAAGTAAAAAATAAATAAAAGTAAGATCTATTAGAAGTAGTTGTAGCAGCAGCAGTGATATTTATATTTTGTAAGTGGGAGTTGATGTTGAGAGAGGTAGTAGCCCCAGGCTATCTAACCAGTTAATAGCTGAGCTAAAAAGTTGACTGGGATTGAAGCTCATGCTTTTAACTAAATCAGGGCACTATCCCTCTTTTCACAATTGAACAAAGTTCTTTGCATTTTGGGACTTTGCTGCACTTCAAATTTGTGCAAAATTTAATTTTACTCCTAATACAGACACATGATTGGTTCATCTTTTTTCACCAGGAGCCCTTCGGAAGACTTCATATAAAGGGAAGACACAAACTAGAAAGATAAACATCACTCATAAGCCTGGCAGAAGATGGTTCCTTTTTAAAATTCACTTTGTGAATGCCATTTTTACATGTGGAGTAACAGGGTGGATCTTTTAACATTAAAAAGTATGTTGCTACTAGCCACAAATAGCCATGTTAGTATGTTGCAAGTGAAGGTCAGATCCATTTGGAAAAGAATGCATATGACCCCATGCTCTTGACTTGAACTTTATGTTTGTAAATTAGAAGGGAAGGTCTTTCAGTACCTAAAGAGCAAAATGATAGTCAGAAGTTTGTACTGTATAGTAAAGGCTAACAAGGATCCCTCCAGACTGTATTTTGTGGAGTTCAAGTGAATACTTTAGGATTGTGCAATTAAAGTGGATTAAAGGGCTCTGTCACCTTAGGACAACAAATCTACTATAAAAAAACAACATACTTTTTGTGGTTTTGAAAGTGATGGGAAAATACACTGAAAAGTGTGGGATGAACAAATGATTACTGGGAAAACATATAAACACCTTGTAAGCAAATCAGGATGAATGCAGGGTTAATGCACATTATCATATAACTGACCCATAAACAAATCAGGGGGAAAAAGCTCAATAAAGACTGGGCATGGTCTAATCACCTTTTTACCCCCTTGCAAGTCAGCACAAAATAGCTGAAGTATATTAACAGGAGTTAGTGCCATTTTTAAAAGCACCTTCCATGTGATGTTGAAGAGGATATTTTCTTAAGAAGCAGGATTTAGTTTGAGCCATGTAACTTAGCCTTCAGATTTGTTTTCAGTGGTGGGATTCATCTCCAAAATTTAAGAAATGAAATATTATTTTAAATATGCACATTTTTACTTTCATCATAATCCCCAAAATGGGCAGGATCACAAGTGGTTTGGATTAAACCACAATCTTCACACCATTTATTATGAATTACGGTAGAAGCCTTAGTTTCTAAATCTTAATTATCTAAGAATTACTGCAAGGGAGCCGCTTTTGACCTCTCGAACAGCTGTAATAACACTTAAATGGCCCAACCACATGGGTAGGTGGGTGCCTTTCAATGGGTCTTTCTCACAGAATCATTCTCTTCCAGTAGGGAACTGATTCCACAGTTGAAACCCAGTCAGTCTGCCACTGCCCACATCCCTGTAGCTAGCACAACATTTAAAAGGCCCATTCAATTTGTATTAATCTGAATTTACTGGGTGCAAAATCCTTTCAAGTATCTATGTGAAAATGCCATCCTTTGTGTATGTGCCAGTTCTCCTTATGTAGTCAAAATGGCACCATCCACAAACAAGGAAGAGTTATCAGTAAACTTGTGGGAACCCTTTTCAGAAGTAGAGAAAATTGGGAGGGGGGGGTAAAGATTCAGCATGTTCTTGGTGAGCAGAGTGGTGACTCACCAATGGGGAAAACAAACATTAAAAGTGGAGATTGGGATGAAGTATCCTGGAAAAGGGCATGGCTGGAGCCCTGAATAGAAGCACTCACCCTAGTACTATTTGTGACCCTGTGATTAATCAGATGTTTTTGACATTTTCTTACCTATATGGATAAAAACAAATAACACTGCTATCTGTTGATTTCAGTGGAGTTATTTCTAAATTCAGTTTATGAGGACTTGAGCAGTATAACAAACTATGGGCAAAATCCTCAAACTTTGCCTGGCAATTTCAGTCCAAATTCCTCTAAATCTTAGCTTGACTGGTTTTGTCTAAAACAACAGCAATTACAACAACAACAAATCTTTCAACAAGATGTTGTCATCTTACATTCTTTACTGTGTACATACATATTTAATGTTTTGTGCAGATAGGGCATGAACATTAATCTTGGTTTTGGTCATGAATATTGTTACTTCTTAACACATGCATAATTCAGAAAAAGGAAGGCATGGTATCAGTTTCTGTGTTTTCTGTGATAACCAGAGACCTAAGCCATGCATACTTGTAATAACAGCATCAGCAGAATTTGTATTATTGGTTTGACCCATCCCTAATTATGACCTAAATACGAGATGCATGTGGTTGCTGGAGTCAAGATTTAGGCAGAGGATTTCCAGGAACTGCAGAAAACCGAAAATGTTCCAGGACTATAAAAGTGTATTGGCAGTGAGGGAATTTTCTTTTAAAATTGCACTATTGGAAGGAATCCACAATTCAAGAATAAATGAACAGATCATTTAAAGGTAAAGTATAATGAAGCAGTTTGCTTGACTCTGTGAATGTTTTTCTTAAATCTGAATCAGATCACCTCATACAATGAAGCGACGTTCAATAATTCTGCTGTGTGAGCACAGAATGGTGCATTAGAATGTAAGATTGATAAGAAAAAGTACATTTAGTTGTTAATATTTTTCTTCTGTTTACATTTCAGTGCACATTTTAAATAGTAGTATGGGTACTAACATAACATGTTTAATTATGTACAAGCTGAAGCCATTACAGAACTGATGTAGAAAGACATCAAGACAAAATCAGAGATGGAGAAGGACTATTTGGAGTCATCTACTTACTTATTTGACAGTTCATGATTGCTTCTAGCTTATCAAGCCTATCTCTGCATGCTATGAAAGTTTAAATCTTCTTCAGAGAAGCTTTGACTACTTTACTCAAAAACCATTTTGTACTTCTATCTCACCACTGGAATATATTTTGTCTCTGACATTTTATTTTTTATTTAATTTTATCCCATTAGCCGGTTGGAGGAGAGATTTATAATATGGGCCATGTCCTTTTTATCTGCTCAAAAGAGATGAAACCACCCAAGTAATAACTTACATTTATACAGTGCATTTCCTCTCCAGAATCCCAGATCACTTTACACACTCTCTCTATGTAGCATTTACTCCATTCATCACTAAAATGCCACTACCTCTCTGGTGGGCTTCTTGGACTACTGGTGCACACCCACATAAGGACTTCAGATAAGAACACTACTTCAGAATATAAATGTAAGAGCTAGGGTGGATGCACTGCAGTCACTTGTAATAGAGTTTGGCCAGGAATGCTAGAACAGTATCATTTGTAAATCTCATTTCCACTATGATGAAATATGGGGTCAGAAGTGAATAATGATGGGAATCAGTTGTTCATTCACTGGCAATCACTCGTGGCCGAGTAAGATTGTCTTCCAAGATAAGGTCTTTAACAGTGGGTCCGTAAGTGACTATGGAGGCCAATTCTGGATCCACACAGCCTCCCACAGTGAGGACATAGGTTTCCAGATGGAAGATGGTCGTGATGAGGATTTGTTTGACGTGCCTTCCGCTTAGCTCATTTGTCCTGTTCTCCCTGTATTCTTGCTTCTTCGAAGTCCACAGCAGGTTTGATAATAGCCGACCTCCATTTAGGACATCCATGGCCCAAGACTTCCCAGTTCTCAATGTTCATGTTACGTTTTTTTAGATTTGCTTTAAGAACATATTTAAACCTCTTTTGCTGTCCACCGATATTCCGTTTTCCATCCTTAAGATGGGAGTAAAGTAGCTGCTTTGGAAGACGGTGATCAGGCATTTGAACAACATGGCCAGTCCAGCGAAGTTGATGTTGAAGGATCATTGTTTCAACACTGATAGTCTTTGCTTCTTCCAAAATGCTAACATTAGTCCGTCTGTTCCCAAGTAATTTGCGACACAAAGCCTGTAGGCAAGCAGTTTCTCACACATGCACTGTCATCTATCTATCTGTCCATCAGTCCATTCTTCATTAGCATTTAGGACAAACCCATTCATACATACACAATGTTTATTGTTCACTTAATCATGCACCTATAAAATCTCTTCATGTTTTTTCACCATAAAGATGAAAGATAGGTAGGGCTTGATGGAACTAGATAAACCATTACTTAGATTGCCAGGTGTCTTGTTTTGCTTTGGATAGTACAGAAACTCACCACTGTCTTGAATTTCAAAATGTGAAATTCCTAAGATATACACAAAAAGGAACTCACACAGAATTAACTCTTCAGCAATGTATTTTCTGCAGTCTTAACAATGAGACATTCACTGCTTTCTATGTGCACAAACACACAATTACACAGACACACGTGTGCTACATCCTTTGCTGTGAAATAGGAACTCATAAGAGGTAGCAGCCATTTGCTAAACTGGCAAATGCTAACTCTGACTGGGGCAGTAACAATCTATCTAATACTGTAAAAAATAAATTGCTTGACATTACTGTTACCAACAATTGCCTTGAATGCCTTTTCATAATTCAGTGATATACCAAAATAATTAATTATATATACCAAAAGTCAGGGAAGGGCTGTAGTTCAGTAGAAGATAATATAATCTGCATGCAACAGACTGCAAGTTCAGTCCCTGGAATCTCTAGACAGGGCTGGGAATGTCCCATCTGAAACTCTTGAAAGCTGCTGCCAATCAGTTTTGACAATACTAGCCTAGATAGACAGATGGTCTGACTCTTTATAAGGCAGCTTTATAAGACTAGCAGTCATAGCTAGTCTTCATTTGAGTTCAAGTTCACCAAGGCTTAGCCCCAGAAGTGTTTTTCATTACCAGAAACATAAAGCAAGTACCCTTCAGCCTATGTAGAAAACAAGTATCCGCATCTAGAATTGAAAAGTGGTACTTTTAGTAAGATATGTATGACAAAAATATGAGCAGGTAAGTAATAAAACAACAGCAAGCAATAAAATCTACAGCTGCAGGTAGCAGAAGAGCAACTTCCCCTACTCTCAAAAAACTTGTCATCAGAGATACAAACTAAAAGTTACAGTGCATTATTTTGGAGCTGGACATGAGGACTTTTCTATGTTTTATACATGCCAAAGATCATTTTAGGAGAGAATGCAACAAGAATGTTTCAACAAACAAGTACATGAAATGTTGTCACACAGGAGAGGGCCGGGATCTCTTCTTGATCATCCCAGAGTGCAGGACACGGAATAATGGGCTCAAGTTGCAGGAAGCCAGATTTCGACTGGACATCAGGAAAAACTTCATAACTGTTAGAGCCATACGACAATGGAACCAATCACCTGGAGAGGTAGTGGGCTCGCCGACACTGGAGGCCTTCAAGAAGCAGCTGGACAGCCATCTGTCGGGAATGCTTTGATTTGGATTCCTGGATTGAGCAGGGGGTTGGACTTGATGGCCTTATAGGCCCCTTCCAACTCTACCATTCTATAATTCTAAGCATTCCTGCTATTTGTTGTCACCCGCACACAACCTACATGGGCATATTTCACACCATCATCTTCTACAGTACAACCCAATCAAGTTATGGTTCCAGCACCTGCTGTGATACCTGTTAATGTTCCCCTTGGCTTTTTATCAACTACAGTGTTTTATTTATCATTATCATTGACCCAGGTGGCAAGGTCATATGCTGGCTGTTATTTCACTTCAGCAAAAAAAGAACAAACAAAACAAGCAACTTCTACATAGCTGGACTTTTCCATTGCTGTGATCCATTTTAGCTTAACATGGCTGTTCTCATGTTTTCCGAATTCAGTAGTTCCTTGGGTCTAGCAGGGTGGAACTGATAGGTAATACAGAGTATTTCTGCTCAGTGTCAAATTATAGACTTGCACTTAGAATCCCGCTTCAGGATTTCCTGCTTAACATGGGAAAATTGGAGGTGGAGTGGCCACTGCACATTGTGACATTGGGGGCTGGCTGGTGTGCACACCCTCTACTTATGTTGAGATTCTCTGTTGAGGCATAATACAGTATTTAATCCTCACATTGCCATGTAATTGATTGTAGTGGATGCTGTCAACCTTTGATTTGCCAGTGGTGCTTCCAGAAGTAACTCTGCCTATAACAAATGTATTGGGCAGGATTCATTATCTTTGTTAGCTGTTTCCTTATAGTACACATTTCTGGGGAAAAGGAATTAGGAAGCCTAATGCTTTTTCCCTGTTCCCAACCCTGCCCCTGCTTTGAATGCAGCTTGCTTCAACAGTGATATACACCAATTAGGCTGCATTAAAAACTTGTAATTTTCAAGGAACATTCTAAAAGACTTTTTTAAATATGTAAAACACGCAAACACTAGAGGTATCACACTGGACTGGGAACCTGATGATGCTTATTCTTATGCTACTAATCTGTAGTGTGATGTTGGGGCTATCAATTCATTTGTTGCGCTCTAGGTCCTCAATTTCTCCCCCAGTGCCTTGTCTTTGGTACCTGTTTGCATTATATTTGAGGAACTGAAAATCTCATGGAGCATTTATAAATGGGTCTTCTCATTCAACACCATCTCTTCTTGCTTGCTTCAGCAATAAAACGTTAGATCACAAAATTGTTACAATACAAAAAGATCTTAGCTTCACTTGGGACCTATATATTTCCATTAACCAAACATTTGTAAACAGTTTGTCGCTGTCACCAAAGCTTCTTTCCTCTTTAATTTAAAATTTCCAAGGAAACAGGCACACAAGCTCTGAGTCACCTTGGTGACTCTTGATGTCACCTTTGGAGTAAGTATCTTTGATAGTTGGTTTATCGTATAGACCAGTTTTAATTTAAAGATTAGCTTTATCACAGTCTCCCATCCAAGCACTGCACAGATCTGAGACTGTTTACCTTGTGAAATCAGATGAGCTCAAAGCTTGAGACAGAGATAGTGGCAGCTCACAGGGCCACCATCCCAGTAGTTGCTTTTTTTAATTAAGGCCCATAAAAGCAACAACTCTACCTGAGCTATTTCCAAAGGAAACAGTGAAGGTGAACAATAAAGGGCAAACAGAATGAAGTAAAAAAACCAGGACCAATTCACACAACTGAGTCACACTGCTGATACCCACAACTCTTTTCATGTTATAGTAATGTGGAGAAGCAATTATTAGCCCAATGAATAGCCCTATGAATGCTCCTTACAACTTGGCTCAATGAAAACACATTTCATTCATTTTCCTGAATGTATTGAACCCCAATTTCAGCTTCATGAAAAGGGCACCACTATTTCCATTTCCTGAAAAAACTGTTTCTGAAGTCTTCCATTTTCACTTGTATGTAAAGGAAGAAAATGAGATGCTTGCATTCATCCGACCTCACCTTCTTCAGAAACATGGGGCAGGATACAAATAACTTCAAGAACTATTGTTCATGATCAATAAGAAACTAAAGTAAGAAATCTCACTGGTAGGAAGGGCAAGTTGCTCATTGGATCTTGTACATCATGGTTGCTATTCCCTTGAAAAATGTGCTTGTGGGGTTTATTTTGGTAGAATTATTATTCTGAATCATGAGAGGGGGAAAAATAAAAGGTTAATAACAGATCAAGTACAACAGTATAGCACTGGTGCTGAAATAAGACATTTTTCTTCCCTGCTGCATCTGTCATACTGAGGACTATTTCTCTATACAGCACTGTATAGCAAAGGAGACAGTAATGTCAATGTCTTTATGACAGTATGATCCTGCTTTCTGCCTTTGTCTCAAATGAAGTCCATACCCATGAAAGTGAATTACAAATGAGTCAATAATTGCATTTTTTTAAATTACCAAATCATATGTTCTCATACCTATGTTTTGTAATGACTTAGCCCATCTAAAATAATTCTCTGTCTAGATGAAAATTGACTTTAGATTTATGGGACATTTATAGAAATGATTCTTGCACAAGGATTAAAAAACTGTGCTTGACAACTAATGGGCAAGTAAATACACAGTATATAGAACACAGATCTCTCCCCCTCTCTCTGTCTGAGTCTGTCCCACCTGCTATTGTCTATAAGCAGTAAATTAAATATTTATCACCTCTGCTTCTTAGTATGTCATTTATTTAGGTTGCTTTGGCAATATTGGCATTTTTATTCTTCACTTCTCATCCCTTTGCTTCCCTGATGGTAGAGCAACATCCTCTGTGCTCCAGGTTTCCTGAAGCCTACAAAACTGAAAGTAATAATTGTGACCAATATGTTTTCTAGCAAACAGGAGTTTATCAACTGCAAGATTATTGGGTTGGCACAACAGTTTCAATCAGAATTTGAAGCTACACACACTGGAAGCAATCTCAATTATTGTTCAGAGCACAGATGCTATCATAAACTCCAACATCAGAATTGTATCAAGCTTCTCGAATGAAGTGATTACGTTTCTAACTTTCTTATGAAACACTGATTCGTACATACATGTGCATCACTTTATATCTTATCAGACAAAGATTTATTACCCAGCGTCTCACTGTGTGAACTATTTCAGTTGAAAAACATTGTATCTGGGAGGTGAGGTCAGGTGATATGAAATCTTTATTTACAATGTTTGAGTTGTGAAGGGTGTTTCTGCTGGTGACTTATGCCTCTGAATATATTGATTCATCCTATGTTGTTACACTAAATTACACCTACACAGTGTAATCCCAGGCAAGATTGTTCTCAGATTCCAAGTTATTATATTCCTATTTGTTTGCCTTTGTTTTTTGTATTTTATTTCTGTATTAGATACCTGATATTCACCCAACATATGTGGGAATCCTTCATCAGTCATTCCAAGAGTTGCTTGGTTTTCTATGACTTACGCGTGTAAGATGTGTTATGAGGCTATTGGAAGGAAAATGTCTGCAGTGCGACAACTTAAGACTGCTTCAAAACTAGTAGATACACCTCACATGCATGATGGGAACGGCCCTCCCCCAATATATCCTGTAACAAATACGAGGGACAACCACCACCATGGGGACAATGCAATGTAAGGAGCTGCATTTGGGCCCAGATCTCTGCCCCACATATTATATGTGTGAAAGAATAAATAAATAAATAAATATATGGTATGAAATAGGAGTATACAACCATTCTGTGTTAGGTATGAATAATAAGGCAAATTGGAATGATTCAGGGTGAGTACACGTCTCCCCAAGTGGAACTACAGTCAACAACATGCCCCATGTTGGATCAGGACTCTCAGTATGCTTCATACATTTCTGGCATTCTGGGTTGTATCTAATGATATCGTTCCATTTGTACAAGGACTTCCATTTGTGATACAGAACTTTCCCTCCATCTCCTGCCCCTGTTCACCTGCCAAATCCATTATAGGGATTGCTTGAATCCTCTGGAACAGATTTAGGGGGGTACATGGGGAGAGGAGGGGAAGGGGAAATTCCATTGTACAAACAGAAATCCTTGCACAAATGAAAAACTTTATTTGATACAACCCTTTGTTTTTCTGTGCTATCTACTTTTCTGTAAATCCAGGAGGAAAACATCATGGGATCTGTCTGCTTCTAATTTGATGTGTCTATACTGAAATCAATGAAATGTTGTGTGGCGGTCATGGCAAATGTGACAAAGGTTGAGAATATGTGTACTTCAAATGTGCCGCATTAGCAAGGGTGAAATTACAAGTTATGTGTACGTCCATAATTCTTTTAATAAATGATTTTTGTTTTGCATAATACAGTGTCTGAATCTGCAATTTGAAGAGTGGGAGTACAGCAGGGGAAGAGATGCTTCCTAATATTTATTCTGGAGGCACTCACAAAATCACTCCCATAAGGAGAAAGATCATGGAAGATATGTAGCCACACAAGATTCCCAAAAATGAAATAAAAGAGTTTGACATTTTTAGTTATTGGTTCAGACTGAGAACTTCTACAGCTTGCTAGGAAATTTAGTTTTTGCCAGCTAGATTGTGAACTTGTAATTTCCCAGATCCAGGAGCTTTTACATGGCTACTTTGTTGTCACTCTATATGTTTGATATTGAAAAGAGTCTTGTAAGGATTTCATTTACAAGCAAACAGCAAAAGCACTCATATTATGGATCTTCGCTTTGTAATTTTTTTTAAAAAAATCTTATTTTCCTGAAGTTATATTGCACCGCTAGTTTTTAACAGCTCATTCACACTCAGCTCAGAACCCAGGGGAGGACCCACTAAATTACAATAAAGTATTTAATGGAGCTGTGCCATCTGTATTTCAGAGATTTTACTACTAACTGAGCTAAAGGACCTTGTGATTTGAAAATAAGAGGACTATTATGGAAGTCAAAGGACCTTCAACGATGCATTTTTCATCCTTCAATATGTTTTTCAAAACTACTGTATGAATATTTTGTAACTTTTATTACATGCTTACTCCTGTTTTCATGTTGACAAAACCCTTTCAGATTTCATGAAATTTGTAATGACTACTACATTTAAAAGACAGCAAAACAAAATGTAACCCTTTTAACATGTGACTGTATTGGCCATTTACTGTTATATAACTGGAAACATTAACAATTAACAGACAATTGTTCCTCCAAACAGGCCTGTTTACCCAGTAAGTAGCTTATTTTGTCTGTTTATATCACCACTGTTTTCCAGTCATTGTTCATTTTTCACTTCAGTTAAAGGCTCCTGACATTTTCACATGTATTGTTTACTCTTGGGTTCAATGCATCATGGGGCTTGTAGTCTTAAGACTACATAAACTCTCTGTCAGACTCTTACTTTTAGGTTTAGGTTTTATTATTTTATTATTATTGTTGAGATTTTTAATGTTTTAATGTATTTGTATGTTTTTATTTTGTACATCGCCCAGAGTGGCTGGACAGCCAGTCAGATGGGTGACTAATAAATTTAATAAATAAATAAATAAAATAAATAAATACTTGCACACATATTTTGTGGGATTTGGAGAGGTTACATGAGATTGTTTAGATCGAATGGGTTAAAATATCACACTAATGCTGCTAGTTTGGTGCACAAATATAAACATCTCATAATAATGAGAATGAAAACTACTTATGTTCTAAAATCTAATATGACAAAGAACATTAAGCATTACTATATTGGGTAAACAGAATATACAAGTAAAGTTGAGCCACTACTAGATGCTTGTACTATTTGACTTCAGATATTTAAGCAGAGGACAGATTATCATCTGTCAGGGATGCTAGTGAATCTCACGTTGCAGATCCTACATTGAACAGGAATTAGAGATTTATTTATTTATTTATTTTATTCGATTTATTAATCGCCCATCTGGCTGGATTTACCAGCCACTCTGAGCGATGTACATAACAAAACATATAAAACAACAGAATATCAGAAAGCAAACAATAAAAACTGTAACAATACATGATAACTAAACAACAAAGTAGAGGCAACTCAGTTTCAATAATAGGCTTCTCGCCTGTATGGTCCGAGGTGTAACTAGAGATAGGAGTTCCTAATGCAAGTCTTCCCACCCTGGCATAAAACCAGTGTGGGGGATTGTCCATTTACAAGATCAAAAACCGGCATCTCCCCCAACCCCAGCATCCAGCAGTTCCAGCGATCTCAAAGATCTCTTCAAACTTTGTGATTTTATGATACTATGATCTTTTATCAGATTTAATTATATGTAAACATATTAATATTAAACATACTAACATATATGTTTACATAATATTAAGACAGCAAATCTTTTGTGTTGAATACTGTCAGTTGAACTGTTTAGCAAAATTGTTGTTAAGTTTCATGAGATGAAATCTAGGTTGTCACTCAACTGGGCCATAATAGAACCTTAAATTCTATTCAGTGTTTGTCTAGCTTATATATGAAGTCTGCCAGTACAAATGGAAATCCACAAAACTTTGAGAATAAATGATCAGGGCTAGTGAACTTTCAGAAGGAGCATTTGCACTGAGTAAATGTGCCATCACCCTTTTAAAAATATGTCAGGAGTAATTTTTTTAAGTTTAAAGTGAAAGCAAAATAGGAAGTTAGAGATTTTCAGTGTACTGCATGCTGCAGGCTCATGACCTAGCCAAAGCACAGGTGGCCAACCTTAAACTGAGGAGCCACATGTGGCCCGACATCTTTTTATGTGGCTTCCCATATCTCCTGAAACTGTCCCATTCTTTCATAGCATCACAGTTTTTCCTTCATGTGTTTCTGTGGCTTTTAAAAGTGGCTCTTCCCAATGCTTTTTCTGTAGAACAATTTTCAGAACACTTCGAAGGGGCAGTATTTTATTTTACAAAAATAAATTGATGTGGTGTTATTGTTATTGTTATTTTTATTATTAACTTTTTGTGGCTGTTTGGCTTGGGAAAAAAGATTTTTCCCTCACCAGCTGTTTGAGAACAAATTCATAGGTTTCTGTTCTCACTCTGTTTGGGTGTTAGGGATGGGATCAGTTGGCTGGTGCCAGTTGAAAGCATTCCATCGACCTCACAGGCTGGTATCATTTCAACCTTGTTGTTTTTCTGCAAGCCACTGTTTTTACAAATCCTTTTTTTCATTTAGAAAAAAAACTGAAATTAATTTTGATATTTTTAAAGGAAATACTGATATTTTGAATACGGAGGTCACCTGGACAGTGAACACTATCACTTCGAAGCACCCTGTCCCACCAGGGAGGGCTCATAATGCACGCTGGTTTACTCAAACCTTGAGCCTGATGAAACAGCAGGGACAATGGCTAGAGCAACGATGGAGGAAAACTCAATCTGCTTCTGACTGAACACAGGCTAGAGCTCATTTTCCATCATGTGGCGGTGAGGGCAGCGAAGAAAGCTCTCTTCTCTGCCACCATTGCATCTGCTCAATGTTGTCTGGCTATGCTTTTTTGGGTGGTCTGGGGTCTTTTGGGCTAGGGCCCAACACTGGATCCTGAGTCCTCAATCACTAGCTGTGACATGTTTGCGAGGCACTTTATGCCAGATGTCCCTGAGGCTTCCTCTGGTCATTTTTCTATGGAAATGTTTCAGCTTGTAAAGCCTGAAAATAGGACTCTGGGAGAAATGAGCACCACTACTTGCTCCATTGACTCTTGCCCATCCTGGTGGAAGTGGCTGGCTGGTTGACATATTTAAATAATACCTCAAAGGAAGTTTCTATGCCAACATTTTTGAAGGAGGCCATGATAAGACCTTTGTTAAAGAAACTTTCATTAGACCCTGCAGATCTTAACAACTTCTGCCCAGTCTCATTGGACAAGGTGATTGAGAAGATAGTGGCTGCTCAGCACCATGTTTTCTTGGATGAATTGGATTATCTAGACTCTTTCCAATCAGGCTTCAGGCCTGGTCATGGGACAGAGACTACGTAGAAGCAGTTGACTTGGCCACAGTGACACATGCACTGGTGACATTGAGGTTTATTACTGTAATGCACTCTATGTGGGTCTCCCTTTGAAAATAGTTTAGAAACTGCAGTTGGTTCAAAATGCAGCAGCCAGAATATTAACTGGATCATGGAGTGGGGATCATGTCACCCCTATGCTTAATTGATACCACTGGCTCCCAATTTGTTTCTAGGCCCAATTCAAAATTCTGATTTTCACCTTTAAACCCCTAAATGACCTTGGACCAACGTACCTAAGGGACTGCTTATGCCTGTCTGTTATTTAAGATCAGCTGCCTTTGGTCTTCTCTGCATATCTGGAATGAAACCACTTTTTGTGGTTGTTTGGCTTTGGAAAAAAGATTCCCAATGGAGAGAGCCATTTCAGTCATGGTCCCCAAGCTATGGAATACTCTATCCCAAGAAGCTCACTCTGCTCTCTCCCTGATGGTGTTCCAAAGACTTTTGAAAACAGTTTTAATGGTTTTAATGCTGTGAATAGTTTAATTGTATTTTAATTGTATATTTTTGTATGCTTTTAACCATATGTAGTTTTTATCTGTAAGCCGCCCTGAGTTCCAGCTTTGGAAAAAGGGCATGGTAAAAATAAAGATTCATTCATTCATTCAAAAACATCTTGTTCTGGAGAGCCTTTGGGAGGGACTGAAGTCTGAGCCTGAAAATGATTTTATTTCCCCTCTGTTTATTTTACCTCTTTATTCCCATTTTAATATTACTCCCCTAGATTTCTTCTACTTTAATAGGGTTTTTTGTGTGTGTTTTTTACTGTGTATGATTTTATTGTGAGCCGCCCTGAGTGCCCTATTTTAGGGTAGAAGGCGGGATAGAAATATTTTAAAAAAACCAATAAATAAATGTTAATAAATTAAGGAAATATCAATAAATTGAAGGAAATATTGATAAAAAATATCAATATTAATATTTTAGACATTGATCTTTTAAAAAAAATCAGTTTCCAAAAACAGCAGTGAAAATCAATGCAAAAAAATCCAATCCTCAAAGCGAATAAGCAAATTAATGGGAAATTTGGTATCAAGTCTGAATTGGGCAGAATTTCAGCACACCCTCCGTGTGTGTGTGTGTGTGCGCGCGCGCGCATGCGCGTAACACACTAAAGTCAGAAAGGAATTACTTTCTTTTGCTTTCTGGAACTGTAGCTGTATTGGTTTGCTGTACTAAAACAAACAAACAAACAAACAAATAAATAAATCCTCTGTATACTTATTTGAGAACCACCTCATCAAATCCAGTGGCCTTGCTTCTGAATATATCTCATAGGATTGGGAATTCTAATTGGAGGTAGATATGGTGATAATTGAAGCAGGGTGGTCTTTATTCTGGTTTACTTAATCCAGAACACTGGCTCTAGCTCTGCCCATCACCAGCATGTGACCTCATCAAATGACCCCCAAGGGAATGTGGCCCCTGACAGAAAAACAATCTAACCCCTGCTTTTAAAAATAATTTATTTTGGTTATTTTCCATACTGTCTAGTGCCAAATAATGAATAATTTACTTTATTTATTATTAATAATAATACCTATTTGGCAGCAGATTCTTACTTTTATCACAGAACATAGTTAGCCTTGCTTTGTACCAGAAGTGTGCCTTCTTTACAGAGTCTTTCCTTCTTCTGACTCAGGTTTTACAATAATGTTATTTTGTCAAATTGTTCTTTCCTTTAAAAAAGAGAATGTGCTATTTTATTTCATGAGAAGTGTTCTTAAACCAAAAATAATTAAAGGCTGCAAAGTATTATGGCACTGGTCCACTTCTGTCAGTGGAAGGGGAAGACCATTGCATATTTTAAGTTCTGCTGAATTAACATATGCATTGTCCTAGTGAATTATCCAGGCTGTTGCTGAGCTATATACTCTACAACACCATAGACTGATACAAATCATGGCCTTAGAGAACTCACAGCCTGAAAGACAAGGCACAATGGACAGGAAAGACAAGGTGACAAGAAGAAAAGAAAAGCAATTAACAAAAATAATAGTATGTCTCAGAATAGACAAGCTGTGTCTGCATTTCTTTTTTAAAAAAAGAGGACATCCCAGTTTGCCACATTTCTTTGGGATGATTGAATATTTCCTTCTACCCCACAAATGAGAATTACTTTTTAGTCAACAGGTAGTGGAAATTGGGTGGTTCCTGAAAAAGTTGACTGCAAAAGTCAATGCTCAAAACAAAAATCAGTCTATTATTTCTCAGCTTCATTACTTCCCACTCCTATAGTTCCTCATTGCCTAAAACTTTGTTTGCTGTCCAATTTTTTTCTTTTCTTCTTCCCCCCTCAATTGCATTTGAATGCTATTAAATATTTTTTTAATTTATAAAGTGACTGCTCACATTTTCAAAGCACTTCCCTAAGCTGTGAGCAGACATAAACAGACCACAAAGGCTTTCAAACCAAAGTGTGACTTTATTTCAAACATTTTTCTTTCTTTCAACAGCTGGGATTCCCTGCAAATTAGAGAAGCATCCCAACTTGCTACCCTTAATTTCAACTCTCTTTTAATCCCCCCATATTATGGTATCTACTTCCATATTTTTCCCTAAGCAAGGAACTGAGGTAAATATGAAATCATAAATCAAGTCATAATAACTTAAATAAATATCAAGAGCTGGGTTAATTGCTCTTGCCCATGAAGCTGTTCCATTCCCCATGTTCATTTCACCTGCCCATGCTTTGCCAAACTGATAATTGCTAAACTTGTGTTAGAAACACCAACCACGTCACTTGAAATTGTTTCTGCTCTGGATGGTGAAACCAAAATTCAGAAGGAAAGAAAATGGTTGAGATTTTTTTTAGTGTAGCTGGTGTAGATGTTCAAGGGAACATTTTTAAATACAGTAAGTAATGAAGTCTTTTTCAAATCCTTGAATTTTGGTTATGAAATGAGCTTAACAATGAGGTCATATTTTAAATACGCTTAATTTACCAGCCACCATCCATGTATTGCAGCTCACCAGTAGCTCGATAGATAAACCTCCCATTTTTGATGCCTACATGGGAATGTAAGAAAAGCACCTTAGTTAGGCAACAACACATGTCCATTAACTGTAGTTGGGTATTTGCAATATTTATGGGAAAAAAATGCTTACAACTAATTTTATTATAATTAAAATTAGAATGAGTATTGGCCCTCCAACACATGGGAGATTTCTGATGTGGTCCCTGTAGCAATATGTGTGAAGCTTAAACTAAAGGCAGCAGTAGCAAGGGATGGAGCTGGAAGGAGGAACAGGAAGTGAGTCAGGAAGACTAGCAGAGAGACTGTTAGAGAGGCAGTGTGAGAGAGAATTGCAGGCCCTGTAAATACTTTATTTCACACTGTTCATGTCAAGTTGGGAGTTGCTCCTTTACTTATACAAACAGGATCCTCAGTCCCTGAGGAGAACATTTTAAAAGAGGGCACATATTTGCATAATATTTGCATACATTTGTGTCATATGCAATTTTGTGGTTGGGTAGAGGACACAAAAATAAGTTAGGGGCCACATGCAAGTAATAAGATGTCAGACAGAATGTCAATAGGTGGAGCTTTTCCCCATAATACTAGGGTCACAGGGTGGTGCCTGTGGGTGCAGCGGTGCTCTTGAGGACTTCACCTGGTGCCCATGAAGCCTCTGAGCCTGCCCACTTAGCCCACCTTGATAGTGAGGGTGGTTAGCTTTTCTGCAGCAGCTCCAATCTAATGTTTACTTGCTTGTTCACTCTTGATCAGATAGGCACAAAAGATTCTGTAGATCTCCCACTTAAGTAATTGTTAATACTAAAGTTGTTTTAATAAAGTTATAGTCTGCCTTAAACGTTTTCCTAGATTCCTGAAGCATTACAACCCTTTCCTGCACCCTCAATAGATTGAAAATGTCCAGATCATGAGGATCATTGCAAGAATGTTAGTTTCTTTTTAGCTTATTCAGGCATTCTACTTCGGAGTTAAATCAATACAAGAGGGGCGGGGGAAGAGTAAGTATGAGTCCACTAGCTCTGCTCATACACCCATCACTCTCTTTGAGTTCAGGGATAACATATGCAGCAAGGAGGCTTTTCTCCTCATCACAGCTCCCCCCACAACATAGAACCCTCATTTTCCAAGGGTCTAAATCATGTGGGAAGCTTACATGAATAGAAAAGGCCAGCCACTGCAGACATAGTTCCTCGAACTCATGGACAGCAGAGGGAATGATGATCTTGGTGGGGTAGGCAGAGTGAGGCAGCTGTCTCTGGCAACTGATTTTGGGAGTTAAAGGCCAGACTACTTATTAAGTTAATTAATATATTATTACTGTATTTTTAACTATCAGGCCCTTATGGGATATTCTGCCTCATGCAAGCATCTGGATGATGTGTGCGGATTTTCTGCTCCAATCATAGGGAGCAAAATGTCACCAAAATGTCTCCATCTGATTTCTCTATGACCAAACCTGAAAGAAAAGCTATAATCAAGAGCACCAGCCAACACCAAGTGTTGATTCCAGTGACAAATTACGCTGATTAGATAGAGCCCAGTGATGAATCAATTCTGTCTACCCAGAATTATAATTAAAACGCATGTTTCTATAAGAAATAAAAATTGTGAAATAAGCTTATTCAAGTGGCAGAGAAAGCAAAATCAAAACACTGGAAATAGTCTAATTTTACATCAATATCTGCATAATTATACAGCCACAAGAGTGGCTGTATACTATAGCCAACGTAGATTTTTCACATTCCGCAATGTTAAATTGAAAATACCCCCATGCCATTCTGATGCTTCCCATAAGCTCATTTCAAAACAAAACCTTACAAAACTTATGGTCCTGAACTCAGAAACGCTTGCTTAACAGTCTTCTAAATTTTCATGGTGATACACAAAACAGTCAGAGAGAATAGACAGTTCAAAGTGTAAAAAGAGAGAAAAAAACCTCAGAGCCCTTTTGGACTTTTTTCTGCCAGAGTTCTCACAATCTGTTGAAATACAATAAAAATCAGCCATGTTCACAGAGTACCTGTAATCCTATTACTTACCTTGCCCCATACTCTGACCTTCATCTTCTGCGTTTAAAAGTTTAAAAAATGCCTGGCTGATTTTTAATTAATTTAAGAAATTTTGCATTGAACTGCATGCTCAGTAAGGACCAACTGTCAGTGTTCCAAAAACCAGACTCAGAGCTGCTGGGCTTGCCTAATCAGGGGGCCACACCCACACCAGACTTTGATTTCACTTTAGACAGTCATGGCTTCTCCCAAAGAATCTTGGGAAGTGTAGCTTTTGAAGGGTGCTGAGAGGAGAGTCCTATTCAACTGACAGAGCTCCAGTGGCCAGACTGGTTTAACAGTCAGCCACTCTGATTGAAAGTCTATGAGGGAAAGAGGGCATCTCCTAGCAACTCTCAGCACCCTTCATTAACTATACTGCCCAGGATTCTTTGAGAGAAGCCATGACTATCCAAAGTGAAATAAAGGCCTGGTGTTGATGGGGGCCAGGGACAGCTTTGGTTTAAATTTGGGTGGGAGACTACATGTGCCTGCTGTAGAATAAAAAGGTGGGGGAAACCCTGAAAAAGAATGATACTGTTCACAATGTTTTCCTTTTGGAAAGGAAAGGGGCTTCCCCTCAGCCCAGTGCCCACCCACACAATCTCCTCCCCTCCTCCCCTCCCTGCTCCTCCCCCGGGTCAGTGTTGGATTATGACCTGGAAGACCAGGGTTTGAATCCCCACATAGGCATGAAGCTCACTGGATGACCTTGGGCCAGTCTGTTGCGCTCCTGGCACAAGAGGAGTTAGCTCAGGGAGAGGAGTCAGATGAGGACGAGGTCCCTGGGAGCATTGAAGGAAGGGGGAGTTCAGTCAGCCCGCAGACTCCATTGGCCAACACCCCATCGAGGCAGTTCCTGCTCTGCCTGCGAGCCCCCCACCTGAGCTGTTGGGAAGCGACCCCTCGGACATGCCAACCATACTTCTGCAGGAATCCCCACCTGGCACTTCAAACGCTTCCCCGCCAACAAGCTTCCCACTCCCTGAAGCCGAGCCATCACCTAGCAAAGCCCCACTGTCAGATGGGCCGTTGGAGGCTCGCCCCCCTCACCCCACATGAGATGGCACAAGAAAAAGGACCTTGAGAGGGTGTAACTTTGGAGGAGCCGTCGTTTACAGGCAAAGACCTTCCCTATTTAAACAGGTGCCTGCCCAGGCTCTAGTGCTGATTGAACTCTCCCCACACGCTGCAGAGACTGTTTAGGTAGCTTGGTTAGGGAAAGTAGTGAGCTAGAGTAGACAGGTTTATGAGGCACACTGCTTTGGATGTAACCATCACCCTAATAAAACATGGATTGAACCAAGCCTTGCCTCCATCTCATGTCTCAGGCTCTGGACAGGACAGCTTCAATTAGCCATCACCTCCCTTCACCGATGCTCCCATGACCGACACCATGGAGGCTAGCGTTGCCACCAAAGGGGGACTTCAAGGAACCATCCAAGCCTTCTTTGCTGAAGACCAGAATCTCCAGGCAGTAACCCAGAATCTCCAACTTGAGAATCAAATCCTTCAAGCCCTGATTGCCCAAGGAGGTGCAGCACCGGCAACCACGCCACCCATCTGAGTCAAGGCGACAGTGGGACTACCTCCTCGCTATGGTGGCCAGAGTGACCAGTTTGCCAAGTTCATCGCCCAGTGTGAACTATACATACATGGACGTCAAGCCGAGTTTCCGAAGGAGAAGCAGCCAAGTGGGCTACCCCATATCTCGTAAGAAATTACCCTGTCCTGGGTCAATATACCACCTTCGTCACAGCCATGACTGAGATGTTTCATAATCTTCAGTGTAAAGAGACAGTCGCCCACCAGCTAGGGACCTTGAAGCAGGGGAAGGGCTCCGTGGCGACCTATACTAACATGTTTTGTGTCTTAGCCCAGGAGATGAAGTACAATGACCAGACTTTGATGTACTTCTACCGGAATGGGCTTAGCCTAGAGGTGCTGGATGAATTGGCGCACACCTCCCTGCCCAGCAGCCTGGTGGGACTGATTCAGTTACGTTTGCAGATAGACTGTCGGATTGTAGGTCGACGCTTGGGACGCAGGATGGAATTTCCACGTTCTCAGGCTCCCACACCTCTTCCCCATGTCCATTTCCCACCTAGCATGGGAACCTCGACTTCGTCAGGGTGGAGCCCATGGAAATTGGAGGAGCTAGACCATGTCTGTCGGAGGAGAAGGAGAAGCACAGGACTGAGGGGTTATGTCTGTACTGCAGGAAAGGGGGGCACCTGGCCCAAGGATGCCCCTCCAAGTGAGAAAGAACTCCAGTGCAGGAACATTTCAAATCCCAGCTCTCATAGAGGCCAAAGAGTTGGGAGCAACGCAGACACCATGGCCTCGCCAGCAACCTCTCCCATTGCAGCCCACCCTTCACCTGCTGGTTCCCCTGACTCTTCCTTCGGGGTGAAGTCTTCAGGTTAGTGCCATGATTGACAGTGCGGCTTTGTCAAGTTTATGAACTGGAATTTCACTGAGGAGCATGGCGTGCCCACCCAAATGCTTGAGCAGCCCTTGTCCATTGAGACCATTGATGGGCAGTCCTTAATTTTTTTTAAATTGTGTTTTTAAATCGTTTTTTTGTTTTAAAATTTGTATATTTGTTTTTATTGTTTTTAATTGCTGTAAACCGCCCAGAGAGCTTCGGCTATGGGGCGGTATATAAATGTAATAAATAAATAAATAAAGTCAGGAACTGTTACCAGGGCAACGGAGATGCTAGAAATGGAAATCCCGGGACATGTGGACAGACTGTCATTCTATGTGGCTTCCCTGCCTCACTTCCCAGTGGTGTTGGGAATGCCCCGATTGGTTCAGCACAACCCCACCATTTTCTGGGATGAAGCGGTGATGGTGTTTACCTAGGGATATTGCCATCAGCACTGCCAACTGTGGGAGAAGCCTTCCCCCGATGTTGTGGCTGGAGTCATACTGCAGGAGGGAGTCATCCTGCTGGACAAGTATTAGGAGTACCGGGATGTGTTTGACAAAAAGGAAGCTGATCAGTTGCCCCCTCCCCACCGACCATATGACTGCACCATAAATCTGATACCGGGGCTATGCCTCCCTGCAGGGTGGATTTGCTCCTTGTCGGAACCTGAGCTGGTGATGCTAAGGGAATTCCTGGAAACTAACCTAAAGAGGGGCTTCATTAAACCCTCCCAGTCTCCGGCTAGGGCCCCTTTGCTGTTTGTTAAGAAGAAGAATGGAGAGCTATGCCTGTGTAACAACTACCGAGAGTTGAATAAGATCACCATTCCCAACAGCTACCCCCTGCTGGAGATGCTGGAGCCAAGATTTATACCAAGCTGGATTTGAGGGGAATTTACAATCGGGTATGAATCAAGGAGGGGAATGAGTGGAAGATGTGTTCAAGACATGTTATGAACAGTTGGTCATGCCTTTTGGACTATCCTAGTCGGCAGGCGTCTTCCAGAGCTTCATGAATGACATATTTAGGGACTATTTGAACCAGTTCATGATTGTGTATCTGGATGATATCCTCATCTTTTTGGACTCCTCAGCAGAACACAAAGAACATGTGCGGAAGGTGCTACAATGTCTCAAGGAACATCATCTTTATGCCAAGCTGGAGAAGTCCGGCTTTGGGGTAGCACATTTCCCCCACCGGGGTGGAGATGGACCTAGGAAAGGTTCACTGCGTCCCCACCTGGCAGCCGTCCAAAACAAAGAAAGACCTTCAGTGGTTCCTAGGGTTCACCAACTACTACCATTAGTTCATTGCTAACTACTCTTACAAGACTGCGCCCCTCATAGACTGCCTGAAAGGGTTGGGTCCCTTTCACTGGACTGATGCCACACAAGGAGCCTTCGAGGAGCTGAAGGTGCGGTTCACCTCAGACCCCATACTGCAACACGTGAACCCAGCACACCCCTTTGTGGTGGAGATGGATGTGGCCATCGGCGCAGTGCTTTTACAACCAGCGCAGGGATGGTGGTCTGAGACCATGCACTTACTTTTTGCAGAAATTGACAATTTCAGAGCGAAACTACACAGTGTGGGAAAAGGAGTTGCTGGCCATCCGGGATGCGTTTGAAACTTGGCAACACCTTTTGGAAGGAGCACAACATGAGACTGAGGTGCGCACTGACCACCGGAACCTGAAGAGCCTCCATGCTGCCTCTAAGCTGAACCAGAGACAGTTGTGCTGGGTGCAGTTCTTCACTCGCTTCCACTTCAAGATCCATTACATTTCTCAGGTGCAGAATAAATGGGCAGACACCCTGTCCCGCAAACAGGAATACCTGGAGTATTTGACTCTGAGACCTCCGCAACTGATCATATCCCTTGAGAAGATGGTGGCATAGGTGTGCCAGGACTCCTCAGTGGAGGATCTGCGGTTGGTGCAAGAACAAGATCCATACGTCCAGCAAAAGTGCTCAGAGTTAGAGGAGCAGCCTACTGGGAGTGCAGAGGGCTACATGCTGAAGGGGGGTGCTGTATCATCATGACTCTATGTATGTGCCCCCCGGCAATGTGAGAGCCAAGGTCCTGCATCAGTGTCATGACTCCCCCACTTCTGGGCACTTTGGAGTCTTCAAAACTTTGCAATCAGTCACCAGGGAGTTTTGGTGGTCCCGGATGAAGGGGGAGGTGGAGCACTATGTCCAGTCCTGCCTCACCTGTGCCAGAGCTAAACACGTCATGCGACGGCCAGCAGGACTCTTAGAGCCACTCCCTACCCCCCCAGGGTCATCACTGACCTTCCCTCCTTGCAGGGGAAGAAAACAGTGTTGTTGTTGGTGGATGCTTTTACTAAAATGGCTCATTTCATTCCGTGTATGGGACTCCCAAATGCACAAGACATGTCTCAACTCTATGTGCAGCATGTGTACAGGTTGCACGGCCTCCCAGACAGTTTAGTTTCGGACCGAGGAACACAGTTTATGGCTTGGTTTTGGCGTGCCTTGTGGTAACTGCTGTAGAGCAAACTGAGACTGTCGTCATCTCATCACCCACAGACGGATGGTCAGACTGAGAGAGTGAATGCCACATTGGAGCAATATCTCCGCTGTTATGTCAACTACCAGCAGGACAACTGGGTGTCCTTTTTGCCCTTAGCGGAGTTCACTTACAACAACGCAGTGCATGTTACCATGCAACAGACTCCATTCTTTGCCAACCTGCATGTTACCACCCATGAGCGTTCGCCGTCCCACACGGCAGGCCCTCCGTTCTGGCAGCCGAGGACTTTGTGTAAGAGCTCCAGTGAATGCAGCAGCTGTTAAAGGAACAGTTAGAGACGGATAAGGCAGACTATAAGAGAGCTACAGATCAGCACTGACAGGAGGGGCCCGTAATCCATGTGGGAGACAGGGTGTGGCTGTCCACATGTTACCTGCTACATGAGGGCACTGCCATAAGTTAGAAGATTGAAAGGTGGGCCCTTTGAGGTGGAGGCTCAGATCAATCCAGTGGCTTTTTGTCTGAGGCTGCCTCCTTCCTTCAAGATACACCGAGTGTTTCATTGCTCCCTGCTTACTCTGGAACAACCTCCAGATCCCCACAGAATGTCAGAGGTGCCTCCGCCCCCCATGATGGTGAATGGGCAAGAGGAATATGAAGTGGAGCAGTTTTTGGACTCACGGAAGCACTGAGGGTGGCTTCAATATTTGATTCACTGGAAAGGATAGGAACAGACGGAGCGTTTGTGGGAATCTGCCAATGACGTTCATGTGCTGGACTTGGTGAGGGAGTTCCATGATGCTTACCTGGGCAAGCCCAAGCCCAGGGTGTGTGGTGCATAGAGGGGATGATGATGTTGCGACCCAGGTGCAAGAGGAGTTAGCTCAGGGAGAGGAGTCAGATGAGGACGAGGTCCCTGGGAGCATTGAAGGAAGGGGGAGCGCACTCAGCCCAAAGACTTGATCTGCCAACCCCCCATCGAGGCAGTCCCCGCTCTGCCTGTGACCCCTCGCACATGCCAACCACACTCCTGCAGGAATCCCCACCTGGCACTTCAAACGCTTCCCCGCCAACAAGTTTCCGGCTCCCTGAAGCCAAGCCATCACCTAGCGCAGCCCCACTGTCAGATGGGCTGTTGGAGCCTCACCCCCCTCACCCCATGTGAGATGGTGCAAGAAAAGGGACCTTGAGAAGGTGGAACTTTGGAGGAGCTGTCGTTTACAAGCAAATACCTTCCCTACTTAAGCAGGTGCCTGCGCAGGCTCTAGTGCTGATATTGTATTTTATCTATTTTAATTATATTTTATGTATTTTTTATTTTAATGTTTTTGTGATTTTTCTGCTTACAATTTTATTATGTACATGTCTGATTTTATTTTTGTAAGCTGCCCTGAGTGTCCTATTATAGGGTAGAAAGGCGGGATAGAAATATTTTAAATAAATACTAAATCAAATGATTGCACAGAAATAAATCCCATTGAACTCAAAAAGTATGCAAATGATCAAACCCATCATCCCTTCTCCTCCCTCCTATCCCCTCCCTCTTGCCCCTTGCTTTGCCCATCCCTTCTCCCATCCCATCCCTCCCCTCATCCCCATCCTCTTCCAATTCCCTCCTTCCCTTCCCCTCCCCCTCCCCATGGTCAGTTTTACCTATCTTAAGCATGATTTCACAGGAGTAAATACCACTGAATTCTATCAGCATGTAAATGATCAAACCTGCCCTCCCCTCCCCCTTCATTTGCCCCCTCCAATCCACTCCTTCCACTTCCCCCTCCCCCTGCCCCATGGTCAGTTTTACCTATGCTAATCATGATTGCATAGGAGTAAATCCCACTGAACTCAATAAGCATGAAATGAACAGACCTGCCTTTCCCCTCCTTTCCCTCTCCTCCCCTTCCCACTTCCTTCTTTCTCCTCCCCGGCCCACTACAGCCCTTCCTCTTCCCCCCCCAGTCAGTTTTACCTATCCTAAGCATGATTGCATGGGAGTAAATCCCACTGAACTCAATAAATATGCAAATGTGCAAACCTGTCTTGCTCCTCCCCCCTCCTGCCTGCTCCCATCCCTTCTCCCCTCTGCCCTTCCTCCCCTCCCTCCTCCTCCTCCTCCTCCTCCTCCTCCTCCTCCTCCCCTCCCATCTCCTGTGGTCAGTTTGACCTATCCTAAGCATGATTGCAGGGGAGTAAATCCCACTGAATTCAATAAGCATGCAAATGATCAGTCCATTCCCAGCAAACTTGCACAGGATCCCATTTCTTACCTACCAGATTAAAAAGCAGAGAAATTCACTAATAAGCAAAAACCTTGGTCTTTCATAGTCCAATCCACTTCCTGTGTAGCTTGGAAGTATTTGGTAACATGTGCCTCTGAGCATATGGTGAGTGGTGGCAACACCTGCAATCAGCCCAAATAATAGAAAGAAGACATGTGCTGTGCTGATTTTGTTTTAGCAGGGAGGAATCAACATTATTAAAACAGCTGATATAGTTCAATGGTCACTTTAAATATGTCTGATTTACTTTGCAATTTTAGTGAAATTTCTATTCTTTTGTTTCCATTTCTGTGAATATGTGAAGTACAGCAACACTTTGCAAAATTTACACTAAAACAACTCCAAAAATAATTGTGGAATAATGGCACTGACTATTCCTCAGAAGAGTCTCCAGTTGACATCGGGAGTGTCTCAATTTGCACAAATAAAACAGTGGGAGGTGAAATATATTCTAGCAAAATTCTAGGTGTGCTCTATGTTTTTAATTGACCATGCCCACCTTGCCTTAAATGAAGTGGTTTAAACATAGCAGGCTGAAAACATGCATCCTCTTTTTTCCAACAGCTGGAGTCATTGCTGAAGTAGCAACATATTGTAATCAGTCTGATTTTACATTAAACTGCAGTTTCAGATTCAACTGTTAATGCACCCAAAATAGAAATAGAACATAACCTCCAATTTGAAACACAAAACGCTGTCTTCACCATCATATGACATTGACCAATAAAAAGGCTTTGAAATTAATAAAAATAAATTTGACACAGATTTCTAGGATGAATCATGAGGGAAATAAAATTTTCTAGATTAGATTCTCTGTAGAAACTTTAGTAACACAGGAAAGAAGCAAAGTAAGAAGTACACCAACAAACATACAAAAATATAATTCTCCATCTTTGGAGATGGCAGGTGTTGCCACCACTCACCATATGCTCAGAGGCACGTTACCAAATTCTTCCAAGCTACACAGGAAGTGGATTGGACTGTGAAAAACCAACCCAAATTGTGTTTGCATTTTGACAAATTTGTAGGGCAGTACAATATCTCAGAGAGGTGGTCAGGTCTCCTGCTCCCCTGGTGCATTCACTATAGTTGCCCAATTTCCGTGCTTTCTAAAGTTTGAGAGAAATATCTGTGGGCTATAGGTACATTTTTACTGTAAGGTTTTTGCCTATTAGTGAATTTAATCTCATGCTTTTGTAAATGTCTTGTCCTCATTTTATCCTACAGGAAAGAATACACACCATCAGTTTTGTTTCTGCTACAGTCAGGAACGTAATCCAGAAAAACAGCCAAGATGTACACACCATAAATATACTAGGATTGCTACCTAAACACTTGTTTATTATACTCTATTGCTATTTTGCTATGGCTTAAAAGAAAAAAAAGCTTCTGATAGTATTGTGCGTTTGTGAGAGTATGCTGAAAACTGTGATCTGAATTATGACATTCCATGAATTATGCTTTCTTTTATCTTCTTGCATGATGTATTAGGGAATTGGAAAACCATCCACGATTTATTGGTTGTAAAATGACACAGTAAACATTTCACTCTGGCAGGATGCACAAAGACAAAGGAGAAGTGGGGGGGTGGAGCTCTCAGCAGCTCAAAAGACGAACCTTTTGATCACTTGTCAGAAGTATATTTATGTACTGAACCAGTATTGTTGTTAAAAAACAAAAAACCTAAAATAAGCAAAACAATAATAAAATCATTTGCCATCTTGGCATTATTATCCAGACAGTGAATTCCACAATGCTTTAATGCTGATAATTAGGGCTTGCTGAAATCAATATGGTGTCATTAGTATTCTAGCTGAACTCTAAGTGCTTTGGTGCTCAATTTGCAGCTCATTTTCAGTATTGTTATTTTTCGTTGGCTACTATGCAGTGTTGCTGCTTGAGCACTTTATTTTCAGCTATCTCTCTTTTTCATTCATTGAAGAGTCACCTCTGCTGCTATTGTTTTTAAATACATGTTATTATTAATTTTCATTTCATTTCTAAATAATCCCTCCGTTTATACTAAAAATACTAGTCCAGTTTCTTTCCATAGGATCTTTATGAATCACAATGCATACATTCCAATCTATAGAGTAGTTAAACTAATGTACTTGGATGTAAGATTATGCTATTCCTGCAAAGTCTATAAAATATCTGCATTAGTCTGTGATGACAACACATTGTCATTTTCTGTGATGTGTTGCTATGACTGATGACACCTCATCTTAAATACCTATGAGCTGGCACAGAAGGTTTTAGGACTGGGCCATACATAGGTTTTATTGTTTGTTCTGAATATTTCAACAGTAAGGGTCAAGGTCTTTCTTCTTTTGGTAATTGATTTCAGATAATTACTTGGATATTCATGGTATTATTTAGGATATCATTTACAATCCATAGCCCTCCAAAGTTTTATAATGAAAGCAAATATTTAGTATACCATCAGAATCTTGGTCTAAAAAAAATGAAACTGGAAAGAGAATTGAGGCTGCAATCCTAACCCCACTTAGCTGGGAGTAATCTTCATTGAATTCAATAGTACTTACTTCTGAGTAGGTACTACTGATCGTTAGATTGCTTTATGATCTATACGTGCTAATGCTTTTAAAATCCATATTTTATCTTATGAGTTAGTCATTTTATTTTATTTTATTTTATTTTATTGCAGCTGCTTTTAATGATTTCTTTGAAGTATATTGGTTGTGTATAGTGGGTACAGGAAAACAGAATAGCTTATGTTTAAAGAGATCTTACAGTGAATTCTAAACTTGCCACCAAAAAGTTAAAATAATGTAAATACAATGTAAACATGGGGATGGGGAATAGAAAGAAAACTGCAGTTACATACTGTAACAATAGCCCCACCTCATAAGCATCTGTATATGCCTCGCGCCTTGACTACTGTAATGCGCTCTACATGGGGTTACCCTTGAAAATGGTCCGGAAGCCTGATTAAAGGCAGCCGCCAGCGAGATCACATAACTCCAGTGCTCAAAGAGTTCCACTGGCTACCAGTTGCTTGCCGGGCCCAATTCAAGGTGTTGGTTTTGACCTTTAAATCCCTACACGGTTTTGGCCCAGTCTATCTGAAGGAGCGCCTCCAGCATCATCAGCTATGCCGCCTAACAAGATCGGCCTCAAAAGACCTTCTCTCTATCCTACCAGTCAAAACAGCTAGACTGGTGAGAACCAGAGAGAGGGCTTTTTCAATTGTGGCCCCTACCCTATGGAACTCCCTTCCAAATGATCTCCGCCAGGCACCCTCTACAATGAGTTTCCGCTGGGCCGTGAAGACCTGGCTCTTCAGGCAGGCCTTTGGGGTGGGCTAGAATTTACCATTATTGCTTTTAGATTTTAATGTTATTGTATTGGTGTGTCATTTTGTGTTATTTTGTTCATTTTGTACATCGCCCAGAGTGGCTGGATGGCCAGCCAGATGGGCGACTAAGAAATCCAATTAATTAATTAATATCCCTGTAACTCATGACAATACTTCACACACCAGATGAAGTGGACTGTAGTCCATGAAAGCTTATGTCGCTATTAAAATGATTAGTCTTTAAGGTGCCATAAGTTTCTGTTTCTCTTGCAGCTGTCCAGAATGCTCCATCCTCTCATCCTACCACTCACTAAAATTTATTGGTAAGCAATAACGGAAGAGAGTTGGAAGTTGTAAAATAGAAGTTAGAGTGTAACTCTTCTTGTGGAAAGGAGGGCTTAATCTTTCCTGATCTGCCTTTTCTTGAATATCTTAGAAATCTCATCCACTTTAATAGAATCTCAGTTTCTTGGGAGAATCCATGATTAAAATTTTAAGCAGTCTTATGCTACTTTAACAATCATGGCTTCCTCCGAAGAATCCTGGGAACTGTAGTCTGTTAAGGATACTCATTGTTGTTAGGAGGCCCCTCACAGAGCTACAGTTCCCAGTTAACAAACTATAGTTCCCAGGATTCTTTGAGGAAAGCCAAGTCGTTTAAAATGGTATAAGAATTCTTAAAATGTAAGGTGGATGTGACCAAACTGGTACCGTAGGCATGTACTTAAAAGTGTCAGAGCTTATCTGGAAGTTATTTCTTGTGAGAAATATCTGTCTAAATTTAGTCATAGGAAAAAATTTGTTTCACCAAGTAAGTTTGTGTGTTTTTTGTTATCAGACAAAGAAATATATATCTCATTGCGTGTTTCCATATTTGACCTGGCTAGGAATTTAAGAGCTACATTTGTGTCTCAGCTTTGAATGATCCATGCTTGTACTGGCATATTGCAAAACAAATAAAATGATTATGGTAAAAAAAAATGGAAGGTATGTTCAGATCTAAACACATTTATTTAATGGTTAATTCAACTGATTTTCATGGAAATGCATGGTTTGATTGTGGAGCTTAACTCAAGGCCATGGTCCACCATTAATTTCAATGGGGTTCAATTTAGGGTTGCCATGTCTCCAGCTTTTGCCCAGAGACTCCAGTTTTTGGGGGTCCTCTCTGGGTCTCAGGGTGACTCACTTTAATCTCTGGACTCTTAACTTTCATTTATTTTAAAATTAAGTTTCTCGGTAGGCTGGTTCAAAAGATATAAATAAAAAAATGTCAGCTGCCCTGCAACTTCTGTTAGTACCGGCTGCTCTAATCCTTGCTCTTTTAGGTTTTTAGCCAATAAGTGAAGTCAAGGTTATGATTGACAATATTTGTGACCCCTAGGCAATAGCTAAACCCACAGTTTCCTTTTCCTGCTTGTCTCACATCAGGAATTCAGTAAATGTATAGCTTTCAGCAGCATACTTTTCTGTACAGGATTGGACATGCTTCTGAGTAAACATGCATAGGATTGCACTATATCAGAAGATCACAGCAGGATCCTGGTAGGCATAAAAGTGTACATACAGGGTTTTTTAATTACTTGAAAAAATGGCATATTACACATTTTATCTTTCAAAAAATTTTTGAACAGAAGTTTTAAAAAGTGTACATGCTGCAGTGTTATACTTTTCTAATTAAGGAGTCAAACAAGTTTAAATTTTACTGGACTGTTGAAGAGGGAAGTTTATCTGCCTTATTCGTAACCTGTTTTGAAAACCTTCCCAATAGGAAGCTTCTCAGAGAGCAAAGCTGAAATGCTAATTCCACATACCTGGGAGTTAACCCCACTGCATGCAGTAGGACTTACTTTTGAGTAGACATGGTTAGGATTGTGCTGTAAATCAATGGGACTTTTGAGTGAATATAGAAAAGGATTGTGTTGTAAATCTTTCTCTCCCCCTCTGGTCCTGGTGGTTAGGCAGGGCTTACTTAGGTATCACTGCTTTTATTTGGCAGGAGACTAATACTTAAAAAAAAAAATCTGCAAAGGCCAACTGGTTTTGACAATAAACTATTATCTGAAGTGTATGTATTTTTACATCTCCAGTGTTTGTGTCAGATGGAATATTTCCAACAACCCTGTGAGGTAGGTTTGGAAACCAAGGCAGTTCACAAGAATAAATAAAGCCATTTAAAATCCAATAACTATAAAACAAGTATAAAACAGTTGCAAAACAGCTTTAAGTGGCATATTCTGAATTTTGGATTGGGTGAGTGAAGTTCCTTATCACTGAATTGTAGTCCTGTGCATGCTCCCCTGTCTGAGTAAGCCCCATTGAATACATTGGGACTTGCTTCTGAGTAAACATGCATTGGATTGCACTATAAATATCTTTACAGCTGGTGTAAATAATAAACATATTTGACATTCATGCTTATATAAATATTTATTCATAATATGTCTTGATATATATCTGATTTCACACTATGGTTGTAAATTATTTACAAATGATTATGTCCTCTACATTTTAAGTGTGCCCTTCTTCCTTGCGATGGTCATGCCCCCTCCCGTTTTCACCTGAGGAGCAGATTAGGCTGAGAAATGGTGAGTAGCCCATAGTCAGCCAGTAAACTTTGTAGCTTATTTCCATTTAAAATTTAATTAAAATGATTTATATGGAGGCAAAGCTTATGAAGTAATGTAGATCCACATAATACATTTAAAGCATATCCAACTCACATTTAAAGCACATGACTTCCTCCCAAGAATCCTGGGAAGTGTAGTTTCCCCCTCAGTTATAGCTCCCACCACCCTTAATAAACTTCAGTTCCCAGGATTCTGTGGTGGGATTCATGTGCTTCAAATCTATGTTGAATGTGCTTTAAATGCATGGTGTGGATCTGCCATAGTATGCTGTGCATTCATTAATAAATAGAAAAGAACAATTTTTATTGATTTGTTTATTAGATTTATACCCTGCCCTTTCTTCCAGTAGGAGCCCAGGGCAGCTTTTAAAAGAAAAGAAAAGAAAAAAACTTTTTAAAACAGGGCTGTAGCTCAGTGGCAGGGCATATGCTTTGCATGCAAAGGTCCAAAATTCAATTTCTAGAAAATACTACTGCCTGGAATCTTGGAGAGCCAATGCTAGTCCATGTCATCAGTACTGAGCCAGATGGTATCAAATGGCCTGACTTGGTGTAAGGCAGATCCATTTGTTCCTAAAAGAGGAAAGAAACCCAAGGGCCACAGTGAATCCAAAGTTTATTTATGTATTTTATTTACAACATTTATATACCTCTTTATTGTAAAACATCAAGAAGGAGTTTACAGAAGGAATTAAAACAATAACATTATTGGCAAAAATAAAGACAGGTATTTAAAAACATTCAAAAAGATGAGTTAAAAATAGATTAAAAACATAATAGCTTATACATGCCTGGGTAGGCTTGCCTAAACAAAATGTTTTTAGCAGGTGCCACAATGAGTACAATGAAGACACATGCTAAAGTCAATAGGCAGGGAGTTCCAAAGCATAGCTACTGCCACATGTAAGGATCGATTTCTTACAAGAGCAGAACAAGTACTATGTCGCACCCGTAACATGGAAAGCACACCTTGAACTTGGCCTGGTAGCAAATCAACAACCAGTGCAGATTTCAGAGTAGAGGTATTATGTGCTGCTAGGGTCTCACCCATGTCAGCAATCATGCCATAGCACTCTGCACTAACTGTAGCCCTCGTGTCAGGTTGTGCTGCTTGAGGATTTCTGTGACGTTGGCTGACTGGCTGACAGGAGTTTTTTTAGTTTTGGTTAGGAACCAAACCATAGGAATTGTTGTAGTTTGTATGGTATTGCATTCAGAAAATCATCACTGTCTTTTGTTTTTCTATTTGCATTCCATATACCCCTGACATTAGTCCCTTACATCCATAGAAGCAACAGCAATGGTTCCATGTGGTCAGATCAACCCCCTTAAACCCACTGATGATGAACCTTATTATTTGCACAATGGTTTGTTTCTTGCCCATTAGTGGTAAAAGATAATTCACATATTGGGAAGTGTGGCTTCAATTGCTGTTGTTCCAAATCTACTGCCTGTGAAAGTAGACCAAACCATGTGTGTTTTCTCTTTGTCAATTATTACTCATTGGAATTTGGTTGCCTGTCAAAGTGAGTTTATAGCAGCCTACAGAGTAGGCAGGAAAGAGAAGATAATTTTCTTTACTCAGACCTCTCTCTGCCATGAAGGGTCAAGTCAGTAAAAAAGTTTGGAGCAGCCATGTTAAAAAGCATTCCAGGCAGGAGGTGGCCAACCCTGCTTTGATATGGATATCATTGCAGAGGATCCCTAGTCAAGCCTTACCAACATCACAGTCCTGACCATATCTACTCAGAAGTAAATCCTGTTGAGTTCTATGGGGCTTAGTCCCTTAGTATGTGCGTTTAGAATTTCAGGGGCATCCAACTTCACTCCTGAGTGCTCCCAGCTACCATCTCAACAACATTAAGATTTCTTCCTACAACGGTCTTCTAGTGATTGGCCTGGCCTGAGGGCACTTAAACCCTTCTTGCCAGAAGCAAGTAGGCTAAATTAAATGTTCCTTACCCAGGCTGTCTAAGCAGGTGAGAAGGAATGATCCTGTCACTTCAGCTGGACCTGGAAACATCCTCATTTAGCTAAAATTTCTATCTTCATTTCCAATTACAGAATTTTTTTTATTTGAGGGGTATGCTGCAAGCTACCGTGGTTGATGCTTAATGTATCATGCTTAATGACATCACTAGGGCCCTCATTTTGACATCACTAGGGGCTGCCCTTGAAATCTCAGGGTTTGGGATGCTTCTGACCTGGCAACCCTAGTTGGATTTAGTGGTGACTTTGCTTTAACAGAAAGTACATCTGCTCACGCAAAGTGGGAAATTTGATTTCTGTTTGTCTGCCCTATGTACTATAGCCTTCCACACTGTATTCCATTCTTCTGGAGGGAACCTCAGGAAGACCTTTTTTTGAGGTGGGTGGCAAGGGGCTTAAATGATTTGCACAAAATGGTTGCCCTGACGTGTAAATTAAATGTTATCTGCTAAGATATTCCCCCCACCATTGTACACAACCCAATGTTGTTTTAATTTCAATGCAGTCTGCACAAAAGCACTTCCTGATAGATTTGCCCTAACTTGCTGTTGCATAAAATGATTTAGTTTTAGTTTTTAATGTAAAGATCTAGTCAGAGAAAATATGTAATGGTGTGTGGTAGTGCAGTATAATGGTTTTATTGGTATGCCCTGCTTAATCTTGGGTGAAACTCAGACGTAATTAATGCCAATCATTCCAAATACGTACCAATTAACTTTTTTAGTGGTTGTAATGTGCCTTCAAGTCGACCACGACTTATGGCGACCCTATGAATCAGTGACCTCCGAGATGACCATCTGACATGAACCACCCTGTTGAGATCTTGTAAGTTCAGGTCTGTAGCTTCCTTTATGGAATTAATCCATCTCTTGTTTGGCCTTCCTCTTTTTCTACTTCCTTCTGTTTTTCCCAGCATCATTATCTTTTCTAATGAATCATGTCTTCTCATGATGTGTCCAAAGTACGATAACCTCAGTTTCATCATTTTAGCCTCTAGTGATAGTTCCAGTTTAATTTGTTCTAACACCCACTTATTTGTCTTTTTCGCAGTCCATGGTATGCACAAACCTCTCCTCCAACACCACGTTTCAAACGAGTTGATTTTTCTCTTATCTGCTTTTTTCACTGTCCAACTTTCACATCCATACATAGAGATCGGAAATACCATGGTCTGAATGATCCTGACTTTAGTGTTCAGTGATACATCTTCGCATTTGAGGACCTTTTCTCGTTCTCTCACAGCTGCCTTCCCCAGTCCTAGTCTTCTTCTGATTTCTTGACTATTGTCTCCATTTTGGTTAATGACTGTGACAAGGTATTGATAATCCTTGACAAGTTCAAGGTCCTCATTGTCAACTTTAAAGTTACATAAATCTTCTGTTATCATTACTTTAGTATTTTTGATGTTCAGCTGTAGTCCTGCTTTTGTGCTTTCCTCTTTAACTTTCATCAGTTTCATATCATTACTGGTTTCTGTTAGTAGTATCGTCTGCATATCTTAAATTAATGATATTTCTCCCTCCAATTTTCACACCTCCCTCATCTTGGTCCAGTCCCACTTTCCGTATGATATGTTCTGCATATAGATTAAACAGGTAGGGTGATAAAATACACCACTGTCTCACACCCTTTTCTGATTAGGTTTCTCCATATTCTGTCCTTACAGTAGCCTCTTGTCCACAGTATAGGTTGCGCATCAGGATAATCAGATGCTGTGGCACCCCCATTTCTTTTTAAGCTGTAAACCACCCAGTGAGCTTCGGCTATGGGGAGGTATACAAGTATAATAAATAAATAAGCATTCTATAGTTTTTCATGATCAACACAGTCAAAGGCTTTGCTGTAATCTATAAAGCACAGGGTGATTTTCTTCTGAAATTCCTTGGTCCTTTCCATTATCCAACATATGTTTGCAATATGATCTCTGGTGCCTCTTCCCTTTCTAAATCCAGCTTGAACATCTGGCATTTCTCGCTCCATTTATGGTAAGAGCCTTTGTTTTTGAGCATTACTTTACTTGCATGGGATATTAAGGCAATAGTTTGATAATTACTGCATTCCCTGGGATAATTACTGCATTCCCTGGGATAATTACTGCATTCCCTGGGATCCCCTTTCTTTGGAATTGGGATGTATGTTGAACGCTTCCAATATGTGGGCCACTCTGTCACAAACATGTATTTAGCTTGTGCCTCACAGTTCACAGAAACAAGCTTTTAAATACTGTTTTAAGTTTCTAAACATTTCCTAGATTCTATTTAATCTTTAGTGTGAAATAGCAGAAGTGAGAGTTTCTTTTCAGTCTCAAATCTATTTAAGAATTAGATTCTACAAAGACTGAGGCAGAGTTCAACCACTCCTGTTCATGTGATAATTGAAGTTATCAGGTAGAGGTGTAAAACTAAATGATAGGTCACTGTTTCTATCATCATTCTCATTCCTGTTTTAGGCAGGTTATTGCAGAAGAGAATGGGTGTTAGGCAACACACTGACACCTCTTTTCACAAGTATTTTACAAGTACTTTTTTTGGTCTCAACTGCTGCATCTACTGATAAGGCTATCACAAAAAGCATCAATGTGCTATAAGTAGGAATGTCCCCTTCCTTCCTTACAAAGACTCTGTGCTTTCAGGAGCTAGTGTGCAGACTTGTTAGAGTGTTGAACTTAGACCAATGAGAACCAGGTTCAAAATCTACTTGGCCGCAAAGTTTTGGTTACTCAAACCTGGGGCAGTCACTGTCTCTTAGGCAAAATCTACCTCACAGAATTATTGTGAGAATAAAATAACACACACATAATTATACTCCCCTAAGCTAATTGGAGGGAATAAATATGGGATAAAAATTTCATCATCAGTTTAACAAGCAGAGCTTCCCCCAGTATGAAGATGCAATGACAGGAAAAGCTGCACAGCTGAATTGCTTTTTATTTCTTTGTGTGTCACACTTGCATCTTTTCCATCTTTACTTCAAGTATCTTTGAACAACCTTTCTGGTCAGGGCTCACCCATGTGGCATCCAAAGAAACATATGTGCACACAAAGACCTTCTCTGGTTCCTGCAGGGCCCTCTCGGCCCACTGAAATTAGGGTTGGAAGACATATTATTGTAGCCAATATAATAGGTTGTAGAGTGCGTTCAGATGTGATATGTGTGTGTGTGGCCCACAAAGGTATCTATAATTTTCAACTGTGTCTATGGGTGATGACTCTTATTTTAGCCTCATGGCAATCCTGTAAGACACATTAGACTAAGAGATATTGGTTTGTCCAAAGTCTACAGTTTGATTCAGTAGCAGCTGGCATAGCAGAGTGGTGTGCTGTGGCATTGCTCATCTGGCTTCCCAACCTGGAGGTCAACCCAACCAGCAGAGAGACAAGTGCAGTGAAGGTGCACCTGCAGTGTGTTATCCTCCTTGCCATCTTACCTCTCCCTCTCTGTTACCGGCAGTAATCTCCACATTGGGAAGTCAGGTGAGCAATGCCACCCTAACCCACTCCATGTGAGTGAAGATTTGAGACCTGCTTCACATTTAAACATGACTAGTCAATTTGATTTCAGGCACAACTTGGGGGGTTACTAACATTTCTATTGCCCGCTATAACCGTGTCTTTAACAGAACTATTGCCATCACTACCAATACGCCACCTTACTACACAAATAGGCTTACACAAAATTAACTCACTACAGAATAAGATACCTAATAACCTAAAAACAAAACAAAATGCAAGAAAAAACTAAAAAGCAAAACCAATGCCAGCTAAAAACAAACAAGCAGCTATTTTAAAAGCAAATCACACAACAGAAGATTGGGAGTCTTAGGACTGCACTCTGCTCCCATCCTCTGGCTCCAGTTTCTTTTTGTAAGCCTCAACCAGGGTTCTCGATTAACCTAGATTTGATGCTGCAAAGTTAGGAGGGAACATCATTAACTGTAGTTACCAGTGGCTTGATCTGCAGGAATTAGCAAGCTACCTTTTTTTATACCTTGAAGGCAAATTGTGTCACCTGCTCATTGCTGGAAATTACACCACAGTTAAAGGCATGTTAAAAAGTTTTATTTATTTATTTGGACAATTTCTATACTGCTTATATTCAAACAAAACTCTCAGTGGTTTACAACTAAACAGTAAATAGAAACAAAAAATCTACATTCTATGAAACACAATTGACAGCGAAAAAGAACACCCTCTTTAGTATAAAAATAACATTTCACATAAACATCAACTACAAAAATACAAGAAAAATGCATAATAACCATAGTAAACAATTGAACAAAATAACTTCTAGATATCAGGAAATAAAATTACTAATAAAAATCAAGTTAAAAAAATATAAATTCAACCTTTTAAAATGACATGATAGATGATTAGATAAAAGAAAATCAACTCTGTTCCGAACCATTATACATCAATAATATCATTAACCAAAGCAAATCGATTAAACTGCCAGCCCCCTTTATAGTAATAAACAGAACTTCATCTAACTACAGCTGGAAAAACATATTCCATTCATTCTAGCCCACCTTTACAAGATCAACAGAGCCACATTCATCAAACACACCAACATTCTAAACCAATGAACTCAAACTTAGGGGTAGATGCATACTTACTGTTCTGTCGGTTCTAGTGCATCTCCATCTCTCTTTTCTGAAAATGGGGTCATATGACACTAGTCAAACCCTGCCCCTTTTTACTATAAACATGGTGGGATCAGCTGGAGTGTGTTTTGGTTTAAATTCACCTTCAAACTGATTTTGCAGCTGATCAGCAGATCAACCCATTGCCCCTCCAGGTGTGGTCAATGGAAACATTGCAGGCAACTAGTGTGCTCCTCACAGCCTTACTATTCTAGCACACCTCAAACCACACTTTCCATATCTGCAAGCACTCACATAATTCAATCTCACATTTTCAATCAACAATCCACTCACATGTCCACACCATGAGAACCAGCCAGATACATGTATGTATATGTATGTATATGTATGTATATATATATATATATATATATATATATATACACACACACACACCAAGCATGCAAGCAAGCAAAACAACACACACATACCCCAGAAAATCCATATGAAGCACTTCCCCTCATCTCTCACTGGGGTGGCAGCATCTATCTGAAGAGGCTCTCACCTTAGAAACCAATATAGGCAATGACACTTCCTCTTTCACCTGAGGAACCAAAAACTATCTGAGTATCAAGCTTTCACTCCCAGTTAAAGACACGGGAGCTCATCCTCTTTCTCTCTCTGTGTGAACTGTAACCCCAATTTAAACCCTGAAAATACACTTCAAGATAGTTGTCTAGCATTTCATCCAGAGAGCACTTCAAAACATGTATATCAGTTTATTCCCCTTGCCTATCAATATTCTCCATCAGCAGCAGACCATCTGTTGAAATGTTGCACAATAAATTACAGGCGGGCCCCGCTTATACGGCAGGTTCTGTTCCGGACTGCCGCCGTAAAGCAGAAATTGCCGTAAAGCGGAACCCATTGACGATAATAGGGCGCATCACGCGAAAATGACATCAAAATGGTGCGTGAGAGAAAAAACTGCCGTAAAAGCGGAACAAGCACCTTAATGCGGGGACTTTCCCTAATTGAAAGCCGCTGCATTAGCGAATCGCTGTAAAGCAAAGTGCTGTAAAGCAGGCCCCTACTGTATATTTATTGCAGTTTGTACTGGGAATATTGCTTCCTTTTGGAGCTGGGAAAAGTGATGGGGATTTTCCCAACCATACCGAGGTGGGATTGTTAATTTCTTCACTCATGCTAAAAGCCAGACAGCTAGTCATAGATTTGAAGGTAGTCATTCAGTAGGGGCGGCATAACTGAATACATTGCTAAAGTGATCAAGTGTTACAGGGGGTTTAGAAGGGAGGTGATTAAGGTTCCTCCTGGTAAAGGAAGGTAACAAAGGGGAAAACAATATGAAAGTCAGTGAGGCTTTGAGGGGGGAAATTAAGAGTGGGACCAACTGTAAAATCCAACTGTACCTTCCCTGCAGGACCTATTAGGGCCAGAAAGGACAGAAAACATAAATGAGTTTGATTAAAGAGTCTGCATGGTTTAGGGTTGGCATTGCAGGAGATCAGGCTCTTGTGCATTTAACACTTGTGGCCCAGGGGTGAAATAAGACACAGACACAATATATATTTGGGTTAAATAACGGGCCACTTTATTAACCAAATTCACATTGCATAAAGAACCTACAGAAGGGAACATAAGTGTGGGATTCTCCTGGTGAGTCAGGCAAAGCCTGCTTGCAGCTATTGGGGCGATTCAACCCCTGCCAGGCAAGGGGCTGCCAATCTGCCAACCCCTTGCCCTGACCACACCCATAGGGTGTGTAGGAAGGCCAACCTGCGTCACCGCCTGCCCCCGGTGCCCTGAAACTCCGAGTGGATGAGACATGTTGGCCCCAAAGGTGACCCGTATCCTGCCCTCAGGCCGTATAACCCGGAGCTGCAGGCCTCCGGAACCGCCAATCACCTCCAAAGATGCCTAAAGGTGTCACCTAGCTGCCCTTCACCTTTACACTTTCCCGCACTTCCTTGCCATAAAGTGACCAATTAAGATATTAAGATCAAACAGCCAAATTAACCTAATAACCAGAAATGCACCCGTGCTAACCCTGAGCACCCTCACTGCTAACCACAGTATGGAGTAGGCAAAAGAAACCCGCCGGCTAAAGCGCAGGCAAGCCAAAAATTCCTAGTCGGCCCCGAAGCGACCAAATTAATCACACTGCAGCAGAGGGAGGGTAGGGAGGGTGCCGAAGAAGAAGAGGAGGGTGAGGGGCCAGCGTGAGCTTAAATAGGCTCGGCTGCTCGTCGCCCGCAGCGCGCCTTGATGACGTCATACCAGTCCTGGCGCGCCTGCCCTTCCTCTAAATGGCGGCTAGGGCTTCACCCCAGGCCACAAATCTCGCCCCGCAGCCAGTAAGTACCTTGCGGAGCGGGGAGCTGTGGGGCAGGTAAAAATTAAATGGAGTAAGCCTTTTCTACTATGGAAATGCAATTATGGGGAAAGCTTCACCTGCTAACATTCTATCTGTCAGACATCTTATTACTTGTGTGTGCCCCCCTCCCCAGATTTACTTTTGATTTCTGAATGCCATGACCATTGCCATTCCCTTCCCCCATTTAACTGTGCAACAGCCCTGTGAGGTAGCTTAGGCTGAGACAACATATGTACAAGCAGCAGTTGGTAGTTGTAGTTGGTACAGAATTAATAAAGTATAGCCCCTGAAATGCTAAAATGTATTCTGGTGGAGTCCAGTCCTACATATGTCTACTCCAAATTAAGCCTCATTGTGTAAAATGGATAAGTATATAGGATTGCAGATTAATTTTTACCTCTGAAAGGAATGCACTGTCAGACACAGAATTTAAGAGACACACTTTTCTGGATGTGTTTGAAACAGATGGGTAGGTGGGATTAATCTAACTAGGTCTTCAACATAGTGCCCTTCAGATGTTGTTGGACTACAGCTCCCATCAGTCTCAGACAGCATAACCAATGATCAGGGATGATGGACAATGTTGTCCTACAACATCTGGAGGGCACCATGTTGGCTATCTCTGTAAGGCCCCACAAGTAACTTTTGGTGTTTGTTGCAATACATACAAGAACGAAAGAAGAACAGAAGCATACTGTCTCTGACAGTGGAAGTAGAACATAGCCATCATTGCTGGGTGCTGCTGATAGCTTTATCCTCCATGAATTTGTCTAATCCTCTTTTAAAGCCATCCAAGTTTGTGCCCATCACTGCTCTTGTGATAGCAAATACCATAGTTTCATTGTATGCTGTGCAAGACTACATTTTTAATTGCAGGAGAAGGAATAATGTTAACTCTGGTGGATTACTATTGATATGTGCATTTTCTGTTTACCTACATTATGTCTCTTAAAAATTCTACTTCTGACAGTTCAGTCGTGCATAATGTCTACCCAATGAGTTCAATGAGACTTACTCCCAGATAAGTATGTACAGGATTAAGTTGCCTCTAAATTATACTGTTGACCAAAACTTTTTTTACAAAGGCAACTAGTAAAGTACTAAAGTTTGTATTTTTCTTTGATGATAGGGAATTGCCATATTGATATAAATGTGTTTTAGTTGAAACGGGTACTGCGGTGTTTTTTGCAGCACAACACAGGCGTGCCTTCAAGAGCCGCAATAGAATGCCTGTTCAGTACTGGTGGCAACGTAAAGACTGTAAAAAGACATTCCTCGTCTGACATGCTCTTTGAGCAAAGATGAGACATAACAGAAATGTATTGTAAAGCAGCATTTCAAGTGTAAAATTTGTTTTCGAGTGAAAAAGTATGTGTGTGTTGGGGTATCACCATTGCTAGTGTGGGGTGTGGAGTGCATGTAAGATTCTGTTATGCCATTCTGTTAATCTTATGGATAAAAAAAAATATTCTGCTACCCTCTGTGTGTGTGTGTTTGTTTTTGATGTTGTTTTAGGCTACTTAGATGTGCAGCAGCCAAGGCCAGCACCTTGTAGGCACTCCACTTTTCAAAAAAGTAACTTAAGTGTAATTGTAGTGATTTCTTTTGAGTAATAGTAAAGTAATCAGTTACCTTTAGAGCAATTTTAACTGTAATGGTAATTTATTACTTTTGGCGGTCATGTAACAGTAATTGTAATTTATTACTTTTTAAAAATAATCTTCCAAGTTCTGATAATATCCTCTAAAATCTTGTATTAAAACCGTAATAATGAACATCTTATTGAATGTTTTAGAAGGTCCCTCCCCAGAGACTCAATATTTATGTAAAGAACTTTTATGTTCATGGTTGACATTGAAATGGTTTTAGTGGTAGCAGTGCCCTCTGTTGCAGAATTCAGTACAATATTTTTAAGCTGTATTATTCATTGCTGTTCGAAGAAGGCCATAAAAAAATCAAAGAAACCTGTGCTCTAAGCCATTTTTCCAACATACCTATTTCTTTCTTCTTGTTGCAAAATTCCCTTCAGAAAATCAATGTTGCTGCTGAAGTGCAAGGATCATAGTCAGTTCTGAGATCCCTTGTGGCTTTATCATTCCTAGAAAGTCTTCTATCTTGCAGTTTTATAAATTTAGCACATAGTATATATCAGAACTGGTTTTGCCAACCTACATATGGAATATCAGTGAATAGTAGAGTCTTGTAAAGTATTCCTACAGTATACTTCAAATAAGAGCACCCATATTTCAAACATAAGCACTTCGGAATTGTGTAAAGTTTTTAACCTATCCTACCCCACCAGACATGGAGTGGTTTCATTCGTGCTTTTTGTATTTCACTATTATGGCTAGAAAGGTTATTTTAATAGTTTTTATTTCATGTTGTGTTCACGCTTGTGCAACAGTAGTAGGACAGTGAAGAGTTAATAATTGCAGGAGGAATTATGGGGAAAAGAGCCCCTGGTTGTTTGTGAAATATTGACCCTGCAGCAGGTCCTAGTGTCCACAAACGTATTAAAATATCTGCTAGGTTGGCATCTAAGGCTAATACTCTTTGTGCTTTGGTTGTCAGGGTAGCTGCTTTGCAGAAAGGAGTGGTTACCAAGCCACAGGCGCATTCAGATGTTAGTGTACCAGCTGAGCAGGTGACTCCGCCAACTGTTCTGGTTTCTTCTCTGACCTTCCAACAGAGTCTAGTTCTGCTGGTGGTTCAGACGGGTGCTTCACTTTTGCCTGCCAACTTGCCCATACTCCCTGCTTCGGTGGAGCCTGTTGTGTCTGCAGTGGTGGTTTCTCCAGCCTCATTCCCAGGTGAGATGCACACTTCACATGTTATGCAATCGGCCTCAGTACAACAGGAATTGTGCCAGCAGCAGATGGTAGTTCTCCATCAACTTCAACTCCCCTAGCCATCTGTAGTAGCGGCTCCTTGGCAGCCAGGTCTTGCTTCTGCTCTTCCAGCTTCCTCTTCCTTGCCATTGCCAACGGGAGTTTATTCCCAGGCTGATACATCTCTTCCCTCTTTTTGGAGGACCTGCAGTTGGGTCTGTCTGAACTGTTTATGTGGGGTGAGAGGTGATCAAGCTGCAGTTGACTGCCTCTTGTGGCATGGAGTTCAGGCAGGTGAGGAAGACGGGGGGTAAACAACAGGTATACTAAGGCATTATTGGGCAAAGGACATCTTTTAGGGAACCCTCACTGCTTGCTGCATGGGGGGACCTGGGGAATGCCCTCATCACCTGACTTGCGCATCGGGGTGAATGTCAGGACGATGGGGCCACAATGCAGAGGTGGGGTGCTCACCCAAGGCTCAGCCAGCAAGGAGGGATGGATTTGCTACATCATCATTGACTGGGGAGCCACAGCCAATGGCTGCTGACATGCCCAGGGGACTGGAGGGATTCTGCCTTACCAGATGGAGTTAAGCCCTCACCTGCCCTAGCGGTTTGAATTTGGTTTGGTTTGATTTGGTTTAATTGCTCAGTTCAGTCAATTTGACTGCAGTTCCTCCAAAGGAGGTTCGTTATATTTGAATAAATATAACATTACACCAGTATTATGTCTCTGAGTCTTCTTTGTGGGTGTGGTGGCAAAGTACTACTACACACCCTGTATAGTTGCACTGTGGAATATGTTTCCACAAGATGTAGTGGTAGCTTCCAACTTGGATGGATTTAAAAAGGGATTAGACACATTTATGGAGGGATAAGGCTAGCAATGGCTACTAGCCACCACAGCTATGCTCTGCCTCCACTGTCAAAGACAGTATGTCTCTGAATACCAGTTGCTGGGAATTGCATCTGGGCAGAGCACTGTTGCACTCAGGTTGTGCTTGTGGGCTCCCATGAGCATCTGGTTGACCACTGTGAGAACAGGATGGTAGACTAAATGGCCTTTGGCCTCATCCAGCAGGGTTCTTAGGGCTAACTGTTCACTTGTCCTCACTGAGCAACTGCTCAATGAGAGCAAGGAGATGGAGCACTAATCTCTACATTCTTTATTCTCTTCTTCCGCAAGGCAGTGCAGATCAGGCCCAGAGGGAGAGACAAGTGAGCAGGCAATTGCAAGGAAGTGGGAACACTGAAAGCACATTGCCCAAGGGTCTTCCAAAATCTAAAATGAGCACCAGTAGCTGTCAATAGGAACATAGGAAGCTACCTAATACTGAGTCACACCCTTGGTCTATCAGTGCTGTCTATAGTGACCGGCAGTGGCTTGGCAGGGTTTCAGGCAGGAGTCTCTCCCAGCCATACTTTTAGATGCCAGGGGTTGGATCTGGGATAGCGTTGCCAGGCTCAAGGCCTGAGACTGATCCTGTATCTTTAGGAGAAGAGAAAGTCAGCCACGTGCAGGTGTTCTTGCAACACAGTAATGGGAAAAACCACAAGGTGGAATTCTCCCTTCCCCCTGCACAACTTTTAAAGATACAGAAGACCTCTTGGTTGCCAGGCCCAGCCTCCAAGAGGTCTTCTGTATCTTTAAAAGTTGTGCAGGGGGAAGGGAGAATTCCACCTTGTGGTTTTTCCCATTACTGTGTTGCAAGAACACCTGCACGTGGCTGACTTTCTCTTCTCCTAAAGATACAGGATCAGTCTCAGGCCTTGAGCCTGGCAACTCTAATCTGGAATCTTCAGCATGAAAAGCAGATGTTCTGCCACCAAGCTATGGTCTTTCCCTACTTCACTTGCAAAAGTCTTGCATTGTGCAAAGGTTTTGCAGAATCTACCTCACTTGCAAAAATTAAGCAAATAAAGCTTTATGGCAGCCTTTGGTGACTCTATCTTCTCCCTGGGCTGGTTTTGGTTTGTCTCCCTACCCAAAGATGTTTTCTCATTTTAGAAAATCTATTGGCCTATTCCAGTAAGTAAGACCCTTTCTTTCTGTCAGAGTTGCAAAAATCAATTGTGTTACTAATTGACTCAGGCTAGGATGCTCAGTTCTTTCTAAAGTGCTTTCCCTAGACAGAACAGGCATTCCTAGACAATGTATCCTTTATGTTGCAGACTCTTTAATCAAACTCATTTATGTTTTCTGTCCTTTCTGGCCCTAATAGGTCCTGCAGGGAAAGTACAGTTGGATTTTACAGTTGGTCCCACTCTTAATTCCCCCCCTCAAAACCTCACTGACTTTCATATTGTTTTCCCCTTTGTTACCTTCCTTTACCAGGAGGAACCTTAATCACCTCCCTTCTAAACCCCCTGTAACACTTGATCACTTTAGCAATGTATTCAGTTATGCCGCCCCTACTGAATGACTACCTTTCAAATCTATGACTAGCTGTCTGGCTTTTAGCATTAGTGAAGAAATTAACAATCCCACCTCGGTGTGGTTGGGAAAATCCCCATCACTTTTCCCAGCTCCAAAAGGAAGCAATATTCCCAGTACAAACTGCAATAAATATACAGTAGGGGCCCACTTTACAGCACTTTGCTTTACAGCGATTCGCTAATGCGGCAGCTTTCAATTAGGGAAAGTCCCCGCATTAAGGTGCTTGTTCCGCTTTTATGGCAGTTTTTTCTGTCGCGCACCATTTTGATGTCATTTTCTCACGATGTGCCCTATTATTGTCAATGGGCTCCGCTTTACGGCAATTTCTGCTTTACGGCGGCAGTCCGGAACAGAACCTGCCGTATAAGCGGGGCCCGCCTGTAATTTATTGTGCAACATTTCAACAGATGGTCTGCTGCTGATGGAGAATATTGATAGGCAAGGGGAATAAACTGATATACATGTTTTGAAGTGCTCTCTAGATGAAATGCTGCTAGACAACTATCTTGAAGTGTATTTTCAGGGTTTAAATTGGGGTTACAGTTCACACAGAGAGAGAAAGAGGATGAGCTCCCGTGTCTTTAACTGGGAGTGAAAGCTTGATACTCAGATAGTTTTTGGTTCCTCAGGTGAAAGAGGAAGTGTCATTGCCTATATTGGTTTCTAAGGTGAGAGCCTCTTCAGATAGATGCTGCCACCCCAGTGAGAGATGAGGGGAAGTGCTTCATATGGATTTTCTGGGGTATGTGTGTGTTGTTTTGCTTGCTTGCGTGCTTGGTGTGTGTGTGTGTGTATATATATATATATATATACATACATATACATACATATACATACATATATCTGGCTGGTTCTCATGGTGTGGACATGTGAGTGGATTGTTGATTGAAAATGTGAGATTGAATTATGTGAGTGCTTGCAGATATGGAAAGTGTGGTTTGAGGTGTGCTAGAATAGTAAGGCTGTGAGGAGCACACTAGTTGCCTGCAATGTTTCCATTGACCACACCTGGAGGGGCAATGGGTTGATCTGCTGATCAGCTGCAAAATCAGTTTGAAGGTGAATTTAAACCAAAACACACTCCAGCTGATCCCACCATGTTTATAGTAAAAAGGGGCAGGGTTTGACTAGTGTCATATGACCCCATTTTCAGAAAAGAGAGATGGAGATGCACTAGAACCGACAGAACAGTAAGTATGCATCTACCCCTAAGTTTGAGTTCATTGGTTTAGAATGTTGGTGTGTTTGATGAATGTGGCTCTGTTGATCTTGTAAAGGTGGGCTAGAATGAATGGAATATGTTTTTCCAGCTGTAGTTAGATGAAGTTCTGTTTATTACTATAAAGGGGGCTGGCAGTTTAATCGATTTGCTTTGGTTAATGATATTATTGATGTATAATGGTTCGGAAGTGAGTTGATTTTCTTTTATCTAATCATCTATCATGTCATTTTAAAAGGTTGAATTTATATTTTTTTAACTTGATTTTTATTAGTAATTTTATTTCCTGATATCTAGAAGTTATTTTGTTCAATTGTTTACTATGGTTATTATGCATTTTTCTTGTATTTTTATAGTTGATGTTTATGTGAAATGTTATTTTTATACTAAAGAGGGTGTTCTTTTTCGCTGTCAATTGTGTTTCATAGAATGTAGAATTTTTTGTTTCTATTTACTGTTTAGTTGTAAACCACTGAGAGTTTTGTTTGAATATAAGCAGTATAGAAATTGTCCAAATAAATAAATAAAACTTTTCAACATGTCTTTAACTGTGGTGTAATTTCCAGCAATGAGCAGGTGACACAATTTGCCTTCAAGGTATAAAAAAAGGTAGTTTGCTAATTCCTGCAGATCAAGCCACTGGTAACTACAGTTAATGATGTTTCCTCCTAACTTTGCAGCATCAAATCTAGGTTAATCGAGAACCCCGGTTGAGGCTTACAAAAAGAATATGTTTTTCCAGCTGTAGTTAGATGAAGTTCTGTTTATTACTATAAAGGGGACTGGCAGTTTAATCGATTTGCTTTGGTTAATGATATTATTGATGTATAATGGTTCGGAAGTGAGTTGATTTTCTTTTATCTAATCATCTATCATGTCATTTTAAAATATATAATAATAAGGGCAGAGATAACAGTTTGCTAGAAAATGTCTAAATCGCTGTATCTTAAGTGAGCAATTCTTTTGCATTCCAAGTGTTAATTTCAGGCTATTTGTTCACTCTGAGACAGAAGAGGCATTTACCTGAATTTAGTTAGGAATGGAAAGTTTAGCAGATGGTAATCATATTGATTGGGGAATAGGAATAAAGAGGAAAGCCCGATTTGCCTAATAGAGATCCCTCATATTACAGGATCTTAGACTCTTATTGACATGGGGCTGCCTTTTAAGGTCCAGGCAGACTCTTCCCCCCCTTTACTGAGGATTGTGGCACCAACAACGAAACATCATTACCTGAAATTACATTTTAGTTAGGACTTCTGATATCATTACCTGGAATTACATATAGTGTGCAACTGTTGCATTGGCTCATCTATTTTGATATGTGTTGGAAAACCTGCTATAGTGCAGCCACATATTGGTGACAGCAACACATCCTCGGCATCTGCTGCTCTTGGATTTATGATATTTACTAGAAAGGAATATAGGATGTTAATTTTGCATTTTGGACATCTATTATGATAGGTGTTTGGAAGCCTACAAGGGGGAGGCCGCTGCAGTGGGCCAAATATGGGTGGCAGCGCCATATCCCCAGTATCTGTGCTTTGGGGAACTGGGTTGGCTGCACTAAAATGGTGGCTGGGAAAGTGTGCTTACTCATAAATGATTTCCTTTATTTATGTGAAACAGGGAAATATGAGGCCAGTGGCCCTCACAGCGGTGAGGAGAAGCACCCAGCAGTAGCTGCTCAAGGAAAGCGTCCCTTCCCTGTTAAGCTCAAGGTACTGGGACCTTGCTTGCAGACTGCCCAGTTCCTGGGGAGGTTTGTTTTGTTATGGGGTTTTCTTTCAGTTTCTGGATCCCATATTGTAGTCCCAAGGCTTGCCTTAAGGGCCTGCACTCTTAAATTTGTCTTGGGCATAGACGCAATGGCAATCAGTAATGGCTTCCTATCAGTTAGTTAATGCACTGCCTATGGGAAAGTGTGACATCTAATCTGTTTTTTCATCTACTGTGGGGATACAAGGGGATTTATAGCTGCTGGGTTTTTGCCTTTTCAGTCAATTCTATGAGGTAGAGCATTACATATGGGCTACTCTATTCTCGCACGGAGCACTTCAGCTCCTTCCTTAAAGGGGCTGTCGGGACAAGAGGGTAAAAAATTTGGGTGCATGTTAAAACCTGATGTCACAGATTATGGAATGGCTATGTAACTGGTTCATCTTAATGGCTGTGTCAATGGACCATCCTGCCCGGTGTTAACGTTCCTGGGCATACCACCTAATTCACCACCAATCATACTCATGTGGTCAGTCAGTAATAGCTTCATGCCAGTTAGGCCAAGAAAGTGTTTCTTGTCTGCCCTCCAGGTATTAGAGGTCTTTTCCGGTGGTTTATGAGGTCGTAGCAGGGCTTTCACAGCCTTACTACAGGTTCAGGGTTGTGGCTGTATAATAATTTAATGCTTGTTGTGATCAAATATTGATCAAGAAATTAGAGCCAAACCGCAGGTTACATTTTATATTCTGGCCCAAATCATTTGGTCTAGTTTTCCCACACTCCTGGGGAAGAACTAACTAACTTGCTGTAGAATTACGTGACATAGCTCAGGGCTACAGCATCTGAACTGCAGGCTGAAGGTCCATAGCATCTCTAGGTAGGGCTGGGAGGTAGAACTGGAAGTCCGTGGATGCATCGGGGTTTTTGTGCTGGCTGCAGGCTTGGACTTATAGGCAGTGAGGCTTGGGAATTCTCCCATCCATTTTAGTGGGATAACATGGTCATGGGACAGGTCTGTGACTTCCTTAAGAACATAAGAAGAGCCTGCTGGATCAGGCCAGTGACCCATCTAGTCCAGCATCCTGTTCTCACAGTGGCCAACCAGGTGCCTGGGGGAAGCCCGCAAGAAGGACCCGAGTGCAAGAACACTCTCCCCTCCTGAGGCTTCCGGCAACTGGTTTTCAGAAGCATGCTGCCTCTGACTAGGGTGGCAGAGCACAGCCATCACGGCTAGTAGCGATTGATAGCCCTGTCCTCCATGAATTTGTCTAATCTTCTTTTAAAGCCATCCAAGCTGGTGGCCATTACTGCATCTTGTGGGAGCAAATTCCATAGTTTAACTATGCGCTGAGTAAAGAAGTACTTCCTTTTGTCTGTCCTGAATCTTCCAACATTCAGCTTCTTTGAATGTCCACGAGTTCTAGTATTATGAGAGAGGGAGAAGAACTTTTCTCTATCCATTTTCTCAATGCCATGCATAATTTTATACACTTCTATCATGTCTCCTCTGACCCGCCTTTTCTCTAAACTAAAAAGCCCCAAATGCTGCAACCTTTCCTCGTAAGGGAGTCGCTCCATCCCCTTGATCATTCTGGTTGCCCTCTTCTGAACCTTTTCCAACTCTAGAATATCCTTTTTGAGATGAGGCGACCAGAACTGTACACAGTATTCCAAATGCGGCCGCACCATAGATTTATACAACGGCATTATGATATCGGCTGTTTTATTTTCAATACCTTTCCTAATTATCGCTAGCATGGAATTTGCCTTTTTCACAGCTGCCGCACACTGGGTCGACATTTTCATCATGCTGTCCACTACAACCCCGAGGTCTCTCTCCTGGTCGGTCACCGCCAGTTCAGACCCCATGAACGTATATGTGAAATTCAGATTTTTTGCTCCAATATGCATAATTTTACACTTATTTATATTGAATTGCATTTGCCATTTTTCCGCCCATTCACTCAGTTTGGAGAGGTCTTTTTGGAGCTCTTCGCAATCCTTCTTTGTTTTAACAACCCTGAACAATTTAGTGTCGTCAGCAAACATGGCCACTTCACTGCTCACTCCTAATTCTAGGTCATTAATGAACAAGTTGAAAAGTACAGGTCCCAATACCGATCCTTGAGGGACTCCACTTTCTACAGCCCTCCATTGGGAGAACTGTCCGTTTATTCCTACTCTCTGCTTTCTGCTTCTTAACCAATTCCTTATCCACAAGAGGACCTCTCCTCTTATTCCATGACTGCTAAGCTTCCTCAGAAGTCTTTGGTGAGGTACCTTGTCAAACGCTTTTTGAAAGTCTAAGTACACTATGTCCACTGGATCATCTCTATCTATATGCTTGTTGACACTCTCAAAGAATTCTAATAGGTTACTGAGACAGGACTTTCCCTTGCAGAAGCCATGGTGGCTCTGCTTCAGCAAGGCTTGTTCTTCTATGTGCTTAGTTAATCTAGCTTTAATCATACTTTCTACCAGTTTTCCAGGGACAGAAGTTAAGCTAACTGGCCTGTAATTTCCGGGATCCCCTCTGGATCCCTTTTTGAAGATTGGCGTTACATTTGCCACTTTCCAGTCCTCAGGCACGGAGGAGGACCCGAGGGACAAGTTACATATTTTAGTTAGCAGATCAGCAATTTCACATTTGAGTTCTTTGAGAACTCTTGGGTGGATGCCATCCGGGCCCGGTGATTTGTCCGTTTTTATATTGTTCATTAAGCCTAGAACTTCCTCTCTCGTTACCACTATTTGTCTCAGTTCCTCAGAATCCCTTCCTGCAAATGTTAGTTCAGGTTCAGGGATCTGCCCTATATCTTCCACTGTGAAGACAGATGCAAAGAATTCATTTAGCTTCTCTGCAATCTCCTTATCATTCTTTAGTACTCCTTTGATTCCCTTATCATCCAAGGGTCCAATCGCCTCCCTAGATGGTCTCCTGCTTTGAATGTATTTATAGAATTTTTTGTTGTTGGTTTTTATGTTCTTAGCAATGTGCTCCTCAAATTCTTTTTTAGCATCCCTTATTGTCTTCTTGCATTTCTTTTGCCAGAGTTTGTGTTCTTTTTTATTTTCTTCGTTCGGACAAAACTTCCATTTTCTGAAGGAAGACTTTTTGCCTCTAAGAGCTTCCTTGACTTTGCTCGTTAACCATGCTGGCATCTTCTTGGCCCTGGCGATACCTTTTCTGATCTGTGGTATGCACTCCAGTTGAGCTTCTAATATAGTGTTTTTAAACAACTTCCAAGCATCTTCGAGTGATGTGACCCTCTGGACTTTGTTTTTCAGCTTTCTTTTTACCAATCCCCTCATTTTTGTGAAGTTTCCTCTTTTGAAGTCAAATGTGACCGTGTTGGATTTTCTTGGCAATTGGCCATTTACATGTATGTTTAATTTAATACCACTGTGGTCACTGCTCCCAATCGGTTCAACAACACTTACATCTCGCACCAGGTCCCTGTCCCCACTGAGGATTTAGTCCAGGGTTGCTGTCCCTCTGGTCGGTTCCATGACCAACTGGTCTAGGGAATAGTCATTTAGAATATCTAGAAACTTTGCTTCTTTGTCATGACTGGAACACATATGCGGCCAGTCTATGTCCGGGTAATTGAAGTCACCCATTACTACCACATTTCCTAGTTTGGATGCTTCCTCAATTTCATATGACATCTCAAGGTCTCCCTGAGCATTTTGATCAGGGGGACGATAGATTGTTCCCAGTATTAAGTCCCTCCTGGGGCATGGTATCACCACCCACAACGATTCTGTGGAGGAGTCTGCCTCTTTTGGGGTTTCGAGCTTGCTGGATTCAATGCCTTCTTTCACATATAGAGCGACTCCACCACCAATACGTCCTTCCCTGTCCTTCCGATATAGTTTATATCCAGGGATAACCGTATCCCACTGGTTTTCTCCATTCCACCAGGTCTCCGTTATGCTCACTATATCAATGCTCTCCTCTAAGACCAAGCACTCCAGTTCTCCCATCTTGGTTCGGAGGCTCCTAGCATTAGCATACAGGCACTTGTAAGCAGTGTCTCTCTTCAAGTGTCTTTGGCACTTGTGGTTTGGCCTGTGGTAATTTTGCTCTTCTGAATTTATATCCTGTGCCCCTGCTCTCACAATGCCTACTTCTAGGCCTACCCCTTTTAAAATTTCATCATTTCTTTGGTTTTTATCCCAGGGGGGAGGTTTATTCCGAACCGGACCTTCCTCAGCTCCTGTCAGGTTTCCCCCCTCAGTCAGTTTAAAAGCTGCTCTGCTACCTTTTTAATTTTAAGTGCCAGCAGTCTGGTTCCATTCTGGTTCAAGTGGAGCCCATCCCTTTTGTACAGGCCCGGCTTGTCTCAAAATGTTCCCCAGTGCCTAACAAATCCAAACCCTTCCACCCGACACCATCGTCTCATCCACGCATTGAGACTGCAAAGCTGGGCCTGTCTGGCTGGTCCTGCGCGTGGAACAGGTAGCATTTCAGAGAAAGCCACCTTGGAGGTCCTGGCTTTCAGCATCCTACCTAGTAACCTAAATTTTGCTTCCAGGACCTCACGGCTGCATTTCCCCATGTCGTTGGTGCCAACGTGCACCACGACCACTGACTCCTCCCCAGCACTGTCTACCAAACTATCTAAACGACGGGCGATATCCGCAACCTTCGCACCAGGCAGGCAAAACACCTTGCGGTCTACACGCCCATCACACACCCCACTGTCTATGTTCCTAATGATCGAATCACCCACTACAAGGATCCCTCCACCCCCCTGGAGATATATCCTCGGCACGAGAGGATAGCTGCTCATCCCCCAAGGAATGGGTCCCTTCTAAGGGATCATTTCCCTCTTCCTCAGCTGGATGCTCTCCTTCCCCAAGACCATCGTTCTCCATGATAGCAGGAGAGCTATCATTGTTGGAGTGGGACACAGCTATAACATCCCTGAAGGCCTCCTCCACACACCTCTCTGCCTCTCTCAGGTTTTCCAGGTCTGCCACCTTGGCCTTAAGGAAATGAAGTCGTTCTGGAGAGCCAGGAGCTCATTGCACTGAGAGCATACCCACGACTTCTGTCCAACAGGCAGATAGTCGTACATGCTGCAGGCGGTGCAAAACACTGGAAAGCCCCCACACCCTTGCTGGCTTCTTACCTGCATAGTTTTGTTTAAGGTTTATTATGTCAATGGGTTGGAGACTGCGGTTTAGTTGAGGTTACGGAACGGACGGGCAGAGTGGGGGGCCCTGACCTCCACGCCCTGCTGCCAAACTCGCTCTGCTGCTTAACTCGCCTTGACGCTTTGTCAGCTGGGGCCTTGACGCTTTGTCAGCTGGGGCCTTGACGCTTTGTCAGCTGGGGCCTTGACGCTTTGTCAGCTGGGGCCTTGACGCTTTGTCAGCTGGGGCTCCCTCTAGCTCGTGGAGCAGGCTCCCTCGCTAGGGTGCTCTGACTTTATATGTGTGGCTGGTTCCTCCCAGCTACTGCTGCCAACCAATGATGTGTTACTTGAGTCTGATGGCTCAACTATCAGCTGGGGCTTAACTCTTTAGGATTATCTCAGGCTTCCTTCCTTTGAAGGCAGGAAGGCAGGCTTCCTTCCTGAGCGAGGGGCGGAGTTGTTTAAGCTTTTGGCTGCTTTTAATCTAAGCAAGGGGCTGCGACTTCCAGGCAAGTCTTTTTTGTTTGTTGTTTTCCCACCTAGAACAGCCTGACCTTTCTTTAACCTAGGGAAACAGAGCTTGTGGTTATGTTTCAGGAAGGCTAAAGCTGCCCTTTTTAGCAAGGACTGAGCTGACTCTCTCCCTGTATGTATCAGTGGAGTTTCCTTTTTCCCCTTCTCTCCGACTGGAATTTAGCCTTGTTTACAGTGTACCCTGAAGCTTTCCTGCTAGGGTGGTGTTGAAAACTAGCTTTCTATAGGCTTCCTTCTCATAGGATCTGTCTCCTAAGATATAGGTTCTTTCAGGATTTGGCTCCTAGCTCAGGGTGACCTTGGGCTGCCCTTATTACTTATTGCTCTGAGCTGTTTTCCTTCAATTAAATAATGGAATAAATGGGAGCTACTTACCCTCTTTTTGCTCTGCTGCTTAACTCGCCTTGACGCTTTGTCAGCTGGGGCCTTGACGCTTTGTCAGCTGGGGCCTTGACGCTTCGTCAGCTGGGGCCTTGACGCTTCGTCAGCTGGGGCCTTGACGCTTCGTCAGCTGGGGCCTTGACGCTTTGTCAGCTGGGGCCTTGACGCTTTGTCAGCTGGGGCCTTGACGCTTTGTCAGCTGGGGCCTTGACGCTTTGTCAGCTGGGGCCTTGACGCTTCGTCAGCTGGGGCCTTGACGCTTCGTCAGCTGGGGCCTTGACGCTTCGTCAGCTGGGGCCTTGACGCTTCGTCAGCTGGGGCCTTGACGCTTCGTCAGCTGGGGCCTTGACGCTTCGTCAGCTGGGGCCTTGACGCTTCGTCAGCTGGGGCCTTGACGCTTCGTCAGCTGGGGCCTTGACGCTTCGTCAGCTGGGGCCTTGACGCTTTGTCAGCTGGGGCCTTGACGCTTTGTCAGCTGGGGCCTTGACGCTTTGTCAGCTGGGGCCTTGACGCTTCGTCAGCTGGGGCCTTGACGCTTCGTCAGCTGGGGCCTTGACGCTTCGTCAGCTGGGGCCTTGACGCTTCGTCAGCTGGGGCCTTGACGCTTCGTCAGCTGGGGCCTTGACGCTTCGTCAGCTGGGGCCTTGACGCTTCGTCAGCTGGGGCCTTGACGCTTCGTCAGCTGGGGCCTTGACGCTTCGTCAGCTGGGGCCTTGACGCTTCGTCAGCTGGGGCTCCCTCTAGCTCGTGGAGCAGGCTTCTATCTCGGAACGGTAGGGTTATGGCCCTTGTCTGTTCCTTTGTTCTCTAGTGCCCAGATTTTAATGTTTTCTTTTGGGGCATGGTAAGGTACAATATTGACACTGTTTTATTGAGGTGCTGTCATGGACTCAGGTGGAGCGGTTCAGCTGTGCTGCGCAACCACACATTGGGAGATTGGGGAGCAGAGTCAAAGATGGCCATAAGCCGGTCTGTCACCCCAGCATGCTCAACAGCTTTCAGAATGCAGGAGGGGTTTTTCCCAGGACTTCTGGGCCGGCAAGGGCTATGCGCCAGAGTGGCCTATTTGGTGAGTCACCTGCTGGGATTGCCTAGTGAACGGCTGGAGACTGGGCCTCTCAGTCCAAGCACTTCGAGATAAAGGCTGATGATTTTCCCACTTATTCCAGGGACTTTAGAGTCCACCGTATGTTAGCTGGGTGGGCTAGAGAACACCCTGCCACCCTCGATCCCCGTTGCCCTTTCTCACGGGACATTTTATTGAGTATGGTGGGCCAGTGAAAAACAGTATGCTCCTCAAGCTATGAAGCCAGACTATTCCAGGCGGCAGCCCTTACGCTGGTTTTTGGAGCTTTTAGGATAGGTGAGGTGGTGGCCAGATCCAAGGGAGATTTGTCTGGATGGGCCCTCCAGCAATCAGATGTCTCCATGAAAGGGAGTTGTACCTGTATAACATTGATGGACTGGCAATGTTGCTGGACAGGGATGGAGCAGCTGCGCACCCTATCCTGGGCTTACAGTTAGGCCTCAGTCAATGGGCTGCAGTGTGGTGGCTTGGCTGGCAAGGAATACTTTGGGATGGGCTCCTCCCCACTTTGTTCCAGCTTGGTTCAGTGCGGACATCTCCGCATGTGGTGGTCATTCTCCGAGTTGGGAATGACCTCAGTATTTGAGGCAAGGCCCTCAGGTGGCGGGCATGTGCGGACATGCAGTTCGGGATGCAACGATGGCCGTGGTTACCTAAGGGCATGGTCCTCAGTTTGGCAGGCATGTGCGGACATGCAGTTGGCAAGGCAACGGAAGGGCATGGGCCTCAGTTTGGCAGGCATGTGCAGACATGCAGTTGGCAAGGCAACGGAAGGGCATGGGCCTCAGTTTGGCAGGCATGTGCAGACATGCAGTTGGCAAGGCAATGGAAGGGCATGGTCCTCAGTTTGGCAGGCATGTGCAGACATGCAGTTGGCGAGGCAATGGAAGGGCATGGCCCTCAGTTTGGCAGGCATGTGCGGACATGCAGTTGGCGAGGCAATGGAAGGGCATGGGCCTCAGTTTCGCAGGCATGTGTGGACATGCAGTTGGCGAGGCAACAATGGCCTTGGTTACTTAAGGGCATGGCCCTCAGTTGCAACGAAAGGGCATGGCCCTCAGTTTGGCAGACATGCATGGAATGCAGTTAATAAGGCAACGTCGGCCTTGGGTGCATCTGCTTTGGTCAGACATACTCCCGCGAAGGGTTTGGCGTGGTGTCTGGGAGCCCGATAGGGATGGACCAAGCGAGAAAGAAGGCCAACCGGCAAATTCGGTTGGCTATTCTGGGGCGGGGGGGTTGGCTATTTCACACCCTGCATTCAGCATTGGATGGGTGAACTGTACAGGGCCGATGGCGTTCACCTGTCTGACGCAGGTAATGTCTTTTTGGCAGACCTGCAGAGGTGTCTGCGAGAGGTGCTTCTCAGCAGTGGGTAAAAGGGGACTAAATAGAGATTTGTCCCCTTTTTGTGGTGGGAAGGTGCGGAAAGGGAAATAGGTAAGGACCGCTCGGTGGCCCCTTTAGGCACCTTTGGAGGTGATTGGTGGTTCCAGAGGCCTGTCTGTCAGAGCTTTGCGGCTTGAGGACAGGATATAGGCTGCTTTTGGGGCCAACTTATCTCATCCACCCGAGGGTTGTGTGGCCCCGGGGGGTGGTGACGTGAGAAGGCCCCCCTACTCACCTACTGCGTGTGGCTGGCGGAAGGGGCAAGCAGATGGGGCTTGCCCTTGTCCCCAGCAGGGGCTGGTCGCCCATGAGCTGTATGGCAAGATGCTTGCTTATAGATAGTTCCGCAGCTAGGTTTCCCTCTGCAGGTCACTTTAAAAGGTGTTTTTGTATAGTTTAATAAAGTGGCCCTTGTTCAACTCAAGCTGATGCGTCCTTGGCTTATTTTGCCCCTTCACTCGCAATTAGGATAGTGATTTAAAATTGTCTGCACTTACCCGGTTTTGCTTGTTCAAGTTTGCTGTATGTAAAGAATAAGGACAGGAGGACTGGGTATAACCAAATTAAAAAGAGCAGGCCTTTCTGTGCAAGCTAAAAGACTTTGAAGAATTGCTAGGTCATGATGACTCCAATAATAGCTAAGAGTTTGGGTTTAGAAGAACTTTTTTTCTGTTTTTGAATTCCACTTTCAGTGTTTTGGATCCAAGTCTATAAGTTCGTCAGTCTAGTAGCTAATGAATGCTGACTTATGCAATAGATTCAGGCGACCCTATGAATCAGTGACCTCCAAGAGCATCTGTCATGAACCACCCAGTTCAGATCTTGTAAGTTGAGGTCTGTGGCTCAATCAATCCATCTCTTGTTTGGCCTTCCTCTTTTTCTATTCCCTTCTGTTTTTCCCAGCATTATTTCTAATGAATTATGTCTTCTAATTATGTGTCCAAAGTGTGATAACATCAGTTTCATCATTTTAGCTTCTAGTGATAGTTCTGGTTTAATTTGTTCTAACACCCAATTATTGGTTCTAACACCCAATTATTTGTCTTTTTCGGAGTTCATGGTATCCGCAAAGCTCTTCTCCAACACCACATTTCAAATGAGTTGATTTTTCTCTTACCCGCTTTTTTCACCTCCTTCTCCTTACCAGGCTTTATACTTCGGGAAGCCCTTGTAGTGATAACAGCCACAGTTGGCTCAGTGTGCCCGCTGTTTCCTAGGAGCAGACAATCTCTGAGAACTGACTGCATAGCTAACTCCTCCGCTGTGTGTTTTAGCCAGGTCCCATTCAGCCCAGAAATCCTTTTATGGCAGAGCATGGGAGGAGGAGTGAGGCAAGGAGGCATCAGCTGGCTGGCGTGCGCAGGCAGAACCTGATCTAGAAGCAAGCCCTTTTGTTAAGGGCTTCTTTGAGGCTCTCGTCCCTGGCCAGCATGTGGGGAGGGAGAGGGGCAATAGCTAGCTGGGGTGTGCAGCACAGGACCTGATCTGGAACCCCTTTGCAGAGCTCTGGCCAGGAATGAAAGCAGGCATGGGTGGAGGGGTGGAACTGGCTGGCAGCAGCAAGTGAAGCAAGGCAAATACTGGGGTGAAGAGGTGTCGGAAGACCCTAACAGTGCAATCCTTACCATGTCTACTCAGAAATAAGTCCTGTTGAATTCACTGGGGCTTACTCCTGGATAAATGTAGTTAGCATTGCAGCCTAACAGAGGGATGTGGAGCTTGGAAGGCAGGCAGGAAGGCTTTTCCTGTTTTCTTAATTACCTAATAGTTCATGACTGGCTGTAGGTAAGACAAGCAATTTACTTTCTGCAAAAAAAAAGCTGCACTGGAGGTTGAAAAAGAAAGAATCTTGAAATCTCAGTAACCTTATTCTGAGACATAACCTTTTCATTTATTTATATTATCCCCTGGGAATTGGGGAAAGATCAGCAGCAAAATTACAAGTTCAATATACACTATATTTACAATATTCATAGTGTTTATGTTAAGCAGACATTTGTATGTATGTACTTTACAATAATATCTACATTGTAAGGCTTGCACTGCATATTATTATTATTATTTATCTTGCATTGTGCATTTTTTTTCATTAAAAAAATAAAGCTCTCAATGGCTACTAACCATGATTACTATGTTCTGTCTTCAATATGCCTCTGCATGCCAGTTGCAACTGGGAATTGCAACTGGGGAGAGTGCTGTTGCATTCAGATCCTACTTGCAGACTTCCCATTTGGTAATCTGGTTGGCCGCTGTGAGAACAGGATGCTGGACTAGATGGACTTTAGGCCTCATCCAGCAGAGCTCTTTTCATGGTCTTATAGATGTTGCTATAATATCAAAATATTTATTTATGTACATTGCCTGTACAAAATTGTTATGCTTTTATCTCCAAAAAAGGAAGTGTGAAATTAGAGATTAGAGTAGAGAGACCCAAGGGTTAATTTTAGATGTGTGGGAGTAGTGTATCAATTCAATGATAAGGAAATAGCACTCATTATTTCAAAACTTCAAAATGTATTGTTATCCTTTGACAATAGGGGGTTGCCATATTGGTCAAGATTTGTTTTATTTGAAAGGGGTGTGGGGACAATAGGGAGGAGTGCGGTGTGAGGAAGAAAACAAGGAGCCCAAGGGGCCCCAGAAATGTGGAGCCAGCCCTGCCATCAGCAAGCACCTTTAAAGTCCCAAGATAAGTATCAGAATTCCCTTTTGTAAATAGTATCCCTTTAATAAAACTAAAAACATAGGTTAAGATTTGTGTGTGTATTGCCAATTTGTAATGCCATAGGGCAACGTTTTTTGCAGATCTGGTGACAATAATAACACAGATGGGGTGAAAAGTCACAGGTTTATTAACTACTAAGCAAAGTATATAAAAACAGAAAGCAAAGCTATAAATCTCACGTTCCTGCTAATGTCAGGGAACCCTTCAGAATGATAGCAAATGGACCCCTTTCAGAGATCTGGTACACAGCGCAACATCAAAAACTGACAAATCACCGGGCCCGGATGGCATCCACCCGAGAGTTCTCAAAGAACTCAAATGTGAAATTGCTGATCTGCTAACTAAAATATGTAACTTGTCCCTTGGGTCCTCCTCCGTGCCTGAGGACTGGAAAGTGGCAAATGTAACGCCAATCTTCAAAAAGGGATCCAGAGGGGATCCCGGAAATTACAGGCCAGTTAGCTTAACTTCTGTCCCTGGAAAACTGGTAGAAAGTATGATTAAAGCTAGATTAACTAAGCACATAGAAGAACAAGCCTTGCTGAAGCAGAGCCAGCATGGCTTCTGCAAGGGAAAGTCCTGTCTCAGTAACCTATTAGAATTCTTTGAGAGTGTCAACAAGCATATAGATAGAGGTGATCCAGTGGACATAGTGTACTTAGACTTTCAAAAAGCGTTTGACAAGGTACCTCACCAAAGGCTTCTGAGGAAGCTTAGCAGTCATGGAATAAGAGGAGAGGTCCTCTTGTGGATAAGGAATTGGTTAAGAAGCAGAAAGCAGAGAGTAGGAATAAACGGACAGTTCTCCCAATGGAGGGCTGTAGAAAGTGGAGTCCCTCAAGGATCGGTATTGGGACCTGTACTTTTCAACTTGTTCATTAATGACCTAGAATTAGGAGTGAGCAGTGAAGTGGCCAAGTTTGCTGACGACACTAAATTGTTCAGGGTTGTTAAAACAAAAAGGGATTGCGAAGAGCTCCAAAAAGACCTCTCCAAACTGAGTGAATGGGTGGAAAAATGGCAAATGCAGTTCAATATAAAGTGTAAAATTATGCATATTGGAGCAAAAAATCTGAATTTCACATATACGCTCATGGGGTCTGAACTGGCGGTGACCGACCAGGAGAGAAACCTCGGGGTTGTAGTGGACAGCATGATGAAAATGTCGACCCAGTGTGCGGCAGCTGTGAAAAAGGCAAATTCCATGCTAGCGATAATTAGGAAAGGTATTGAAAATAAAACAGCCGATATCATAATGCCGTTGTATAAATCTATGGTGCGGCCGCATTTGGAATACTGTGTACATTTCTGGTCGCCTCATCTCAAAAAGGATATTCTAGAGTTGGAAAAGGTTCAGAAGAGGGCAACCAGAATGATCAAGGGGATGGAGCGACTCCCTTACGAGGAAAGGTTGCAGCATTTGGGGCTTTTTAGTTTAGAGAAAAGGCGGGTCAGAGGAGACATGATAGAAGTGTATAAAATTATGCATGGCATTGAGAAAATGGATAGAGAAAAGTTCTTCTCCCTCTCTCATAATACTAGAACTCGTGGACATTCAAAGAAGCTGAATGTTGGAAGATTCAGGACAGACAAAAGGAAGTACTTCTTTACTCAGCGCATAGTTAAACTATGGAATTTGCTCCCACAAGATGCAGTAATGGCCACCAGCTTGGATGGCTTTAAAAGAAGATTAGACAAAATCATGGAGGACAGGGCTATCAATGGCTACTAGCCATGATGGCTGTGCTCTGCCACCCTAGTCAGAGGCAGCATGCTTCTGAAAACCAGTTGCCGGAAGCCTCAGGAGGAGAGAGTGTTCTTGCACTCGGGTCCTGCTTGCGGGCTTCCCCCAGGCACCTGGTTGGCCACTGTGAGAACAGGATGCTGGACTAGATGGGCCACTGGCCTGATCCAGCAGGCTCTTCTTATGTTCTTATCACAGGATCTTGGATACATGTTGAGTCCCATCATTGGATGGTTTTGCAGGACTTTTTATACTCTTAAATGCTAAGGAACCACACCTGCTGTTTTGGTTATTGTGACAATGGCGTTCCTGTAAAGGGGCGTGATTTGCCTGCACCCCAATTAGGGAAGACACAGGAAGGTTCTCGAAGTTAAGGCGTGCCGCCACGTGAGATCACACATCCAATCTGGAGGGGATTGGAGCAGCGGATACAAAGCTGCTCCTTTCCCCATGCGCTTGCCTTTTTGCCTTGCGGCACTTACTGCTGGTTCGTGCTTGCAGGGGCTCTTTCAGCGTTCCGTTGGCGATTGTTTCCTTGCTGGGTGCCTCGTTTGCCTTTCTTTGCTCTTTCCTCCCTTTCTCATTGCTCTTTATCATTCTCTGTTGTTGTTTTGATCCCCGACGATCAGCTGGGCTGCGGGCCTCCGCCCACGCGCCCGCCGGCTTCTCGCCGGCTCGCCGGCCGTTTTACCTTGTATTGCCTGAGCTTTACAGCGTTTGTTGCTTGTGAAAAGCCCAGCTTGTTTTTTACTTACGGTGTTTGTGGGTGGTGACGTTCCTGGTTGTTATATTCCCTTGGTTATATATATAAATTTTGATTCCGTTTGTTCTGCCCCCCCCTTCTCTTCCGGTTTGTTTTTAAATTGTTAAAGTTGCTTGTGTTTGGGTGCTTTGTTAGTTAGTTTCAGTGATCTTTGGTTCTTAGATAAATATATATTTCAATTGCTTATATATATATATTTATTTATTTGCTATTGTATTATATTCAGTTATAATTTGAAGGCAGTTTTGGTATATTAATACCCTTTAATTCATAGCTTCCACCACCCTTTTATTTTCCCTTCCCTTATTTTTCCTTTAATCCCCCTCCTTTTTCATTTTCTGGGCATTTAAAGTGGTGTGTTGATCCTCTGGATTTCTTGTGCAGTTACTTAATTATATTTATAGCATAATATTGCATAAATTCATAATTATAGCTTAGGTAATTTATTCTTAAAGTATATTGTTAGTTAAAACTCATTTGAAAGTTGTTGTTTGTTCATTTCATTGAGTTTAATAAATACCCTTTATCAAACACACCCCACTTCCTTTCCCCTTAAATCCTCCACCCCCCTTAATTCCAGCTTATAATACTTACCTGAAAATAAAAATAAATAAATAATAATTAATACGTGTAATAATAATAATAGGTTAAGTTAATTGGTGGATTGTAGTTATATTGCACTGTATGTGCACTGTTAAAAAAAAAGAGTTGGTAAATTCATAATTAGGTCACACTTGCATTTGGTTTGTATAATTGTTGTTATTTGGTCTTTACAAATATGCCACCCAAGAAAGCTCAGCAGAAAAAAGGGGTGCGTGTTGTGAAGCAGACTACAAAGCGCCCACCAATTCAGCAGGACATGTGTTCTGATGATGAGGAGGATTTGGGGACCATCCGTGCGTTGGTAGCTAGAGTTGAGGCGCTGGAAAAGGAACGCAGGCAGCCACTGGACGCTGATGCGGGTACAAGTACCGCTCCAGCAAGTAAGAAATCTGCACGGTTGGCTTCTAAAGTGCCTAAAAATCGTATTCTTGCTGATTTGGTTTCCAGGATTGGTGTTCTTGAAGCTGCAGTACCCATTGAAGAGCCCTTAGCAGCTGGGTCGCCAGCTGCTTTGCCTGCGGTTCCAGATACCATCTCTTCTCCTGCGGTTCCAGTCATACCTGCTGTTGGGCCTCTTCAAGCGCCACTGCCGTTTTCGCCACCGGCGGCCACGGCTCTGCCTGTGGGAGCTTCGGGGTGTGTCGCACCCCCAGTGGTTGCCTCTCCGGCTGCTTATGCAGGTGAACAAATTGCACAGTCACATGCTCTTCACACACAGGTTCAGGATTCTATTGCTCCTCCTCGTGACACTCCATTGGCGGCTTCTCAGTTCTCTAGTAATACTACTCACCCGTTAGTGTTTATGGGTGGTGTGTTGGTTCTGCAGCAACCCCAATTACCTTGGCCGACGGCTGCCATGACTCCTTGGCAGCCGCCTGTGGCTTCTTCTGCGCAATCTCCTGCGTATTTGCCTCTCCCACAGGGAGTTTATCCACATGGTGATAACTCCCTTCCCCTGGGTGACCATTTACTGTTAGCTACAAAAGAAAAAATTTGGCGTGGGGAATATATTGACCTGTTCACTCTTTTGTTTCGTGAAAATGAGATGAAGCCCAAGGAAGGTCAGGAACTTAAGGAGCGTGAGGCGGCCGTGAAAAGGAAGGTCGATCGCGTGTGGCCTAATTGGTTGAGCGCCTATACTATCTATATGGGCGTTATGACTCAGGCTTACCCATCTAGAGCTTTGTCCATGATTAAATATCAGGACATTGTACATCGGGCCTTCCGTGAGTTTTCTGGAACCGCTTGGTTGTATTACGATGAAAATTTTAGGCAGAGATCAGCGTTGGACCCCACCCTTCATTGGGATATTGAGTACACGGGCCTGTGGCTCCGCTCTATGACTCCTGCCAGGCCCACTTTAGGAGACAGAGCTGATAGTGGACATATATTAGCGCTTGCGCAAACTTCTGCCTTCGGCTCAGGCCAAGGCGGGTGGTGGGTTCAATCCCAGCATGTCTGCTGGACATTTAACAGTACAGGCCGTTGCCTCCGACGGCCATGTAAGTTCAGACACGTCTGTGGTTCATGTGGGGGCAACCACCCCAGCTCATCGTGCCATCGAGCGCGTACAGCTCGACAGGGTACAGGGGAACAGCAACAGCCCAAACGAGGGTCTGGCAACAGCGGCAGTACGTCGCAAGGCCAGTAGCCCGATCAAGTTAATTCCTTTGGAAGGGTGGTTGAAGTTTTACCCCAATAGGCAAGCTGCTAGTTTTTTGCTTCATGGTTTCAAGGAAGGCTTCCGTATTCCATTTGAGGGTCCCAGGATAGCTACTTCCTCATCAAATCAGCCCTCTCTTAGCAACATGGCTTCGGTGGTGTTAGCAAAAATTAATAAGGAAATAATTGCTGACCGGATATCTGGCCCTTTCTCTTTTCCACCCTTAAAAAATTTGAGGATATCTCCTATAGGTATTATTCCCAAGAAGCAGCCTTGGGAATATCGTTTAATCCATAATTTGTCATTCCCAAAAGGCGCCTCTGTTATTGATGGGATTTCTCAATCCTACACATCAGTTAGATATACGTCTTTTGATGAGGCAGTGAGAGTAGTTTGCAAAGCCGGTAGGGGCGCTTTAATGGCTAAGTGCGACATAAAATCCACTTTTCGCCTCCTACCTGTTCACCCCGAGGATGTGGATTTGCTTGGTTTTAAATTTCGGGGTCAGTTTTATGTAGATAGGGCTATGCCAATGGGTTGTTCCATGTCATGTGCTGCTTTTGAAGCATTCAGCACATTTCTTGAATGGGCATTGAGGAGGAAAGCCTCTTCATCCTTCTCTGCTCATTATCTGGACGATTTTTTGTTTATTGGGCCAGCTGGGTCTTCACATTGCCTCCATCTGATGCAATCCTTTGCAGCTTTAACGAAAGAATTCGGGGTTCCTTTAGCTCCAGAAAAGTCTGAGGGTCCTACTACTTCTTTAACTTTTTTAGGGATCCAGTTGGATACTGTGGCTCAGTCTTCGAGTTTGCCACAAGAAAAGTTGATTGCCCTTCGGCAACGGCTTGGCGTGGTTCTAGGATTAAAAAAGATTACATTGGCTCAGTTGCAGGAAATTGTGGGTCATTTAGTATTTGCATCAAAAGTTATTTCACCTGGTCGTGCATTCCTTAGGCGTCTTTGTGACGCCATGAAGGGTGTTCGATCTCACTGCCACTTTGTCAGAATTACTGCTGGGATGAGAGCTGATTTAAATATGTGGCTTCAGTTTTTGATGGAATTTAACGGCCTCTCTTTCTGGCGGGAGGAATTATTATTGGAAGCTGAATTACAGGTGCATTCAGATGCTGCGGGAGGCCTCGGCTTCGGGGTAATTTTTAGATCCCAGTGGTGCGTTGCAAGATGGCCTGCCACGTGGCAGGTATCCCGGATCACTTCTGATTTGACATTTTTGGAATTTTTTCCAATACTTGTAGCGGTTTATATCTGGCCGCTAGTATTTCAAAATCATACAGTGCGTTTCTGGTGTGACAATTTGTCCACAGTTAGCGTTATCAATGCTCAGATTTCCAAGTCGCCTCGCGTTATGTGCTTGGTGCGAGCCTTTGTCTTGCAATGCTTGCGTTTCAATATTTTATTCGTAGCCAGGCATGTTCCAGGTTTACAGAATTGCGTTGCTGATGCTCTTTCCCGCTTACAGATGGCGCGCTTTCGGGAGCTTGCACCTGGAGCGGAACTGGATCCAGTCCCAGTCCCACGGTTCCTGTGGAACCTTGGCAATTAGAAGTCGGGGCCGCTATTGCAGCCGCCCTTGCTCCCAGTACTCAAAAAGCGTATGAGCGTTCTTTTGCGAAGTTCCAGCATTTTTGCACCATTTCTGCATTGCCTATGGCGTGGCCTATTCCTGTTTCGCACTTATTGCAGTTTATGATATATTTAAAAGGGCACAACAATTCTGTTTCCACTATCGCTGGGCACCTTTCAGTGCTGGCCTTTATCTCTAAGGCGCGGGGACTGCCGGATCATTCTGTAAATTTTAGGGTCAGAAAGGTCCTTGAGGGTTGGTCACGTTCCGCTCCCAGGCCCGCTGACCGGAGGAGGCTAATCACGCCCGATGTCCTTCTTCAGATCCTGGCAATGTTTCGTTGTTTATGCTCATCTCAGTATGAGTCGCACCTTTTCGCTGCAGTAACTCTGACGATGTTCTATGGTGCTTTTCGCCCTAGTGAAGTATTGGTCCCCTCTAAGCGCGATGTTGCCTATAGGGCCTTATGCTTTTGCGATTGCACGCTAGGTGCTGATATTGTGAGGTTTTCCCTACGAGTCTCTAAGATGGATCAAAAGGGCCGTGGCAGTATTGTGTCTTTGCGCACTTGCCAGGTCCCTGAATTATGCCCTGTGTCTGCAATGCGGCAATTCTTGTCTATTCGGCCAGCGGGCCAGCGTTATCTGTTCATACATGCGGATGGTACAGCCCTGACTCAATTTCAATTTTGGGCCGTTGTTCGGCGGGCCTTGTTGGCCAGTGGTCGCGATGCTGGAGTCTATGGGCTACATTCATTTCAGATTGGTGCGGCTACGGCCGCGGCCCTCGGGGGCTTCAGCGTTAGCGATATCCAGGCGATTGGCAGGTGGCGTTCCGATGCATTCAAGTCTTATGTCAGGTTTTAATTGTAATGCACTGTGTTTTTTGTTTCCATTAGGTTTGTTGAGCCTCTCAGTCCCCGTGAGGATCGTACTGTGTGGCCACTCTATCTTGTTTTGGGCGCACCGGCGTGCCTCTTCGTCGATACCTGGAACACAGCTGCAGCTTTCGGCCGTAGCTACGGTTCAATGGGAAGCCCGGAGGGGCATGTTATGGGATGTGCTGTTGCCATCAGTTTGCCGGATTATGTCTTCGGCGGATCGGCCTCATGTATTGTTGATTCATTTGGGGGAAAATGACTTGGTGCAGCGTCCAGGGATGGACCTGCTTATCAAGGTCACTCGAGATCTCACGTGGCTTATTCGTTCATTTCCCAATCTCCTATTGGTTTGGTCTGATATGTTAGTTAGGAGGGTGTGGAGGGGTGCTTTTCATCCTAATAGGATCGACAGATCCAGGAAATGGGTGAACAGGAAAGTCAGGGCTTTGGTCTTATCTCTTGGAGGGGCATACATTCCTCATGATAGGATTAGGTTCCATGTCCCACAATTGTTTCAGGATGATGGGGTTCATCTTTCAGAACAAGGGTGTGATTTGTTTTTAGAGGATTTGATGCTGGGATTAAGGGGTTTGTTAGATTCTTTGGGTTGAGTGGACCAAGCTTTAGCTGATCCACTCTTGTGGCATAGAATTCGGGCAGGTGAGGTATTCAGGGGTTAAACTGAGGTGTTTAAAGCATTCTCGAAAAGGGGCACTGCCTAGGGAACCATCAGGGCTTCATGTCCGGTGGGGATCTGGGTAGTGTCCTTGTGGAACTGGCTTGCGCATCATGGTGAACGCTTGTACGGCGGGGCCATGGTGTGGAGGTTGGAACCACATAACTGGCTCTAAGAGCAAGGAGGGAGGAATGCACCCATGTCCTTGACTCTGGAGTTACAGACTGAGGAGAGTCGTTGCCTTTAGAAGGTGAGGGTATAATCCCTCATAGTTAGGCTTAGCCTCACCTGCCCGAAGTATTTTAATTTGATAATTGGCTGTATTCCATTTGATCTAGTATGTTATATTTAATAAATATAACATTATTCCAGTCTTGTGTCACGAGTCTTCCTTGGTGTGGGGGCAATGTTTATGTTTTTCACAGAGCTTAAACAGCACTTGGCAGCAGGGATAGTAGCTAAGATCTGTAGCTGACTAGTGATTCTCCCAATCCTAAACAGCAGTTGCAGCGGTCATGGGATGGGAATATAATCAGCTTATCTCTTGAGAAAGAGTCAGCCAGTCAATCTTCCCACACACTGCCTGAGATGTACTAGTCAGAGGATATTCTACAAAAAATAACAGAATCAGCATAGTTACAGCCCTTTGTTGCTGATACGACATCCATAACAGTGGTGCTGGCCTCTGTGGGTCAGTGTGGACACCCTCCTGAGGTGTCTCAGACTCTCCTTGAGCCTTTATAGTATTGGTCTTTATTACTCATCCCTAGTCTTGTGCCTTATATGGCTAAGGGATGGCTGTTCTACATCAAAGGGAGATACTCCCTAGTTGTTTACTTATTCTTTTTCCACCATTCATAATCTTGTAGTAGCCACAACATGGCTGATAAGACACCTGTGCAGTTTCTTACACTGAGTGCTTAGCATGAAGCTCACAGTGTAACACTGAAGAGATGCAAGAAAGCTAATTTAGCTCCTTAAGGGAGGCATTTTATTTACCAGCTCTAGTTAATAGCATAAGCCTCATATAATTAAGAACATAAGAAGAGCCTGCTGGATCAGGCCAGTGGCCCATCTTGTCCAGCATCCTTTTCTCATAGTGGCCAACCAGGTGCCTGGGGGAAGCCAGCAAGCAGGACCCGAGTGCAAGAACACTCTCCCCTCCTGAGGCTTCCGGCAACTGGTTTTCAGCTTTTAATAGGCATGGATTCAAGCCCATGAATACACCAAACTAGGTATGCTATAGGGAACACTGTATATGTTATTTAATCCATATGTGTAATCCATTTATATAGCACCACACGGCCTAAAAAGGATTCCTGGGCATGAAAGGAGCAGGTGTAGTGCACCAGCCTAAACCTCCCCAAAATACAGACCCCATCTTCTGGATAATATGCCAATACATCTTGTCTCTCACTGTTGTTGTCCATTCCATGCCTAACACTTTCTATACATGCTACTGTGAGGGTGTTAAAATAATTCTGTGTGAATTGGTGGCAATGAAGAGTTAAGGAAGCCTGTGTATACATGAAGTGAGGCTGAGGGACCTGGGGTTCCCTGACAAGCTGTGTCAGCCACTTCGGGTTCAGAAAAGAATAAAATAACAGTTTATGATTCAAGTGGAAATGGAAGAAAATAGCTAAACACAGGTGGGGGCCCATTTGTGATCTTACTCTTTGGAGGTGATGGTGGTGAAGAAATCTTATTTGTCTACCACCATTGTGTTTGCTCAATGTCATATAGGAAAGCTGTTCCAGGTAGTGAAAGCTCTCCTTGGGGTGGGGTCAGCAATACAAAATTAACCCTTGAAGATCTGTTGTGATGAGTTTACTATACATTTTGCAGACAAGGACACTTACATCCATGCTAACTTGGATGCCATAATTATGACAGAGTCTGAGATGGATGGGGCTAGATTACTGGCTAATCATGATGTGATGAATACATTTCAGCTTGTGCAACCTAAGGGTGTGGACAAACTGCTTGGAGAGCTGAGCCCTGCCACATGCCTGGGGCCTGGAGGTGTGGTGGTGGCTGCAGTAACTTTTTTGGTGAGTGCTACGCTGATCAGAGTACTTTGAAATATTAAGGGACTATACATGTTCACTTTTCCTGAATACAACCCAGTAAGAATAGTTGTATTCCACAATAAGGACTAAGCAATAGAGCATTGTTTCATGCAAAGCTTGGAAAAGTTACTTTTTAAAACTACAACTCCCATCAGCCCCAGCCAGCATGGCCACTGGATTGGGCTGACGGGAGTTGTAGTTCAAAAAAGTAACTTTTCCAAGCTATGATTTCATTCTTATTTCATTGTCCACGTTTCCATGAGAGCAGGAAAGGGATCAGACTATTCCTTGCATCCTCGCAAACTATAATTCCCAGAATTATTTTGGGGAAGCCATGACAGTTGCACTGGTGTAAAGCTGATACACATTTGAGGTGCAAAAATGCTCTTAATGTAACTACCAGTCATCATGCTGTTACAGATCTCTGATTCAAGAGAAAGCACATTTGCTTGCAAATGTCTATCTGAACTAAATCCATCACCTCTTTTTCAGTTTGATAAAATTTTATTTTCCAACACAAAAAGTTATGTGTTTGAATCAAAAGAGCTAGGGGTTTTTGGAATGAGAGCAATACTCATAACTCAAGCAAATTTCAACATAAATGGAATTGTTGCTCTGTGGGCATGATAAAAATTAGCCCTGGAAAAATTCATTGGAACTGAAATGATCTTGGGCATATGAACATAAAAGAAAGATGATCCCCACTTTTAACAGCCACTGACATTTGGCTGTTCCACTGCTTCCATTCTGATCTTAGTGCTGCTTGGTTGCTCAGGATCCAGAACACCCTAAACAGCAGGATGAGTCAGTGTAATATTTAATAGAACTTTTATTAACAGGCCCATTGGTTTATGAATAATGCTGTTGCCTAAGTCTTCTCATGCTCTTGGAACGTTAAGCTCTGAATGCTCTTGTGGACCATTTAAAGCATTGGAACGTGCTGTTTCCAGACCTTTAGTACAGAAATAGGTTTCACTCCATTTAGTTTCATTATCCATATATTTTCTTCCCATAGGCTTCCTTGTGACTTTCTATACATTAAGAAAAAGGTCTTAAAGTGAATTGAAGGAGGCTTTTAAAAAAAACTTTTATTTTACTATTGGAAGAGTAGGACTATTTTTCTTCCACACAGAGGTATCTACTGTTTCTTAATTCTTATGAAGACAATGTAATCAAAGGTAAACATCTGGAAAAGATCAATCACCTTGAAAGGGTACTCACTTTTCTATGATCCTTTAATACCCTTTTAAACTTCCCTTTCTACAATGGCTGGGTAGAAGAAGAGTCAAAATACTTTTCACCAAAAGAGCACCATCATTATGGCAACTCAGTAAAATACATTAAAAGATTACAGAAGCTTTAATAGTAATTAATTAATGCCTAGAGCCTATTGATAAATTTTGGGGAAATTTTCATACTTTCCCCTTATCTGCATGAAGCTTTATCTGTTCTTTGCTATCCTGACTTTGAATAATTTATTTTTGAATCTCATGTGTTTCCAAATACCTGGCGCTCATATCAAGAGAGAATTATTTGGGCTTCAAAGACTTAATGTGTTTAGATAAAGAAATGTCAGATCTTTATTCACATTAATATCAAATGAGACATAACTTTGGAGAATGTTTCTTTGGCCAGTGCAGACACACACAAAAAGAAGAATTTCTGCTTTAGAGTAGTCTTGTGCATGATGCTTTTCTCCATCAGGTTGATTAGGAAAATCTTCAAAATCAGGCCTAAGGGTGTTAAATAAAAATGGTTGAAGTGTACCAAAATAAGTAACAAACTGGACTAGTCTCATGAGACCATTCTAGTTTGTTCACAATATTACCAATTTGGATGGTCACATGTTTGGTTTGAATGTTTGTCCTAAGAGATCTGCCAGCTCCAGAAGGATTGAGAGCAGAATTGGGGGATCTGTACCTTCCAGATGTTCTTGGAATCTCGCTCCCACCAGCCCCAGTCAGCATGGCCAGTGATCAGGAATGATGGGAGTCACAGACCTCCATCTCTGATTTAGACCACTGTTAGTTGTTCTAGGGCAGCACTCTTACTGCTTCCAAGAGTAAACAGGCTGGATGGGAGGCTGAATCTTGATAAGGTGGGAGTGTTGTGCGTGAGCAGCTCCCATGGCTTAGAATTAGATGAATGACCTGTTCTAGTGGCTTCTGTGTCAGGAGCACTTATCCTGACTAGTTCAGGCTAGTTTGCCAGCTACAACCGTTCCTTGACTAGGATAGCCTGGTCTCAGTAGTTCATGCTCTAGTGACCTCCCATCTGGATTACTGCAACATATCCTGGATTTGCCAGTTGAGTCAACAGATCTGGAGTGAAAATGTGTCTGCTTACTCACTAGCAGATATCATTAAAAGATGTGTTGCATGATTGCCTTTGAGCTATGCAATCTCTAGTGGAAAGAGATTATTTACTTACTTATTTAATTTATATCCCACCCTTCCTCCCAGTAGAAGCCCATGGGGGCAAACAAAAATACTAAAAACACCCTAAAACATATTAAAAACAGATGTTAAAATATAATAAAACATCTTTAAAAACATATTAAAACAAAACATCTTTAAAAACATCTTTTTTAAAAAGCTTTAAAAACATGGAAAAATCAGAGGCTTCTGCACACAAATAATCTGCACATCTCTTGATCCAGGCAAGCAAGGGGCATTATCATAGTTTGACGACACCATCCAGCAGGCAAAAACACTGGAGGGGGTCACAGAGCAGGGCCAGAGAGAAAGGGTGTGGCTTACTGACAGCCCCAAGGGCCAGATAGAGAACCTTAGAGGGCCACATTTGGCCCTTGAGCCTGAGGCTCCCCATTTTTGGTCTACAGACCAAAAATATAAATATTTCCCAAATTTTGTATTGGCTATAATTCATTGATCGCGTTTTGTTTTGCTACCTAAGCTTATACTGTTTTTTTTTTTAATTGTTCCTTGGCTTGAGGGCTCCTTAGTCCATCATCTTCTGTGCTACAGCTTAGCAAGCAAGCATGCTCTCCCTGTAATTAATTATTTTCTTCAAAACGCTGAATAAAAATCAAATCATTTTATTCAGTCTTCATTTTGTTTCTCTGCTGACATCTGGAATGCATGGTGAGAATCACTGAAGAACCAATTTTGTGACTATTCTTGGAGGAAATTTTCATAGAAGTGGGTCAGTTCATTCTTGGATACTATGAAAGTTAATTACCTTCCAAAAGAATTTGTGTTTTTAGAATGTTTATTGCTCATTGTTTTGTTATACCTCAAAGTAACTGTCCTGTGCTGAGAAAACTGCTGTAGGCAAGTGTGCGGTCATGCAAACACACTTTTTTTAAAAAAGGCCAAGGGCTTTCTCTTTATGCTTTTTGTGTGCAAATCAGATACAAAAGCCATTTTAATTGTTTATAACAACAGTCATTGTGCAGAATCAGGCAGGGGGTGGGAATTGCACCCCTTTATTTCCTAAGTGCCAATTCTGAAAATAAATCCACAGTAGTTTCCCACCATAAAAGGATGACTTGAGATATTTTTTGCAACCAAAGACATATGGAATAAAGCTAGATGACTTGAACTATACAAGATGTGTAATAAATAAGTAAATTCCAAGTAACATATTGAATGCATTTTCCTGCTGTTCTTATGAATGTAAATTATTATGCAAATTAAGTTTCTGATAGTAAAGCAGGCAGAATGCAGCATAACTTCAGGGTCCCACTGAAGAGAATTGGGCTTTATCTATAAATGTGGCAATCTCCTTGGCATGATCTATGAGTTCATTATAAGGACTCTATATTGAGACAGTTCCAATAGGACTGGTGTTAACTATCTGTGCTGCATCCATTTTTAATGGTATAGATTATTTAACAGTCATAATGTTTGAATGAAGAGTATAAGCTGTTAAGAAAGAAAAAATGAATAGGAAATGCTATTGATTTACAAGTGGGCCATGTTAACATCATACTGCAAGCATCTCATGTCTGAATTCTCCAGTGCTCAGTGCTCAATTCAGTCTTAACTTCGCATTAACCCTAAATCTTTCAATTGACTTCCCTGCTTTGTTTTAATTTGTTAGAAAGAAGTCTAAATGAAGTCCACTGCCTTTTTTTTTTACTTAACAAAGGGCATTAATTGGCCTAAGGTAGAAAAATTGTCATTGAACATTTAAACATTCATTTCAGTGCAAAGGAACCACAATGAAAATGGGGGAATAAACATTATCAATTATGTATCATTTTCAGACTGAAAAAAACAACAACAGTGAAGGCCAATTGCACTGATTGGATTGATTTCTGTTCCAGACATAGATGAATATGCAAGCACCAGCAATTTCTGTTTCCATCAGAATTCTCTGACATCCCTACTCATGGGACTCATCTGCTGGAGGTGTCTGTGTGTGTCAGCCACTGATCCTGTCTTCTTCTGGCAGGCCCCTGAAAAGATGCCCCAAAGGATTGGAGGATGCTCCAGATCAGTGTGGGACGGGGCTTGTGGGGCTGCAGGCAAAAATTGTCTCCCTGCTTCCTTCAATGAAAGCTCATCTACTGGATCTCATCCTTCTGTACAGTGAATGGGGGGAGTCCTTCCAGTCATGGAAGGAATATACTGGGTCCAACTGTGTTGTACATAGAACAACATAACACCTAATTTTTACTCCAAATAACTAGAGGTTAGTACCGTGTTGAGGCTGTAGTCTCACTGTAGAATGGACCATAGACACAGTCACTCCTGTTTGCCCTTTTTGGTACTATGGACTCTGGATAGCCCTGTAATATACAAATGAGCTCTAGGAGATGAAACAAGCATAAGGCCTTTTTAGCGGTAGAACCACAGTTATGAAACACCCTCCCCTCAGCATCAGCTAGTGTCAACTTTGGTTATTTTTCAGCTCTAGCAGAAGACTCTCCTATTCTACCAGGACTTCTAAACAGGCTGTTACATGCCCAGGATATATTTGGCTGTGTACTGAGTGAATAGATGGAGATAGGTTGTATTTTAAAGCATGTGTGTGTGTGTGTGTATAGGTGATTAACGGAATCCTTATAGGGATGCAGAGCAAGCTTCAGTGAAGTTCTGTTCTGTTTGTTGCTTTCAAAACTGTCTTATATATATATTGTTTTTATTGTTTGTTGTGATTCACAGCGTTGTGACCCACCCCAAGATCATGTGTGATGAGGGTGGGGATATAAATTATATAAATAAATAAAATAAATATTTTAAGTGGCTTTTCCCCATAAATAAAATAAATGATACAAGTGATTTTTTTTAATATAACCTTCACCAGCCTGTTTCTTTATGCTGGCACAGCTGAATTTATACAGACTTCTTTTGCCTTCCACCCCAAAAGAATGAGCATTTCCAATAGTTATATACGTTTCAGATGCAAAGAAATGAATCTGCAGCAAGGGCATCCCGGTCCAACTATGTTATGCAGGAGAACGATGATTATCAAGGGGATTAGATAGTCTTCAATGAGGGGAAAAATCTCTTAAAGCTTGCAGCAAAGTGTAATTACTATATATCTCAGACACTGTATGTCAGAGGCTAGTCAAATAATTGAGTTATTAATTTACTCATGCTCCTGGATTGTTAAAAAAGTGTTAAATGGTGTTGAACTTCTTGATATGTAAGTCATAATTTTATGCAGTAATTTCAGCAATAACAACAGAAAACACGATGTGTCAGAACCTAACAACTGGTGATACTGTCATTACCAGTTTGGTAACTTGAAGGTAGCAAAAAAAGAGCCCACTATTGGGACCATTTTGCTGCACAGTTGAGCTTTCTACCACTGGCAGCAGAACTGTCAACTAGCAGTTATTCGTTCACCTGAAAAATTGAGATTTTTCTTGTGGCATATTTTGTTGAGAGATATGCTGCCCTCTACAGAAAAATTGCCCCTTCCCCACCTACAGCACTATTTAAAGCCCACTAGTGTGGATTGAACATAGTGGGGTGAGCATACAGAAAATGTGTAATATCCCTGGTTGTATAGAAAATCAAATGCACCTTCACATGTAGCTCACACAGAATAAGAAATGATTAGTAGGTTTCAGGAGAGGGATTTAATTTAGGGGAAACAGTGTGTGTGTTGGGGGGAAAGTGCATGCTCATTTCTATAGTCCTGATCTAGTTTCCCCCTCCTATGGCTGTTTCTAAATCTAAAAAGGATTCGGGAAAGCTGAACATGGATCTTCTGCATTCCTTGAAAAGATATCTCTAAATGTGTTTTTGAAATGGGTAGCTGAAATTTACTGCAGATACTGTATGTGTTAATGTTTGCTTGACAAACCAAACAAAATGAGCCACAAAGAGAAAATAACAAAAAGTCCATCAAGGAATTATTACAATTCACATCTCCACTTTCAACGTATGGCATTCTAAACTACTGTTGAACCACAGAATGAAAGCAGCTTACTTTTTTTGTCCCTGGTTCAAAGATGAAAACAATGGTCCACCTACGATTCCTGGTACATTTAGACAATAACATCTGTCAAAAACCAAAAATAACCAAATTGCAAAAAAAGAAAGAAAGAGATGGTGTTATAGTGTTTTTAAACTTTATTCACTAATAGGCAAAAGACCTTGCGGTTTAAGAATGTACCTATATTTCTATCAAACTTTAAAAAGCAGGGAAATTGGTCAGTATGATGCCCTTCCCTGGCTCTCCCTGTCAGGTTCCTACCTGCTCGTGGCTACTGCCTTTCACTAGGCACCACCAGGGACTCCACCAGTCCGGACTGTCCTTTTTTATGGTTTCTCTCTCCGCTCTAGCACAGATCTCAATAGATCCCCCTGCTAGGCAGCACCACCAGTCACGTTCTACAACCAATGTTCCCAGAGACCTTGCCTGAGTCTCTCTATCCGGTTACATTCATGACTGCGTGCCTATGCTGTTCCCAACCCCCTTGTATCAATGCAGATAACTCATAACTCGGGGTTGCTCTGGATACTTATAATGTTATCTTCTCCTCTTCACCGCTGCCACCATTTGTTACTGTTTCCCTTCAGCCTTGGTTATTACCTTACCCTCCCTTCTGGTCTGTGAAACCCCAGCCAAGGATCAGGCCTTCGGTAAACCAAAATAGTATTTATTAAATAACATTAATAACAAGATAACTTTGATAATGATCTACAAGCTTATGGTTTCATCTATTACTGTGATATTTGACTTATTACTAATCCGAACTCCACCTCCCTCTTTCTCCACACTCTCCTGACATACACCAACTCACACCCACCTCCCAACTCCACCAAAACAACCCACTCACGTCCACCCAACAACCCACCAACATCCACCCAGATTCAACTGTCATCCTTCCATTTATACTCTCAGCCATCCAAACACTCAGCCAATCATCCAGCATTCTACTGCTCATTTACTCCCCCCTCCTCTTTCATTCCACTTACCATGTATCTTCTATACAAACAGCACTTACCATATATACATTAATACAGGAACATCACAGTCAGCTATAGTGAATGCACCAGGGGAACAGGAGACCTGACCTCCTCTCTGAGATATTGGACTGCCCTACAAATTTGTCAAAATGCAAACACAATTTGGGTTAGTCTTTCACAGTCCAATCCACTTGCTGTGTAGCTTGCAAGAATTTGGTAACATGCCTCTGAGATATGGTGACTGGTGGCAACACCTGCCATCTCCAAAGATGGAGAATTATATTTTTGTATGTTTGTTGGTGTACTTCTTACTTTGCTTCTTTCCTGTGTTACTATTGTTTCTACAGATAATCTAATCTAGAAAAATTTATTTCCCTCATGATTCATACTAGAAATCTGTGTCAAATTTATTTTTATTAATTTCAAAGCCTTTTTATTGGTCAATGTCATGTGATGGGGAAGACAGCCTTTTGTGTTTCAAATTGGAGGGTTATGTTCTATTTCTATTTTGGGTGCATTAACAGTTGAATTTGAAAATGCAGTTTGATGTAAAATCAGACGGATTATAATATGTTTATTTTTATTATTTATTTATTTAATTACATTTCTAGACCGCCCTATAGCAGAAAGCTCTCAGGGCGGTGTACAACAAATAAAATCACAATTAAAATATGAGCAAGTGTGAAAAATATAGTACAATTATAAAAACATTAAACATGATAAAAATCTGAAATAGAATTGCCATTGAGTTTATAAATTAAGATCCATATTAGGTTTAAAATATTAAATTTAAAATGTTTAAAATGCCTGGGCGAAAAGGTAGGTTTTTACCTGGCGCCGAAAAGACAACAAAGAAGGCGCCAGGCGTATCTCGTCTGGGAGGGAATTCCATAGTTCGGGGGCCACCACCGAGAAGGCCCTAGATCTAGTTGTTGATCTCCGGGCCTCTTTATGAGTTGGGACCCGGAGAAGGGCCTTCGACGTGGAGCGTAGTGAACGGGTAGGTACATAGCGAGAGAGGCGTTCCACCAGGTATTGCGGTCCGATGCCGTTTAGGGCTTTATAGGTAAGAACCAACACTTTGAATTTGGCCCGGAAACATATCGGTAGCCAGTGCAGCTGGGCCAGGACAGGTGTTATATGGTCAAATTTCTTTGTCCCAGTGAGAACTCTGGCCAAAGCATTTTGCACTAGCTGAAGTTTCCGAACCGTCTTCACAGGTAGCCCCACGTAGAGTGCATTACAGTAGTCCAATCTAGAGGTTACCATAGCATGGATAACTGAGGCGAGATTCTCCCTGTTCAGATAGGGTCGTAGTTGGGCTACCAGCCGAAGCTGGTAGAATGCATTCCGTGCCACCGAGGCTACCTGAGCCTCAAGTGACAGGAGCGGATCTAATAAGACCCCCAAGCTACGTACCTGCTCCTTTAGGGGGAGTGTAACCCCATCTAGGGCAGGTCGAACGTCAACCATCTGGGCAGAGGGCCCTCCCACCAACAGCATCTCAGTCTTGTTAGGATTGAGTTTCAGTTTATTAGCTCTCATCCAGCCCATTATCGCGGCCAGGCAGCGGTCTAGTACATCAACAGCCTCACCTGACGAAGATGAAAAGGAGTAGTAGAGCTGCGTATCATCAGCATATTGCTGGAAACGCACTCCAAAACTCCTTATGACCTCACCCAGCGGCTTCATATAGATATTAAAAAGCATGGGGGACAGAACTGAACCCTGCGGGACCCCATATTGGAGTACCCAGGGACTCGAGTAATATTCTCCCAGCATCACCTTCTGGAGACGATTCCCGAGATAGGAGCAGAGCCACCGCCAAGCAGTGCCTCCCACTCCTAAATTCGTAAGTCGCTCCAGAAGGATACCATGGTCGATGGTATCAAACGCCGCTGAGAGATCAAGGAGAACCAACAGAGTTACACTCCCTCTGTCTTTCTCCCGACAGAGGTCATCATACAGGGCGACCAATGCCGTTTCTGTACCAAATCCCGGCCGAAAGCCCGATTGAAATGGGTCCAGATAATCAGTTTCATCCAAGAGAGCCTGGAGTTGGCGAGCGACCACACGCTCTAGGACCTTGCCCAGGAATGGAACATTTGCTACTGGCCTATAGTTGTCCAAATTATCAGGGTCCAAGGAGGGTTTTTTTAGGAGCGGTCTCACCACCGCCTGTTTCAGGCAGGGTGGGACCACTCCCTCTCGTAAAGAGGCATTAATCACCTCCTTGGCCCAGCCGGCTGTTCCATTCCTGCTAGCTTTTATTAGCCATGAGGGGCAAGGATCCAGAGCAGAAGTGGTCGCCCGCACCTGTCCAAGCACCTTGTCCACATCCTCGAGCTGTACCAACTGAAACTCATCCAGTAAAACAGGACAAGACTGTGCTCTGGACACCTCATTAGGATCAACCGCTACAATAATGGAGTCAAGGTCCCGGCGGATGTTCATGATCTTATCACGAAAGTGTCGCGCAAACTCATTACAGCGGGCAATTGATGGTATTATTGCGTCCTGGGGACCAGGGTGTAAAAGTCCCCGGACAACTTTATAAAGTTCCGCTGGGCGGTTAAGGGATGACAGAATAGAGACAGCAAAGTATTGCTTCTTTGCTGCTCTCACTGCCTTCACATAGAGTTTGGTAGAGACCCTCACAAGTGCATGATTACAGCCGTCGGGAGTTCGCCTCCATTTGCACTCAAGCCGTCTCCTTTCTTGCTTCATCACTCTTAGCTCCGGGGTAAACCAGGGAGCCAATTGAGCTCTGCAACGGAGAGGGCGCACCGGGGCGATCGTGTCAACTGCCCGGGCCATTTCCGTATTCCACAGCGTGGCCAGGGTTTCGACAGGACCGTCAATTCTATCAGCTGGAAAATTCCCTAGAGCCATCAGAAAACCCTCAGGATTCATTAGTCTCTGGGGACGGACCATCTTAATTGGTCCTCCACCCTTGCAGAGGGAAGAAGACAATGTGAGTCTAAACCTTAATAGGCGGTGATCTGACCATGACAAAGGAATAGATGTAAAATTCCTCACTCTCAGATCACCATCCCCTAATCCAGTGGCGAAAATCAAGTCCAGAGTGTGCCCGAACACATGCGTAGGGCCAGTAGCAAATTGAGACAGCCCCATGGCTGTCATGGAGGTCATGAAGTCCTGAGCTGCTCCAGATAAAGCAGCCTCAGCATGAATGTTGAGATCCCCCAATACCAAAAGTTTGGGGGAACGCAACAATAGATCCGAGACCACCTCTGTCAGCTCAGTTAGGGAGGCTGTTGGGCAGCAGGGTGGACGGTACACCAACAGTATTCCCAGTCTGTCTCGCTGACCCAACGTTATGTGCAGACACTCTAGACCATTAGCCACCTGGATAGGGTGCCTAACAAGAGGGATGGAACTTCTATAGACCACAGTGGTTCCCCCTCCCCGACCCTCGGATCTACCCAGATGCTGAACCGAATACCCAGGTGGGCACAACTGGGAGAGATTAATACCTCCCAGATCGCTCACCCAGGTCTCGGTAATACATGCCAGATCGGCCGCCTCATCCACAATTAGGTCATGGATGAGGGAGGTTTTATTATTTACCGATCTGGCATTGAAAAGCAGCAACTGGAGATCCGAGGGTTGGCTGATAGAACTACCAGCAATCCTGTGGGTGTGGGGAGGACCGGAACATGTCACAGCCACCAGTTGTCTGGGGCGAGTTCCCCTTAACTGGCATGTCCTACTCACAGCGCCATACCTCCCATTACCCGTCACTACACTAATAGGGGCCCCTTTTGGTCCTCCCTCCCACAACACTGTCCTCTCGCCCAGGCACATAATAAAAATAAAATAAATAATAAAACTCATGGCATATACACAAAATCACACACTCACTCATACAACCCACTCATACATTCAGACAACACAGCAGCATCCGAGGTGCTTCAGCAACCGGCAGTCCGTAGTAGCTGATGTAATAGGGGCCCAAGAACGATGGACAGCAATGACCCCCAGCCAGATGACAATGACAGCAGCAACGGTGGCATACACCTCAGAAGAGACAGCAGCAGCACTACAGTCTCGCATTCCAGGACAGCCCAGCGGCAGCAACAGAAGCGTCCACGCCCCGGGCAGGCAGCAACGGCCCAACCCATCCCGCAACGCCACGGGAATTGGCTGCAGCATATACATATTTCAGTCCTCAAAAGTAAGGTGGTAAAGCTGGTTCTGGTGAATGCTTTGGGGTAGTATTGCAAACACCACTTTCATTTCTCAAAAGGGGCTGGAGCATAGACACATGCTGATTAAATGAATTTGTGAACCTCTTAGATAAGAATGGCAAGGATTCCTCTTTCCAGCAGTCCCCTCAGCCTCGCAGAATGTTACTACTTCAGCAATGACTCTAGCCGTTGGAAGAAAGAGGATGCATATTTTCAGCCTGCTATGTTTAAACCACTTCATTTAAGGCAAGGTGGGCATGGTCAATTAAAAACATAGAGCACACCTAGAATTTTGCTAGAATATATTTCACCCCTCACTGTTTTATCTTGTGCAAATTGAGACACTCCCGATGTCCACTGGAGACTCTTCTGAAGAATAGTCAATGCAATTATTACACAATTATTTTTGGAGTTTTTTTAGTGTAAATTTTGCAAAGTGTTGCTGTACTTCACATATTCACAGAAATAGAAACAAAAGAAAATGATTTCCTATAAGAAACTTCACTAAAATTGCAAAGTAAATCACATATTTAAAGGGACCATCTGAACTATATCAACTGTCTTAATAATGTTGCTTCCTCCCTGCTAAAACAAGATCAGCACAGGACATATCTTCTTTCTATTATTTGGGCTGATTACAGGTGTTGCCACCACTCACCATATGCTCAGAGGCACATGTTACCAAATTCTTCCAAGCTACACAGCAAGTGGATTGGACTGTGAAAGACCAACCCAAATGGTGTTTGCATTTTAACAAATCTGTAGGGCAGTACAATATCTCAGAGAGGAAGTCAGGTTCCTTGCTCCCCTGGTGCATTCACTATAGCTGCCCAATTTCCCTGCTTTTTAAAGTTTGATAGAAATATCTGTGGGCTATAGGTACATTCTTAAACTATGAGTTTTTTTGCCTATTAGTGAATTTCTCTGCTTTTTAATCCAGGAGATAAGAAATGGGATCCTGTGCAAGTTTGCAGAGAATGGATTGGTCATTTGCATGCTGATTGAGTTCAGTGGGATTTACTACCCTGCAATCATGCTTAGGATAGGTATAACTGACCACAGGGGATGGGGAGGGGAGGAGAAGGAGGAGGGAGGGGAGGGAGGGCAGAGGGGAGGAGGGGAGGGGAGGAGAGGAGGACAGGTTTGATCATTTACATGTTTATTGAGTTCAGTGGGATTTACTCCCGTGCAGTCATCTTAGGATAGGTAAAACTGACCATCGGGGAGGAGGAGGGGGAAGAAGCGGATTGGAGGGGGGCAAAGGAAGGGGGAGGGGAGGGCAGGTTTGGTCATTTGCATGCTTATAGAGTTCAGTGGTATTTACTCCAGTGCAATCATGGTTAAGATAGGTAAAACTGACCATGGGGAGGAGGAAAGTGAGGGGGAGAAGGAGAAGGGGGGGATTGGAAGGGGATGGAGGGGCAAAGGAAGGGAGAGGGAAGGGGCAAGAGGGAGGGGATAGGAGGGAGGAGAAGGAAGGGTGGGTTTGATCAATTGAATACTTTTTGAGTTCAATGGGATTTATTTCTGTGCAGTCATGTTTGAAAATGGAAATGGACAGTCTTCAAGTCGATCCTCACTTATGGTGACCCTATGAATAGGGTTTTCATGGTAAACGGTATTCAGGGCTGGTTTTACCATTGCCTTCCTCTGAGTCTGAGAGGCAGTGACTGGTCCAAGGTCACCCAGTGAGCTTCATGGCTGTGTGGGGATTCGAAAACTGGTCTCCCAGGTCGTAGTCCAACACTGACCTGGGGGAGGGGCAGGGAGGGTAGGAGGAGGGGGAGGGGAGGAGATTGGGAGGGTGGGCACTGGGCAGGGGGGAAGCCCCTTTCCCTTCCAAAAGGAAAACATTGTGAACAGTATCACTGCTTTTCAGCGTTTTCCCCACCTTTTTATTCTACAGTAGGCACATGTAAGCTCCCACCCAAATATAAACCAAAGCTGTCCCTGGCCACATCGTCACCAGGCCTTTGTTTCACTTTGGAAAGTCATGGCCTCTCTCGAAGAATCCTGGGAAGTGTAGCTAGTAAAGGGTGCTGAGAGTTGCTAGGAGACACCCTGTTCCCCTCACATACCTTCAATCAGAGTGGCTGACTGTTAAACCAGTCTGTCCACTGGAGCTCTGTCAGTGGAATAAGAGTCTCCTCTCAGCACCCTTCACAAACTACACTTCCCAGGATTCTTTGGGGGAAGCCATGACTGTCTCAAGTGAAATCAAAGTCTGGTGTGGGTGTGGCTCCCTGATTAGGCAAGCCTAGCAGCTGTGAGTCTGGTTTTTAGAATACTGACAGTTGGTTCTTACTGAGCATGCCTGACACTATCATTGAGTTCAATGCAAAATTTCTTAATTTAATTAAAAATCAGCCAGGCATTTTTTAAACTTTTAAACTGCAGAAGATGAAGGTCAGAGTATGGGGCAAGGTCTGTACTAAAAACACTTCAAAACATCATGAAAACAAACTTCAAAATATATTAAAACACAACAACCATTAAAACATATTAAAACAAAATGGAAATGGACTGCCTTCAAGTTCAAGAGAACTAGTGGCAGCAAATTTCATAGATCTTGGCCACCGAGAGGAGAGGAGTGTTTGTTCTATCTTCCTCTCTATTAAACAACTAGTGGGAATATCTGGCTTTTTTCATCTATTCCCGAATGACGGTGCAGGATACAAGTTACGGCATTGATACTCCAGTTGTGGGAGAGGGTGAGGACGAGGGCATACCTCTGGGACCAGTCTGGACCAGATGGAGCGGGCAAGTGGACGGGTCTGTGCTGAGTCGTTGGGCTGTGTTGCGCCTCTGCTCCTCTTGCTCTCTTCGCGGCTGCCACTGTCTTTCTTCTCGGACTCTGACGCCTGCTGGGTGTGCCGCTGGGGTTGCCGCCTGGCTCCCGTTGTCGTCTCTGTCGTCTCTTGTCATCTTTCTCGGTGCTACGGGTAATGGGAGGAGGGTGGCTGTGTGTGCGTCACTGCCTCCTACATCTCTTGCGGCTGTTGTTCGCGCTTACACGCTGGTTGTTCCGCTTCCCTTGGTCTGTTTGAGGCATGCTGTGAGGAGCCCCTAGGACGAAGATTGTGCTGCTGTTTTTTTCTCTGGACTGTTTACCATCTTCCCTGGACGGGCTGCAATAGTCTGGCTGGTGTGGTGCTTTGCAGGACTGAGCCCTGGCTGCCCGCCAGCCGCGACTAATCTTCTCCACCTGCTTGCTGGGAAGGGACATCATTATTATCCGACGGGGAAGAGTTGTGACTGTTGCTAGTTACTGCTACTATCGTTCTTTGGTTGTTACCATCACCCCAACTCTTATCTTTGGGAGAAGAGATATTAACAGGGCTCTGTCAGCACATGTCTACAATTTTGTTCTGTGGAAGTGTGTTGGTGTGGGTGTGTGATGAGAGTGTGTGTGTATGTGAATTGCGTGTACGTCTAAGGTTTTATATTATGTGCCTGGGTGAGAGGTTACAGGGCTGTGTGGGGAGATCTGAGGGGGCCCCAATAGACGTGGTGACGGGCAGAGAGAGATATGGCATTGCGAGGAAGTCGGGCCACGTTAGGGGAACTCGGCCCAGGCAGCTAACGACTGTGCCTTGTTCCGGTCTTCCTCGCACCCAAGGGTTTTGTGGTTGCCCTATCAGTCAGCTCTCAGATCTACAGATGCTGCTCTTAAATGCCAGGTCAGTTCAGAATAAGATCTCCCTCATCCACGATTTAATTGTGGATGAGGGAGCCGACCTGATGTGCATTACAGAGACCTGGGTGGGTGAGCAGGGAGGAGTTGGCCTCTCCCAGCTGTGCCCACCAGGGTATCTGGTTCGGCATCAGGGTAGATCTGAGGGTCGGGGAGGTGGGGTCGCTGTGCTCTATAGGAGTTCCATCTCCCTCACCAAGCACCCTGTCCATGTGGTTACTGGTTTGGAGTGCTTGCATCTTATGTTGGGTCAACGTGACAGATTGGGACTTCTGTTGGTGTACCGCCCACCCAGCTGCCCAACGGACTCCCTAACTGAGCTGACGGAGGTGGTCTCGGAGGTACTGCTGAGATCCCCTAGACTCTTGGTGTTGGGGGATGTCAACATTCATGCCGAGGCCACCTTGTCTGGGGCGGCTCAGGACTTCATGGCTTCCATGACAACCATGGGGCTGTCTCAGTATGCTGTTGGCCCAACACATATAGCAGGACACACTCTAGATCTAATTTTTGCCACGGGACAGGGGGATGGTGATCTGGATGTGGGCAATTTTACATCAATCCCTTTGTCAGGGTCAGGTCACCGCTTGCTGAGGTTTAGACTTACAGTGGCCTTGTCCCTCTGCAAGGGTGGGGGACCCATTAAGATGGTCCGCCCCCAGAGACTAATGATTCCTGAGGACTTTCAAAGGGCTCTGGGGAGTATTTCGGCTGATAAGGCTGGCGCTCCTGTCGAAGCCCTGGTGGACTCTGGCCTGCTTGCACTGGCTGCCTATTTGTTTCCGGGCCCTGTTCAAAGTGCTGGTTTTGACCTATAAAGCCTTACACGGCATAGGACCACAATACCTGTTGGAACGCCTCCCCCATTATGAACCTGCCCATACACTATGTTCATCATCAAAGACCCTCCTCCGAGTTCCTACTCATAGGGAAGCTCGGAGGATGGCAATGCGGAAAAGGGCCTTTTCTGTGGTGGCCCCTGAACTGTGGAACGATCTCCTGGAGGAAATACGCCTGGCGCCATCGTTAATATCTTTTCGGCGCCAGGTCAAAACTTTTCTTTTCACCCAGGCTTTTTAATTAATTATGTTTAGTATACGCTGACATTGTTTTAATTTTTAATAATTTTAAACTTTTTATATGTTTTATATTGATACATGTCTTGTACTTTGCTATTTCTTGTCTTGTGAACCGCCCAGAGAGCTTCGGCTATGGGGCGGTCTATAAGTTTAATTAAATAAATAAATGGCGACCCTATGAATAGGGTTTTCATGGTAAGTGGTATTCAGAGGGGGTTTACCATTGCCTTCCTCTGAGGCTGAGAGGTAGTGACTGGCCCAATGTCACACAGTGAGCTTCATGGCTGTATGTGGATTTGAACCCTGGTCTCCCAGGTCATAGTCCATTTTTAAAAAATGTTTAGAAAGCTTTAAAACATTAAAAAAGTTTTAAAATATATTAAAAAGCAATTCTAGCACAGATGAAGACTGTGATAAGGTCTCTACTTAAAAGGCTTTTTGAAAGAGAAGGCCTTCAATAAGTGCCAAAAAGATAACAGATGGTTCCTGTCTAATATTTAAGGCAGGGCCGGTTCTAAAGGGTGGTCAGGTTGGGCACTGGCCTGAGGGCCCCGGAGCTACAGGAGCCTCTGAGGGGCCCTCCGCTCCCCTTCCATGATCTGCGCCCCCCATGCCCCCCACTTACCTGTCAGCCAGCTTTTTAGCATTGCCCTTAATGAAGATGGCGGCCTCAGCTTCCCTAAGGTACTGAAGCCGCTGCCGCCATCTTAGTTGATGGCAGAGATGTGCACACATAGCATACACATGTGCCATCAACAAAGATGGCAGTGGAGGCTTCATTCCCCTTAGGGAAACCACGGCTGCCATCTTCATTAAGGGCAATGGTAAAGACTAGACAGGTAGGGGGGCCATGCGGGGGATGTGCGGGGTGGATGTGCGCATGCGTGTAGGTGCCCAAGGGCCCCCGCATTCCTGGAGCCGGCCCTGATTTAAGGGGAGTGAATTCCAAAGGGTAGGTGCCGCTACACTAAAGGTCTGTTTCCTATGTTGTATGGAACTGACCTCCTGATAAGTGGTGGCCCCCAAATTATGGAATGATCTCTCTGACGAAGTGCGCCTGCACCAACACTGTTATGTTTTTGGCACCAGGTCAAGACTTTCCTTTTCTCCCAGGCATTTTAGCATGTGTTTTTAATTTTTTTTAAAATATGTTTTTAAATTATTATTATTTTTTTGCATTTTAAAATTTGTATATTTGTTTTTAATGTTTTTAAGTGCTGTAAACCACCCAGAGAGCTTCGGCTATGGGGCGGTATATAAATGTAATAAATAAATAAATAAGATATTATCTGCAGGAGGCCCTCATCTGCAGAGCTCAGTGGTTGACTGGGTATATAAGGGATAAGATGGTCTTTCAGGTAACCTGGTCCCAAGCTGCAACCAAAACCTTGAACTTAGCCTCGTAGCTAATTGGTAGCCAGTGCAATTCTTTCCGTAGTGGAGTGACATGCTGGCAATAACGTGCTCCAGTGAGCAGTCTCACTGCTGCATTTTATACCAGCTGCAGCTTCCAGACCAACTTCAAGGGCAGCCCCAGATAGAGCACATTAGAGTTATCCAATCTACCAGTGCATGGACAACAGTGGTCAGGTTATCCTGATCCAGAAACGGCTGCAGCTGTCTTACCATCAAAAGCTGGTGAAAGGTACTCCTAGCCATGGAAGTCAGTTGTGCCTTCAGTGATGAAGATGGATCCAGGAGCACCTCCATACTATGGACCTGCTCCTTCAGAGGGAGTACAACCCATTCAAAGCAGGCAACTGACCAAGTATCTGAACTCGGGAACCACCAACCCACAATGTCTCCATCTTGCTAGGATTAAGTGTCAGTTTATTGGCCCTCAGTCAGCCCACCACGGATTCCAGGCACCAATCCAGGGCTTGCATGACCTCTCCTTATTCAGATGTTATGGAGAAATAGAGCTGGGTATCATCAGCGTACTGCTGACACCTTGCCCCAAATCTCGTGATGACCACTCCCAAGGGCTTCATATAGATGTTAAACAGCATGGGGCACCCTACAGCACTATTGCTGCTGGGAGGAAGAGTGGGATATAAATAAATAAATAAACTGCCAGGGAGTCAAAATATAATCGCCCAATGCTATTCTCTGCAAACAACCCTGGAGATAAGATCGGAACCACTGTAAAACATTGCCTCCAATACCCATCTCACCAAGTCAGCCCAGAAGGATACCATGGTCAATTGTATCAAAAGTCACCAAGAGATCAAGTAAGAATAACAGGGTCATACTCCCCCTGTCCTTCTCCCCCAAAAAGTCATCCATCAGGGCAATTAAAGGCAATTAGACTGGAATGGGTCAACCTAATATGTTTCACCCATGAGTACTTGCAATTGCTGCACCACAACCCTCTCAATCACCTTCCCTAAGAAGGGGGTATTTGTGGCAGGGCAGTAGTTGTCGCAAACCAATGGGTCCAGGGTGGGGTTCTTCAGGAGCGGTCAGATCAACATCTCTTTCAGGGTGGCTGTAACTACTCCCGCAATGATGCTTTGACCACACCCTGGATCCACTCAGTCAGACCCCCTCAGCAAGTTTTAATAAGCCAAGAAGGGCAAGGGTCAAGAGGACACGTTGCTGGCCGCATCAACGCAAGCACCTTGTCTACATCATCAGGCCGCATCAACTGAAACCGTTCCCAAAAAGTTGCAGCAGACGTTGCACTGGACACCTCACTGGGACTACAGTAGATGTGGATGGGGCATCAAGATTGCTATGGAGGTGAGCAACTTTATCCTCAAAGTGCCTTGTAAACAGGCACTCCCTTTGGGCCTCCAAAGGGTCTAAAACAGACCCCTAACAATATGGAAAAGCTCCACTGAACTTGATGCGATGGTGGCAGGGAAGTGGGCCTTCTTTGCCACTCTCACTGCCACACAGCAGGCACAGTTATGTTTTACTCATGCCCGATCAGCCTCATAGTACGTCTTTCACCACTTGTGGTCTAGCCGTCATCCTTTATAGGTTAAAGGAAACCTATATCTTAAGGCAGAAATGAGAGGTTTAAGGGCATACTAACAAGCAATTAATTACAACCACCATTCCAGGTAAAATCAAAGAACAAACTAAGAAACGGGCAATAGCACAAAGGTAACATTTCTTAGAAATATTAAGAATCTGAGAATAACAGACTTTAGCAATGGAAGAAATATGAGATGAAAAGAAAGAAAAATAAATATTGATGGCAGCAGGAGGCCATGGAAATAGTGGTAACAAACAACAAAACTAAGACAGAGGAGGAGAAAATAAGACATTTAGTTTTAGATAACTCAAGCTTGGAAAAAATGAGTAGACAATCAAGAGGGAAAAGACAACATGAAGGCAGAAATATTAGATGAAAGCAGGGAGATGTGTGCTCAGTTTACAAACTTGAGGATGTACATCTAAATCACGTGTAAGACCAGCATTATAAGTAGCATTAGAAGGAAACAGAAAGGTCAAAGGAATTAAGGGGGGGAAACCTAACAGCCCTGAAGGACATTGGAATCATGTATTTGTTCATCACAGGAGTAAAAATCACCAACTAGAAAGGCAGGAAAATAAAATGCCAAGCAAGATGCAAGCCATACTTCAAAAGTGGACAAAGAGCCATGAGGGTGGTAAATAGCAGCTAAAGAAATATTTGCAGGAGAAAATGGTCAAATAGCATGGGATTCAAAAATAGATGAAGATGAACAGGGAGGTAAAATATTAATAGGAGAAAAATAATATTGTGATGAAAGAAAAAACCCTCTCCTCCCCCACTGCCAGATAGATGGAGGAAGTAGGAAAATAACAGAGAGCTGAATAAAAATACAGCAGAAGTAACAATGTCAGTAGCAGAGATCTGAGTTTCAGTCAGTGCAAAGAAAACAAAACAAGAAGAAATAAACAGAATAACATACACCTTATTTGCAAGCAACTGAATGGTGATGATTCAACAAATCACATGAAAGGGAAAGGGAAAATACAAAACATACCAAATTTACATACAAACCAAGATCATGAAAAACTGGGGCCGGGATTATGATCAACATTGCCCATTAAACTAAAATATGAGACAAATCCACATTGTTAGACAACTAATGATGAAAAGAGCTTAAAAAGCCAACAAGGAAACAGGGAGACAAAGAGATACATGGTTGAGAGAGGGGAAATCCAGGTTTTCCAGCACTGAATGAATTCCAATTCCTGGGTCAACCAGCCCAGTGTCACTTCCACCCATTAATTTAGGACAAGGATGGAAAATTTGTAGCCTTCCAGATGCTTTTGGACTACAGTTGCCATCATTGTCAACTATTAGCCATGCTGGCTGAAGATGATAGGAGCTGAAGTTCAACAACATCTCCCCATCCTTGTCCTAAACCATGTTTGAAGATGGCACTAGACTGGGCTGGTTGTAGGCAAACAAACAAGTTTAATCCAGACAAGACAGAGGCACTCAGAGTTAGTAGAGTTGACCCAGGAATTGAGGTTCAAGGCTCAGGCCTTAGAGCCCTCTTCAGGTACAAAGTTGAATGGTGAATACCACTGTGTGATTGGTTAAGAGAACAGGGAATAGTGGTTTATATTTGACAAAATGATAGTTGACTGATAAGGTACAGACTTGGAAGTGATATGGAATAGTTCTGGAAAGGAAAGGATTTGGTTCTTGAGACAGATAGGGCTGAGGTTATGAGCTAGATAGGAATTGGGTCTTGGGTAGTGGGGGCTGGAATGGAGGTTTAGTAGTGTGTAGAGAGGCAGGTCTTAATTAATTATATTATTTAATGAGAATTCCATTAAGTGCAACTTTTAAGAACATATAACAGTAACCACACACTTGAGAACCAAAGTTAAAAGTGATCTTGTTTATATTTATTATTTTTGTTTAATAAACCTGTTTGGTGTTAAACACACGCCTGTTTATTGGCCTCAGTGTCTTGAGGACACTTATATTAATACAGAAGAAAGGGTTGTTAACAGTATCTAACAGTGGCACAAAGTTACCCTAGAGTGAGAGAATAACAGTAACAGCTGCAGGAAGTCGGCCCATAGCTGTGGTCGTCTAAGGGCACAAAGATACACAGGAGGCTTTTCTAGTGCTGGGACAGTAATAAGCAGAGACATTGCTTATTTTTACTGTGTGTGAGAAATAAAAATGTATCCTAGCCTGCTGAAAGCTGTGGTATGGCGGGGGTGACACGATACAACTCACAAGTTCAATACAAGGTAAAACAAAGAGGAAACCCTGCCAGTTAGCGATGAAAGGTTTTTCAAGGCATATATGTGCATTTATACATATTAACATACTTCTCAGTATGGAATTTTCATCAGCAAGACTTATTCACTCAGATTTTTGTTACGTAACTAGGAACTTACATTTCAGAGTTTTAAATTATTGTTATGAGCATGGGGGTTGAGATGGATGATTCCTGTGGATCCCCTTCCCAGCCTCTGATTTGGAATCCTATGCCTTGGGGCTGGCTCTGCTGGCCAGGTGAATTTCCTTTGTTAAACAAATAGAGTGTCCATGTAAGATAATGGGCCTATCAGTTGCCCAGCAATGGTGAATGGGCCAGGAAGACCCTTTTGTCATTGAAACTCTTCTGGAGAGCATCCCCCCCTTCCTGGAGCCCAGCAGAGGCTTGTAGTTTGGGTGTGTCTAGAAAATGCTTGGAGACTGAAGGCAGGCAGAGAGACTGGCTCTCTGCACCATGGCATTTGGGGTGCCTCTTGCAACCCAGATGGAAAAGCTGGATATTGGACTGCTGATGCATTGAACCCCTCCATCCTTGAGCTCAGGTTGGAATGTGTGTAAATAAATAAACCATATTTCATAAAGACACCGCAGTCTCCACTGACCTTCTTCCCCAATGAAAACCAAACCCTGGAGGAGAGCAGGAACCCCCAGAAATCTCACAGCTCGGAGATTGGGGGAGGTGTGCAACACTATGTTCATGTTTTAATGATGATACTGATTTTTTTTATTGTTATGAAGAGTTGTGAACCGCCCTGAGATCTTTACGTACAAAATGCAGTACAGCAATGGAAAGATAAACAAACAAAAACATGCATACATACTTTAGTGAAATATGAATATGGATAGTTGTGACCATTGGGGGCTTGAAAACTGCCTCTAAACCTTTCAGTTCTGGGTAATTGCTCTTTTAAAAATCTGGTGTTGGTAGGTGAACTACATTTTTTAAAAGGAAATAATAAAAGACAAGTATATGGGGCTGTTTAGCTTGATGGGTTTGCACTGCTAAAGGATGGTGGTGATTTCCCCAAGTTGCAGAAAAGGGATATGAAATTGCTTTGAGGTACTAGTTGTCTAAAAAGTGTAATGCTATTCAAGAAGAACCAAGGAAGAGTAGCCAAAGGATGATTCTGAGAAGCTGAAGAGAATACCTGAAAAATGTTTTACTCCACCCAACTTTTATTTCACTGAGATCCCTCCACCCTGGATCAACTCTTCTTCACAGAAACTGACCAGAGACCCTTGTAGTTTAAATTTGGTCATTTAGCAAAATGTATGATCCTAATAAGAAATTTGATTTGTTCTGATTTGATTTGCTTTTGTAAAATTGCTGCAACTCGCACAGAGGCTGCAAGTAAAAAATGACATTTTGCTAATCTGGCTGTGCGTTTTATTCTGAAATCTTGCATAACAAAACCCATAGAACTGGCCCTGCTTTCTGCAGTTACTCAGCTGTAATAAATCAAGACCTGAGAGGCTGCCTGCTAATTACTGCTGTGTCAAGAAACAAATGTATTCAGAACAGCCAATCTGCCTTACACATATAAGACTTACAATTAAGGAGAGCATGTAAGTAGGTGGTGTGGCTGTGCCAAGTAGCCCCTGCCCCTGGCATCCATGCATACTGCTTAGAAATCTTAAGGAGGGAGGCTTCACATTTACAGGCTTCATGTGATCTGGAACCAGTGCTGTGCTGAAATCTGACCTCAAATTTCTTTGAAGTGTTCTTCTCCTGCAAAAGAAGATTCAATTTTTCTGCCTCATTCATCAGAATTTTGGTGGATGTGGGATTTTGAGATTACCTTAAGGTTGCAAGGTAGCCAACAGTGATGTATGCTTTTTTCTGCACTGTACTCATATCTGCAGTGCTCTGCAGCCTCCCGCACCTTCTGATCTGAAAAAGCCCCATGGAAGGAGATACATCTTGATGTCTTCCTCTGGGCTTTAATTGTCACAGGGGCACCTAGGAAAACTGCAGAATACTGCCGAGATGATAAACAGAGTGAAAGAAAGGAGACTTGCAAACATCCCTCAACTACATCAGAAGTAAGAGAAGTGTAACAAAAGCCCTGTACTTCACTCCTGAGAATTTCACCAAACTTTTTAACTCCTCTTTGATAATTTTTGAGTGCAATTTATGTTCTCATTAACTGATGGACATTAATCAGGGAAAAAATGTGAGACATGTTTTCAGCACTGGACTATCTGGAACTGCAGTCATTCATGGCTCAAGAACATGTGGAAGCCTATATGCACGAAGGCTCCCTCCCTTTGCACATTTGCACAGTACACCAGGAAGAGGATATACTCACCACAGCCCTGCTCATGTATTCTTCACCTTGACTGTGAGTATAACACCTGAAGAGGGCTATTGTATTACAGAATGAAGAGTACCTGTCTCATTCAGTTATTTGATTGATGTGGGACCATTATCATGGCAAATTATAGCCAACATCAATATTTGCTCAAATGAAACCACACTAGAGCTGCAATCATAGTTTCACTTACTTGGGAATATGTCCCATGCACTCAGTTAGGCTTACTTTTGGGTTGACATATTTAGGATTGTTTTGTAAGGCTCTAATTCTACACATTCATACTAGGGAATGTTTCTGAAATCCATTGGATATTTAAAGATATATAGCTGTTTAGGATTACACTGAAAGACTCTTTTTCATATTGTTCTGCTACAAGTTTAATAAAATCAGAAGAGTGATAGGTTGATAGACTGGAAAACCAAAATGAAACCTTTGGATAAGATCCTGTGCTGAAGGATGCAGGGTGGCAACTTCCACCATACCTTGACAAGGATAAATGAATAACCTTGGATACATTGTTCATGCTCCAGTGAAGCCTGGTGTATAATGCAAAATCTTGATCTGCAATATAAATTATATGCACTGTCAAACTGAGCTCTTTTTCATCCTATGTTGCTGTGTTAAACAATTTTGGAAGATCAGATGGACATTAACTTATGAGCCACTTTTCTTCACTGACCTCCTTGGAGATTGCAAAAAAAAAAAAAAATCCTTGCCAAGTCAACTTGTGATTAAGTATTAATGCTCTGAATTATTTACCATATATATATATTATATATATTATATATAGGGAGGGGACAGTGAAGGTCAGCAAGCTTTTAATCATATGTTCTGACTCGAATATTGCATTTACAAGAAGATGGGATATTAAATTTGTTATTTTGGTTTTATCTGCAGACATGCTGCTTGAGATATTAGCTTACGTTCAATGCATATAAACTAAAAAATCCACCACAAAAACGTTTGGGGAACATTTAGTGAAACTTCATTGTGATTAAGCCCTATTGAAATTAATTGGACTTGCAGCCTAGTCTCAATCATATTTGCTCAGATATAAACCCTGCTGATTTAAATTAAAATTACTTCCAAGTAAGTATGCTTGTGATCAACATTTAACTTTTTTCATTTTAGTCCCACTGATTTCAATGGGATATAATAATGACTAACAACACTAGCTTGTGTTCCCTATATTAGGAAAATACCATTAGGTTTATAGGTGGGCAGACCAATCCATCTTGTTGGAGGCCAGTGGGAGTGGAGCCAGCAGAGACATTGCTGACAGAAGGGGCCACCACATCCAGCTGCCATTTAGGGGCCTCTGGGAGGGAAGGATGCTGCCTGCATCAGCAGGGTGCAGTGGAAGGAAACAAAATATATGTTTCCTTCCGCTACCCCTTTCCCCAGCATACCAGCTGCCTAGACAGAGGGCTGCAGGAGGGAAATGAATGGGATGTGGGATGTAGCGCAAGTCCCTCCTTTGGCCCCTCCCCTGACATGCCCTGGAATGCCCCTTTTGAGGGCCTTGTGCTAGCTTCCACCAGCTTCTCTACATCAGGCTGGGCTTCTCTGGTGGGTCCCTGGCTGAGACCGGTTTGGCTGGCTGTGCCATGGCTACACTATAGCTGTCCTTGGAGTGGGGGCTTCTGCTGGTGTAACCTGGCTGAACTGGGACCAAGCCAACTCAGCCAGGGATCTGTGGTATCCACCTCCCCTCAGCCCAGCATTCATTCATTCATTCATTTATTGCACTTGTATACTGCCCCATAGCCAAAGCTCTCTGGGCGGTTTACAGCAACCAAAAACATTAAAACAAATATACAATTTAAAACATATTTTAAAAACAATTATATACGACTTGGATTGCAGTAGTCTGTCCACTTACCTAGAAGTAAAGCCTACTGAACTTACTCCTGAGTAGAGGCATTTCCACAGGTACAGGATTTCACTGTTAGAGATAAATAATCTCTTTTTTTTTTTTTTTCAATAATTTTTATTCAAATTTTCATAAAACATACAAGACAAAATCATAAAACATTCAAAGACAAAAAACAAAATCAAAAATAGTTAAACAAAAAGAAAAAAAGAAAAAAAAAAAACAAAAATAAAAAATAAAGAGTAAAATATTGACTTCCCATTTGCCAAAGATCAAATCAGTTATAAGTCTATAATATATAGCAATCCTGTCTCTTAAGTCATATTATAAAATCACTTTCCTCCAGTAGTTATCTTACTTAATCATCAAATCTCATAAACATTACTTTGTTCTTTCCACAAAAAGTCAAAGAGAGATTTCAATTCTTTAAGAAATATATCTATCAATTTTTTTTTTCCAGATAAGCATATCGATTAATCCATCTCATTACTAATTATGATAATCTTATTGTCATAACCATAGTCAAAATAAACATTTCAATTAATCCATCACATCAGAATCTGTTAGGTTCAGTAATTTCAGTAGCCATTGTTCTATTATCTCTATTAGTTCCATTTTCCATCTTCCATCTTCAGTAGTCTTGTTAAGTCCAGTAATTTCAATATCCAATCTTCCATTATCAGTATTCCATAATAATCTTGCTGTCAAAGCCATAGTCATATAGTAAGAGTCTGATGGGAATTACCTCTATCCCAAATATTTTCTTGCCATCCATTCTGAATAGGTTGCTGAAATACTGCTGTAAAATCATATCTCTGTTCTTTTTTTCAAAATACACTGGGTCATCTCTTAAAAGTTTTTCCATTGTCACATGGCTGCAGTTAATTCCATAGATTTTCTCTATATTGGGCTCCATCACATCATTCCAGTCCAGAAGATAATCCATGCCATTAATAACTTTATCTCTAGAATCTTCATTAATTTCTTCAGAGATAACATTGAGTTCCAAACAATAGATTTTATTTCTAAAGTCCATAGACTCCAAATCTTGTTCCTGTTCCACATTTGTTCCAATCTCCGGGATCTCCTCTCTCACAGGGACCCCTATTCCAGTCTCCAGGGTCTCCTCTCTCACAGGGACCCCTGTTCCAATCTCCGGGGTCTCCTCTCTCACAGGGACCCCTTCCAGGGTCACCTCTCTCACAGGGACCCTTATATCTTTAATCTCCTGCTTCATTTTACGCAATTCAATTTTCGTTATCTCAATCTCATCCATTATTTTCTGAAACATAGTTATTTCCAGATTCTCAGCCACTTTCTTAATTGCCATTTTATTTTTATTTTTTTCAATAATTTTTATTCAGATTTTCATAAAACATACAAGACAAAATCATAAAACATTCAAAGACAAAAAACAAAATCAAAAATAGTTAAACAAAAAGAAAAAAAAGAAAAGAAGAAAAAAATAAAAATAAATAAAGAGTAAAATATTGACTTCCCATTTGTCAAAGATCAAATCAGTTATAAGTCTATAATATATAGCAATCCTGTCTCTTAAGTCATATTATAAAATCACTTTCCTCCAGTAGTTATCTTACTTAATCATCAAATCTCATAAACATTACTTTATTCTTTCCACAAAAAGTCAAAGAGAGGTTTCAATTCTTTAAGAAATATATCTATCAATTTTTTTTTCCAGATAAGCATATCGATTAATCCATCTCATTACTAATTATGATAATCTTATTGTCATAACCATAGTCAAAATAAACATTTCAATTAATCCATCACATCAGAATCTGTTAGGTTCAGTAATTTCAGTAGCCATTGTTCTATTATCTCTATTAGTTCCATTTTCCATCTTCCATCTTCAGTAGTCTTGTTAAGTCCAGTAATTTCAATATCCAATCTTCCATTATCAGTATTCCATAATAATCTTGCTGTCAAAGCCATAGTCATATAATAAGAGTCTGATGGAAATTACCTCTATCCCAAATATTTTCTTGCCATCCATTCTGAATAAGTTGCTGAAATACTGCTGTAAAATCATATCTCTGTTCTTTTTTTCAAAATACACTGGGTCATCTCTTAAAAGTTTTTCCATTGTCACATGGCTGCAGTTAATTCCATAGATTTTCTCTATATTGGGCTCCATCACATCATTCCAGTCCAGAAGATAATCCATGTCATTGATAACTTTATCTCTAGAATCTTCATTAATTTCTTCAGAGATAACATTGAGTTCCAAACAATAGATTTTATTTCTAAAGTCCATAGACTCCAAATCTTGTTCCTGTTCCACGTTTGTTCCAATCTCCGGGATCTCCTCTCTCACAGGGACCCCTATTCCAGTCTCCAGGGTCTCCTCTCTCACAGGGACCCCTATTCCAATCTCCGGGGTCTCCTCTCTCACAGGGACCCCTTCCAGGGTCACCTCTCTCACAGGGACCCTTATATCTTTAATCTCCTGCTTCATTTTACTCAATTCAATTTTCGTTATCTCAATCTCATTCATTATTCTCTGAAACATAGTTATTTCCAGATTCTCAGCCACTTTCTTAATTGCCATTTTAAAAGAAAAATATAGGAAAACCACTTCTTATTTCAGCAACAATTGGGTTAATACTCCAAACTTGGTGACATCACAGTATAAACAGAGCAGACAGCCTTATCTCTCCAATAGTTAAGTAAACAAAATGCAGTTCCCAGGATCGAAGCAATTAATGGCAATCGTCAAGAAACAGATTCGTCAAAATAAAATAGACCAAAAAGAGAGTAGTCTCAAAACAGTATAATATTTTTCAAAATAAAAATCTGGAATAGAAATCCCTCTTCTGTGTGTATCTTTAGAATGCAAATCCAGGACAGCTTTTTGCAACAAAAACAGAGATAAGCTATTAATTAGTGCGTAGCAGAGAGAAGTTACGGCTCCCCAGTGAGATGTCAAAAACCGATCAATCTGGCAAATCTCTTTTAAACAGCAACAATTTAAGTCAAGTAAAAGAAAAATATAGAAAGAAGGGTGCTTGCCTGTTAGTGCGTTCTCTCTTAGAAGATAAGATGAACGTTCGCTTTAACAGATAGAGCTTGCTGTTGAAAATCCGTCCCACCTTCGTCGGCTGGACCTCGTCCCATAAATTAATGAGATCTGGTCGTCCCAACAAAAATAGGCTTTGAGGTTAATCTCTTCGTTTCTCCCTACCCGGGAGAAGTTTAATCAGTCAAAAAAAAAAGAAAAAACTGACTGATATATCTGAATAAGCTTCTTTTGAGGCAGGAGCCCGTCTCAAAAGCAGGCACAGGCTAAGTCACCCTTCCCGGAAGTCTCTTAATTGCCATTTTAAAAGAAAAATATAGGAAAACCACTTCTTATTTCAGCAACAATTGGGTTAATACTCCAAACTTGGTGACATCACAGTATAAACAGAGCAGACAGCCTTATCTCTCCAATAGTTAAGTAAACAAAATGCAGTTCCCAGGATCGAAACAATTAATGGCAATCGTCAAGAAACAGATTCGTCAAAATAAAATAGACCAAAAAGAGAGTAGTCTCAAAACAGTATAATATTTTTCAAAATAAAAATCTGGAATAGAAATCCCTCTTCTGTGTGTATCTTTAGAATGCAAATCCAGGACAGCTTTTTGCAACAAAAACAGAGATAAGCTATTAATTAGTGCGTAGCAGAGAGAAGTTACGGCTCCCCAGTGAGATGTCAAAAACCGATCAATCTGGCAAATCTCTTTTAAACAGCAACAATTTAAGTCAAGTAAAAGAAAAATATAGAAAGAAGGGTGCTTGCCTGTTAATGCGTTCTCTCTTAGAAGATAAGATGAACGTTCGCTTTAACAGATAGAGCTTGCTGTTGAAAATCCGTCCCACCTTCGTCGGCTGGACCTCGTCCCATAAATTAATGAGATCTGGTCGTCCCAACAAAAATAGGCTTTGAGGTTAATCTCTTCGTTTCTCCCTACCCGGGAGAAGTTTAATCAGTCAAAAAAAAAGAAAAAACTGACTGATATATCTGAATAAGCTTCTTTTGAGGCAGGAGCCCGTCTCAAAAGCAGGCACAGGCTAAGTCACCCTTCCCGGAAGTCCAGAGATAAATAATCTCAAGGAGAAACTTTCCAATGCTGACTTGTGAATTCTGCTCCATTTTTATGGGAAGTAATTAAAAAAGATTATTATAAATAAATAAGCGATTCTAGCCACTTTCAATTTTTCCATTGAGCTCTGCTACACTAACAGTCTTTTTGGGATTCCATTGGTTTCAAAAAACATGGGAACTGCTACAGAAAAGGGTAGTTTTGTACTGAGATTATATCCAGCTTTCCTATATAAACATAAAACTTCTGCTGCCCTTGGGAGAAGGATACATTTTCTACAAGTGGTTTTGACATTCTCGGATTAATTTACATCTATTTTTGTCTTTGGGAGAAATAAATGCATCCCTAAACATATTATTGAAGCTGTTTAAGTAATGACCAAAGCAATAGCAATAAAATGTCAAAAGAAAATTTGCTAATGGATTAAGAACCTGCTTGCCAAGTGTTAGTCTGAAGTATGTTTTATTAGGCCCACAATAAATTCTTCAACATGATGTTTCCAATAAATATCTTGACAAAGTTAACTACTTTGCAACAACAATGCTGTAAAATTAGAACAAAACATCCTCCCAATAAAATAAGCAAATTGGTAATTAATTTGCAAGTTAACATCAGATACTGAATTAACAACAGGAAGCATGATCATGTGGGCAAGTCAGTTTTGTAGAATTGTCTCTGGGGGAAAAATAGAACTTGCATTTAAATGTCATGGACATATAAATTATAAACTGACAGTTGTTGCTGTTGTACAAGTTCCCACTCATCTAAATATAACATATTCCTGAGGCAATATGTGATGACATAATAAATACATTCAGTGCCGTCTATACCTTTTTTTGTGATTTTTTGTACCAAATTATATTGCAATATAATCTTATTGCATCAAAACATAATTTTTCAAGGAAAATAAAGATGCATGACAAGTTTTATATATATACCCTTAGGTCAACAAAGCCCATTACGCAGTAGTGCAAACCCAATTAAAATACAGATGTGCAAAACTTTCTGGGCTGCTTATTGGAAGTGACCCGTTGACAATACTGGGGGGGGGGAGAGACAGAGGAAATGGAACCAGAGGAAATTTAAGCAGACAGATGGATTTTAAAAAATAAATCTGCTTAAGGAAACAATTGAAAATGGAATCCTGTTTGTAGGTTTCCTACATTCTTAGGCATATCTCAGAAACACTTCTTGATCACCTTTTATTCAACTCAGAGGTATATAAAATTATGAACAATGTGGAGAAAACAGAAAGGAAGACTCTTATTATTTTAGAGCTTGTGGCCATTCAGTGAAGCTGAATGTTGGAACATTCGGGACAGACCAAAGGAGTCATTTCTTTATGCAGTGCATAGTTAAGCTGTGGAATTTGCTCCCATAAGATGAACTGACCCTGCTGGCTGAAAGGTGGTAAAATAGAGACAAAGTCATTGAGTATCAAGCTAGCAGTGACTCCTAAACATGATGACTGCGTATTATCTCCAGTATCAGAGGCAGGACGCCTTGGAATGCCAGTTGCTGGGAGCATGAGTGGGAGAATGCTATTTGTGCTCATTTCTGCTTGTGGACTTCCCAGAGGTATCTGGTTGGCCATCATGGGAACAAAATGCTGAACTAGATGGCACTTTCCTTTGATCCAGCATAGCTCTTCTCATACCAAATTTAAATATCATATTTCCCTAAGTTATGTCATATTGTGCATACCATTCAACTTCCCAGGTGTTGCGTGTTATAAGTAGCTGCTCTTTTGCTATTTTTGCTAACTCCATAAATTATTAAGCACTCAGAGAGCGCTTTTATATGTTTTGAGAGAGGGGCAATGTAGGGAAAACAATACAGGGAGAAATGAATTTTTCTGCAGAATCTATGCTGATGTTAATGAGACACTGCACTTTGCTTTACCTTGTCAATTTTCATAGTTGTTTCTCCCATGCTCGTTTACACAAGCTGCTTCTAAATATGTCATTACGAAACTTGTATGTTAAAAACGGGTGAATAAGGAAGCTGATTTTCATCAGACCACAGCATGTGGGTTGGGGAGGTTTAATACTTTTCTCCCCTTGCACTGTTCCCAGCCTAGAGGGAAAAAAAGTTCACTTGAACAGGGTTGGGGAAAATTTTTGTCGGTACTGTGTGTGGAAGAAAAGGGCTAAACCTCCTCCTGCTCTGGTTCCTATAAAACACCTCCCCGAAGCGTTCAGGGGCTACTGAGCATGCTTGGTTCCCATTGGGCTCTTTTTTGGGGTTGCCTCCTTAGACTTCCCCCTTAAGTTTTTTCTACTGTACCTCTGCAAACCTTGGGGTTCCCCCAAACATGCTAATAACTTTTGGTTACTTAACCAGCATCACTTAGCATCTGAGTTTGTTTTTAGTATATATTATGATAATATTGTGATGCCTGATTGATTAGGCCTAAATATATGAATTGCTCTCTCATGTGCTCTTACATTGAGCATGGTGCTTTCTCACTCCACAAATCATAAAAGAACCCTCGCGGGCATAGATAGCTTGCCAACTTGTACCTCTGCATCTGTACCTTTTAGAACATTCGATATAGTTAATGAGGACGTTCTCAGCAGTATAATTTTATCCTACTGATATGTCCTTGTATTTCTCTGGTTGCCTTCCCAGCAATCCTCTCCTTAATCAACTTCCTGTGAGAAATCTTTCTTAAACAGATTTTTGTTTAGAATGCGAGCCTGTAGATAGAGCAGAGTAGAGATTTTTGATTAGTAAGGAAAACAGCTGCAAGTGTTAAATGCAAAAAAAAAAAAATCCCTCAAATCTGCAATGAGTGTGGGGGAAAGGGAAAAAAATAGCTGGGAAAAGAATATCCCTGATTGAATACATTACACTAATGAGGTGATATAGATGTGGAAGGTTGAATATGGCTGCTATTTTAGCAATTAAGCTTTTGAGAAGAAGCACTAGAAGGTTCTATTCTATTATTAAGAATACGGTTAGACTGATCGCAAACTGGCCAAAGTTAAGCAGCATTGTCCCATCAAGTGTTTAGCTTTTGAAGGTTCGTGCCAAGTATTTTTTTTAAAAAAATCTTGCTATCAAGTATCCTTTCCAAGACGCAAAAGTCTCTGCATTCATCTAAACAGAAGCCTTTGATTATCTTCCTTGAGCACAAAGATTCGGCTGCATTAAAGCAACATGCTGTGAGAATGTTTTTGCACATTACAGATTCTTTCTTTTCTTTTTTTGGCATTTGATGACCCCAGTATTTTTAAAATGGGTTTTGTCTATAGTGGGTACAGTAACTCTGCTTGAGGTTTTGCTCAGTTGTCTCAGGAAAACAAGCTCAAAGACTACATATCTTGCTTGCTTCCAAAGTTTGGGAGGATTTAAAGTGCCCAGAATTTGAAAGATATCCTGAGCTGCAGCCAGCGAGCTAGCTCAGAGACAGTACCACCATTCCCTCCTTCCATAAAAAATTGCCTTTCATGGGGCAGCGGGATTAAGTGAATGAAAGAGAGAATTCACATGCAAGTAGATGTTGTAGTTAAAAGAATTTACACGTGTTTAGCTTTATCTGGATCATGCCCAGTATTTCCAAAAGGTTTTCGTCAGCAGTTCTAAGAGTTTTCTCTATGTTAGTCCTCACATGCCTAATTTCTGAAAATTAACTAACAGCAATCCAAACTGTAGGAAGCAGGAGGGGGGTGAGGAGAGAGAAGTGGAGCAGCCAGCGGAAAGCTCCGCAGCATCCACTTCCCGCTTGGGAGCCACCGCCCCGGCTGAATGCCAACTCCATCAGGAGCTGCACGCACGAGTGGGAAGGAAGAAGCCAGCTGCCATGAACCAGCCGCCTGGGTAGTATGGACTCCCTGTAGATCCCCATTACATTTTTTTTTACTCTGCCGGCCTTTTGCCTGGAGGAGATTTTGGCTGGATCGGGACCTACGGGAGGGCTTGCGTAAGGCCCCCTAGCGACTCTTCTCTCTCCACGCCCCCAGAATGTTCCATTTTATGGGCTATTGCTGGCTTCCACCAGCTCTCTATCTGCCAGATTGGCCATCCCTGGCAGACCCCTGGCGGCGCCGGATGGGTCCTGGTGGCAGCGCAGCTCAGGTGCAATGGGGGGTTTCTAGCCAGGCAGCACCAGGAGCCTGCCAGCTTAGCTTGGGGGCCCCACTGCATCCAAATCCCCCCAGCTGGGCAGACATAAGTGTTGGGTTGTGCCCTAAGGCATTTTGTTTCTGTTTAGGACCTCTCTTGTTGGTCTTACTCCCTGATGCTCCCTTTGTCCATTGTCTCCGTAACATTCTAGCGTCTTAACAGATCATCCATTTATCCACTACTCTAGTGCAGAGAACGATAAATATCACACAATAATAAACACGAACATCTGCATAGGAGTCTTGCTGCGATGTTTCTACGTTGCGGCAAAGATACTATTTCTTGTCTCTACAGCAAGAAGTGCTTTGTCTCTTTACAAATCGATACCCTGGACAACAAAGGCTGTTATTCTTTATTAAACCCAAGAAGAGCAACTGCTGCTGTTCTAACAGGCTAATTCAAGAAAATTTTCTCCTCTACAAAACCCAAACGGAGAAAATACATTCATTTTACTGTTTGAATGCAAATGAACCAACGGCAGGAATGCTGCAAACTGTGCTTGCAGGAGGATTTTACAAAGTCTCGAAAACTAAACTTAAAGAATGGCAGAAAACAAAGCTATATGTGCTGCCCCATGAGGAAACCCAGGCAACTCTATGTTTATCCAGTGTGAAATTTGGAGGCAGAGAATTTTGTAAGCATCCTTACATTGAGCTAGTGGTGCATCTTTGTGTCTGCATAAACACTGGGCCACTCTTGATTCACCATTAGTTAAGCTCTCTTCATTCTAACAAGTGTGTGTGACTGTGTGTGAGAAAGAAGAGAATCCATTCATCAGTGCTGATAAATCAAGAAGACTGGGACTGGCTTGGTTCTGTGTGTAACATACTGAATTAGGTAAACTGGGTATTCATTACAGTTCCAATAATCTGCAGGAACAGGGGGTCAATTTCAGATCTATCAGGCAGAATTCTCATCTGTGATTAAGGCTCTTTAACCAGGTGTAAACAGCTGAATTTCTGAGGCTGACCTTCCTTGAGATAACCCACATCGAAAGAGAATTTGAATTTGATGAAATGCAAGAAAATAAAATAAAAATTCCCAAGCAAATATGGGGATAGCTAATCCCTCTCAAGAATAAGAGCATTTTCTTAGGACTTCCGGGAAGGGTGACTTAGCCTGTGCCTGCTTTTGAGACGGGCTCCTGCCTCAAAAGAAGCTTATTCAGATATATCAGTCAGTTTTTTCTTTTTTTTTGACTGATTAAACTTCTCCCGGGTAGGGAGAAACGAAGAGATTAACCTCAAAGCCTATTTTTGTTGGGACGACCAGATCTCATTAATTTATGGGACGAGGTCCAGCCGACGAAGGTGGGACGGATTTTCAACAGCAAGCTCTATCTGATAAAGCGAACGTTCACCTTATCTTTTAAGAGAGAACGTACTAACAGGCAAGCACCCTTCTTTCTATATTTTTCTTTTATTTGACTTAAATTGTTGCTGTTTAAAAGAGATTTGCCAGATTGATCGGTTTTTGACATCTCACTGGGGAGCCATAACTTCTCTCTGCTACGCACTAATTAATAGCTTATCTCTGTTTTTGTTGCAAAAAGCTGTCCTGGATTTGCATTCTAAAGATATACACAGAAGAGGGATTTCTATTCCAGATTTTTATTTTGAAGAATATTATATTGTCTGAGACTACTCTCTTTTTGGTCTATTTTTTTTTGACAAATCTGTTTCCTGACGACTGCCATTAATTGTTTCGATCCTGGGAACTGCATTTTGTTTACTTAACTATGGAGAGATAAGGCTGTCTGCTCTGTTTATACTGTGATGTCACCAAGTTTGGAGTATTAACCCAATTGTTGCTGAAATAAGAAGTGGTTTTCCTATATTTTTCTTTTAAAATGGCAATTAAGAAAGTGGCTGAGAATCTGGAAATAACTATGTTTCAGAAAATAATGGATGAGATTGAGATAACGAAACAAAACCTGCGACAGGGTTGTAAGGAGCTGAAAATTGAATTGAGTAAAATGACGCAGGAGATTAAAGATATAGGGGTCCCTGTGAGAGAGGTGACCCTGGAAGGGGTCCCTGTGAGAGAGGAGACCCCGGAGATTGGAACAAACGTGGAACAGGAAAAAGATTTGGAGTCTATGGACTTTAGAAATAAAATCTATTGTTTGGAGACACAGGAGATTAAAGACATAGGGGTCCTTGTGAGAGAGGAGACCCTGGAGACTGGAACAGGGGTCCCTGTGAGAGAGGAGACCCTGGAGACTGGAACAGGTGTCCCTGTGAGAGAGGAGACCCCGGAGATTGGAACAAACGTGGAACAGGAAAAAGATTTGGAGTCTATGGACTTTAGAAATAAAATCTATTGTTTGGAACTCAATGTTATCTCTGAAGAAATTAATGAAGATTCTAGAGATAAAGTTATCAATGGCATGGATAATCTTCTGGACTGGAATGATGTGATGGAGCCCAATATAGAGAAAATCTATGGAATTAACTGCAGCCATGTGACAATGGAAAAACTTTCAAGAGATGACCCAGTGTATTTTGAAAAAAAGAACAGAGATATGATTTTACAGCAGTATTTCAGCAACCTATTCAGAATGGATGGCAAGAAAATATTTGGGATAGAGGTAATTCCCATCAGACTCTTACTATATGACTATGGCTTTGACAGCAAGATTATTATGGAATACTGATAATGGAAGATTGGATACCGAAATTACTGGACTTAACAAGACTACTGAAGATGGAAGATGGAAAATGGAACTAATAGGGATAATAGAATAATGGCTATTGAAATTACTGAACCTAACAGATTCTGATGTGATGGATTAATTGAAATGTTTATTTTTACTATGGTTATGACAATAAGATTATCATAATTAGTAATGAGATGGATTAATCGATATGCTTATCTGGAAAAAAAATTGATAGATATATTTCTTAAAGAATTGAAACCTCTCTTTGACTTTTTGTGGAAAGAATAAAGTAATGTTTATGAGATTTGATGATTAAGTAAGATAACTATTGGAGGAAAGTGATTTTATAATATGACTTAAGAGACAGGATTGTTATATATTATAGACTTATAACTGATCTGATCTTTGACAAATGGGAAGTCAATATTTTACTCTTTATTTTTTATTTTTTATTTTTTATTTTTATTTTTATTTTTATTTTTTTTATTTTTGTTTAACTATTTTTGATTTTGTTTTTTGTCTTTGAATGTTTTATGATTTCGTCTTGTATGTTTTATGAAAATTTGAATAAAAATTATTGAAAAAAAAAGAATAAGAGCATTTTCTTATTGAATATTTTGCATATTTTGAAGCAACCATTCAGATATGCAACTCTGCACTTCAGCATTTCAGGGACTCACAGATCAAAAGGGAAGTGAGCACTGAAAATGTGTCATCATTAAGAATGCAGAAACCACAAGCTGACAGTCTATAGCAGCCTTTCCCAACCAGTGTGCCTCCAGATGCTGTTGGACCACAACTCCCATCAGCCTCAGCCAGCATTGCCAATGGCCAGGAAAGATGGGAACTGTGGTCCAACAACATCTGGAGGCACACTGGTTGGGAAAGGCTGGTCTATAGAAAGCTGCCTGTTTGTCTGTTCACTCTTTTGAGACTGAAGATTCAAAATGACAAAGTCCTGCTTACTAGTTTTTGAAATCTGCAATTCACAGTATAGGATGATGAGCGCCAGAAAAAGAGTGGAGACTTTCTTCTCTCCAAAATGGATATTGTAGTTACGATGCTGGTGAACTGACAAGGAAGTTTTGAAGGGTCTCCTTATCTACTGGTTAATAGAGAAGAGTGTTTGAGTGTGTGTAGAAACTAGCCTACTTTATAAAGATAACATTTACATTTGTTGCTTTGCCTCTGTCCCGGTCCACCACTGGCATGTGGTGGGATGGTTGTCCAGAAAGGAATGTGGCTATGTTCTACTTCCCTTGGCAGAGGCAGTATGCATCTGAATACCAGTTGCTGGGAATTACAAGTGGGGAGAGTGCTGCTTGTGGGCTTCCTACCGATACCTGGTTAGCCCCTGTGAGAACAAGGTGCTAGATTAGATGGGCCTTTGGCCTGATGCAGCAGGGCTCTTCTTATGAAGGTAGAATTGGTGATAATTGCCTCCTCCTCCTGGTGGGATTCTCTGCTAGATCTCAGTCTGGTCTGTGAATAGAAAGGGCCCTTCTGTATGTGCTTGTCACACCCCAAGAATTACTGCCTGAATCTCCCATCCTTGTTGCACATTGATAAAGGCTATACTTCGGATGCTGTTGCTCTATTTAGTTAGTCTACAACAGTATTTCCGCCACTGCTTTAAAAGCCAGGTAGGTATTTTTGTCCTTTTGGTTAAAGATACAGTATGTTTTAAAGCACTTCAAAATATACCTCTGCATTTGCAGTGTGCAAAATGGCATGGGTGGGTACTATAGACATTCATTCCTTGCTCAGAGGTTTAACTTCTTGAGATTCTGGGGAGGTATCAAAAAAATGAAAACCTAGCAACTCACACTAACTAAAGTTTAATATTCCCAGAAGTCAAAAACACAGGTTGTGATTTACAGACAACAGAAAATAGAGTGTGTCTTTGGTAAACAGAGACCGCTGGAGCATATGGTTACATATATACACATAGTCCTTTTGTTTCTCTTCATTCCAGCTTTGTTTGCTTACCCTTGTTTAGACATACTGGCAAAGCTCATTAAACTGGACATGAGCTTTGGAGAGCTGTAATGCTTTGGAGGGCCAGCATTATGAGTCCCTTGAATTATTTTCCAGCTCACATAAAAATCCAAACCAGGGAAGAATTCCCAGCCTATCTACCCTACCCTGGGATAACTTCATTTTGCAAAGGTCACTGAGACTTACACAGCACTCACCAGCACCCAATGGATCAAGAGAAGGGAGATACTTCCCTTATTCCCTCTCATTGCCTCCAGAGCAATGTTGCTGTCGCCAGCCCAGCCAGTAACAGGAGCATAAAGCAAAGGTGGATTGGGAATTGGGTGAGAGGGGAGAGAACTGTTTGCAAGGCAGCATTTTTATTTTTATTTTTATTTTTAAACATCAATGTGTTTTTAATTCTCCATCTTTTCATATGAGTAGATGTCCCTCAAACCTTCTTCTAGGGTTCACCTGTTGGCACTTGAGATTGCCAAGTTAATTAACCACCAAATGGCATTCTCAAGCAGTGCCTGTTGCTAGACCCTCATTAAGAGTCAGTAAATTCAAATGGAGGTGAAACTGGGGCTCTGGGGTGTATGAAAGGATGTAGTTTCAAGAAGTCCAGTGGCACTTTTGTTGTGTTTAACAAAGTAGATATTAGATCCTAGTAGACTCTTCTGCTGAGCTTTCTGTAAGATGTATGTAAACCTCAGTAGCCTGAATGCTAATTAATAGAACAAATTAGACTCTTTGACCCAAAGGAAATTTAGTACCATGTTCTACTTTCACTTACAAAGATATTTTTATGTAGGCTTTCAATGGCTCCATGGCAAAGAATGAAAGAGAAATGTGTGGTAGTCCCAGAGCAAAATAAGAAGGAATCAGGTTTAATCACTGAGGCTTTATAAAATTTGTTTCAATAGAGTGAGCCTCTTACATGATTTATTGTCAAAGCAATTTGACATCCCAGAGGAGATGGTTCTCTCCAAGAATATAATTTCTTTTCAATTGCAGTTTGTAAATCAATATTGAGTTGCAAACATAAGAAATTAAAACACACTCAGCTGTCTTAAAATGGGACATTTCTTCCTATACAGTGATTTTTAGTTAGAAACTAGGTGCCGTACATAAAATAAAAGACATACATTTCCCCACTAACTAAATATTATATAAATCACCAGCGGTAACCAAGGTGGTGCCCTCCAGATGTTGTTGGACTTTGACTCCCATCCACCCCAGCCAACATGGACAGTGATCAGGAACAGGGCCGGTTCTAAAGGGCGGCCAGGTTGGGCACTGGCTCGAGGGCCCCAGAGCTACAGGAGACCCTGAGGGGCCCTCCGCTCCCCTTCCATGATCCACGCCCCCCAATTACCTGTCAGCCGGCTTTTTAGCATTGCCCTTAATGAAGATGGTGGCCGCAGCTTCTCTAAGGTACTGAAGCTGCTGCCGCCATCTTAGTTGATGGCAGAGATGTGCGCGCATAGCACGCACGTGTACCATCAGCAAAGATGGCGGTGGAAGCTTCATTCCCCTTAGGGAAACCGCGGCTGCCATCTTCATTAAGGGCAATGGGAAAGACTAGACAGGTAGGGGGGCCGTGGAGGGGGGCACGCACACACGTGTACACACACACGCGCACACCCACCCACTGGGGGTCCAGGGCAAGCTGATGCCCAAGGGCCCCACATGCGTGGAGCTGGCCCTCATCAGGAATGATGGAAGTTGAAGCTCAAAACATCTGGAGGGCACCATGTTGGCTACCCCGTCATGTTCAAATGCATGTAATGGAGCATCAGTACTGATCTTCTAAAAGGGGGGGGGGATTTTGAACATAAAGCAGATATTAGATCTTAGTAGACTCTTTTGCTTAGCTTTCTGTACAATGTATGTAAACCTCAGTGGCCTGAATGCTAATTAATAAACAAATTAAACACTTTGACCCAAAGGATATCTAGTACCATGTTCTACTTTCGCTTACAAAGATATTTTTATGTAGGCTTTCAATGGCTCCATGGCAAATAATAAAAGAGAAATGCATGGTAGTCCCAGAGCAAAATAACAGGAGGAAAAGGAGTAGTGTCCTTAACCCTTTGGCTGCTCACTATATCTCTGCTTCAAAGAGCTATCACTTAGGAGAGCTGCCAGAGGAGTCCACAGAGTGGCATCCTATGTCTTTGGATCCTTATTAACTTGTTCTGATCTCATTGTTGTCTTATACATTGTATAATGTGTCTTATACAATGTATAATTTTATGTATAATAATTAAAGTAAAGGGGGTACCAACATAAGGGGGTTCCCACATCTCAGGACCCATGCAGCTGGCTTCAAGTCTTGTTCTGTGGTTTTTCATACACACCTCTTTGTGTTTGTTTTAATCAGGGGTTTTATTGTAATAGCATTATTAAAATAGACTCCAATTAAAGTTAATGGGGAAATTTTACTGTAAAGGAGGTCAGATAACCACAGATTAGTGTCATTTGCCTTGCCATACTTCATAAGAATATGAGGAATGCCTTACTGAACCAGACAAAAAGCCCTTTTACCCAAGCAATCTGTCCCTAATTGTGGCTAGCTAGAGGCCTCCAGGGACCTCATAAAGAGGAAAGCAATTTTTTTTGGTCCCTGGGTTCTGGTAATAAGACAGTATATTGTCTCATAATGTGGAGGTTTCATTTTTGGCTATCACAATGGTTAACAGCCATTAATAGACCCATCATCCTTACACATTTCTGCTTGCATTTGAAAGCCACCTGGTTTAAAAGCTTCTGCAAAATGGACTTTCAAACAAAGTCAGTCTGGCCCTGTTTTATGCCTCTATAGCTCTTCACCAGCAGTAACACATTCCCTTTACTTCATCCTAATCGGACAGGTTGAATTCAAATGTTAGCACTGTTGCATTCTTTCCTTAAGAGGCAGTTTGGTTCTGAATTCAGAGGCAGCATGCTTCTGAATATCCTTTGTTGGAAACTGCAGGAAGGGAGAGGGCTCTTGCGCTCAGATCCTGCTTGTGGGCTTCCCATGTGCATGGGGATGCCAGGTCAGAAGCATACCAAACTCTGATATTTCAGGGGCGGGCCCTAGTGATGTAATTAAACATGATACATTAAGTATCACCCACAGTTACTTGGAGCATACCATTCATAAAAAAAATTATCTGATCGGACATTAAGATAGAAATCTTAGCTAAATGTGGGTGTTTCCAGGTCCAGATGAAGTGACAGGACCATTCCTTCTCACCTGCTTAGAGAACTTGGATAAGGAACACTTAATATAGCCTACTTGCTTCTGGCAAGAAGGGTTTAAGTGTCCTCAGGCCAGGCCAGTCACCAGAAAGCCATTGTAGGAAGAAGGGAGCTAATGTTGTGGAGATGTTAAATGGGAGCACTCAGGAGTAAAGATGGATGCCCCTGAAGGCTGCAATTCTAAACACAGTTACTAAAGGACTACGCCCCAAAGAACTCAACAGGACTTACTTCTGGGTAGATATGGCTAAGATTGTGCTGTTGGTAAGGTTGACTAGGGATCCTTTGCAACGATATCCATACCAAATTAGGGTTGACAACCCCCTGACTGGAATGGCTTGCCTGACTTTTAACATGGCTGCTCCAAACTTCTTTACAAACTTGACCCTTCACTGCAGAGAGAGGTTTGAGAAATGAGTAAGAGTTAAGAAAATTCTCTACTCTTTCCTGCCTAGTCTGTGGGCTGCTGCTATAAACTCACTTTTACAGCCAACCCAATTCCAGCGACTAATAATTGATAGAGAGAAAACACACATGGTTTGGTCTACCTTCACAGGCAGTAGATTGGGAACAATAGCAATTGAAGCCACACTGCCCAATATGTGAATTCTCTTTTACCACTATTGGGCAAGAAACAAACTGTCATGAAACCAACAAGGTTCATCATCAGTTGGTTTAAGGGGATTGAGCTGTTGTTGCTTCTATGGATGTAAGGGAGTAATGTCAGAGGTATATGAAATGTAAATAGAAACAGAAAACCAAAAGACAGTGATGATTTCCTAAATGCAATACCATACCAACCACAACAAGATTGCTATGAGTAAGACAGAAAACTCAGCATCCCACAACCAGTCAGGGTTCCTAACCGAAAACCCAAACTAAAAAAACCCTAGCAGCCAGTCAGCCAAGGTCACAGAAATTCCCATACAGCCCAACCTGACCCAGGGGCTGCAGTTAGTGCAGAATGCTATGGCACAATTGCTGACATGAGTGAGACCCTATCAGCACATAATACCTCTGCTCTGAAATTTGCATTGGTTGTCGATTTGCTACCAGGCCAAGTTCAAGATGTGCTTTTCATGTTACGGGTTCCACGTAGTACCTGTTCTGCTCTTGTAAGAAATCGATCCTTTAGTGTGGCATTACCTATGCTTTGGAACTCCCTGCCTATTGACATTAGGCAGGCACCTTCATTGTACTCATTGTGGCACCTGCTAAAAACATTTTTGTTTAGGCAAACCTACCCAGGCATGTAGAAGCTATTATGGGTTTGTCAAGCATGGGTTTGTCAAGCAAAAATCCTGTCAAACTAATCTCATCTCTTTTTTTGATCGGGTCACTAGCTTAGTAGATGGTGGAAATGCTGTAGATGTCATCTATCTAGATTTCAGCAAGCGTTTGACAAAGTCCCCCACGACCTTTTGATTAGCAAACTGGTCAAATGCGGACTAGATGGAAATACTGTCAGGTGGATTCACAACTGCTTGGAAAACCGTACTCAAAGAGTGGTCGTCGGTGGCTCTGCTTCGGACTGGAAGGAGGTTTCGAGTGGAGTGCCACAGTGTTCTGTCCTGGGGCCGATACTCTTCAACATTTTTATCAATGACTTAGATGATGGGGTGGAGGGAAGCCTTATGAAGTTTGCGGATGATACGAAACTGGGAGGGATAGCTAACACAATGGAAGACAGGAATAAAATCCAAAGGGACCTGGATAGACTAGAAAATTGGGCTGAAATTAATAAAATGAAATTCAATAAAGACAAATGCAAGATTCTGCATTTAGGCCACAAAAACAAAATGCATGGGTACAGGATGGGAAATACCCGGCTTAGCAGTAGTGCGTGTGAGAAGGACCTTGGAATTGTAGTGGATCGGAAGTTGAACATGACCCAGCAGTGTGATGCTGCGGCAAAAAAGGCAAACGCGGTTTTGGGCTGCATAAACAGAGCTATAGTTTCCAGGTCGAGGGAAGTAATAGTCCCACTATATTCTGCATTAGTCAGGCCTCATCTGGAATACTGCGTTCAGTTCTGGGCACCTCATTTTAAGAAAGATATAGATAAGTTGGAGCGGGTTCAGAAGAGGGCGACGAGGATGATAGCCGGTATGGAGAACAAGTCTTATGAGGAAAGTTTGAAGGAACTTGGCATGTTCAGTCTGGTGAAGAGAAGGCTGAGGGGTGACATGATTGCACTCTTTAAGTACCTGAAGGGCTGTCACATAGAGGAGGGTACAGATTTGTTCACTGCTGCCCCAGAGGGTAGCACTAGGTTTAATGGTTTTAAGTTGCAGGAGCGTAGATTCAGATTGGACATTAGAAGGAACTTCTTGACAGTAAGGGCAGTTCGGCAATGGAACTGACTGCCTAGGGAGGTGGTGGGATCCCCTTCGCTGGATGTCTTCAAGCAGAGGCTGGACAGCTATCTGCGGGAGATGCTCTAGCTGTGGATTTCCTGCTGTGAGCAGGGGGTTGGACTCGATGGCCTACAAGGCCCCTTCCAACTCTATGATTCTATGATTCTGTGTTTTTATCTGTTTTTAACTCATTGTTGGTTTTATTATTTTGAATGTTTTAAATACCTGTCTTTAACTGTTTTTGCCAATATTTTTATTGTTTTAATTCTTTCTATAAACTGTTTTGAGTTTTTTTACAATAAAGTGGTATATAAATGTTGTAAATAAAATGCATAAATAAATTTTGGAGTCACTGTAGCCCTTGGGTCTCTTTTCTTTTTTGTACCGAGTCAGGGCATTTGATACCATCCAGCTCAGTACTGATGACATGGACTAGCATTGACTCTCCAGGATTCCACGTAATAGTCTCTACCAGAGATTGAGTTTTGGACCTTTGCATGCAAAACATGTTTTAATCTTTTTTAGTTAGTTGCTATTTAGTTGTTTTAAAAATTTTAAATGTTTTAATTAATTGTTTTAAATTGTTTTATTGATACTTTAATTTTTAAACAATTCTTAGTATATATTGGTATATAAGTTTTGTTAAAAATTGCATAAATCTTGTAAAATGAGAACAATTCTGGATGTAATCTTTTCAGTTAAAAGTAAGGTGGGAAAGTCCTCTCCATACTGCAGAGACATACAATATGTGAACAGTTTGAAAGGTTTACACGTTGTTCTCTGACTACACTGCATGCTGGAATGAACTAATTTGTGTGATTTGGTAAAAGATTCCAAAGTGTTCCGGAACGTAATTTAGCCTTGAATTAATTTATTTAACAACTTCCTTAGTAACCACAGACAACAAGCGATTTTGTGCAGAAAATTTAGAGGACTGATGTCATCTGACAGTCTACATGGTTTCTGTGTTAGCCACAAAGCAAGGAAAGCACCTTTCTCCTCAGCCAGAAAGGAAATGTAAAGGGCTGGTGGATCGTTCTGCCCCATCTTCACCAGTCTACATGGTAGAAGGTGGTGGTTTATTTTTGTTTTATTGTTTTTCCAACACAGTTTCCAACTAGGGATGGGATCTATTGGCTCGTGCCTCTTCGAAAGCATTCTGTCAGCCTAACAAGCTGGTATCAATTTGAGTTTATTCTTTGCCTACCAGCCGCTGCTTTTACCAGTTCATGTTTCCCCCTTGCAGAAAATATTGTTATTAATATTGATATTGTAAAAGGAAATATTGAAAAAATTATTGTTCTTGATATTTTAGGGACAGATGGTTTTTTTAAAAAAAACAACAGTTTTTGAAAATTGCTGGAGAAGATCGCTACATAAAAATCTGTTCCACAATGACAGAGAATAAGCAAATTAATAGAAAATTCAGTGTCATCTCCAAATTGGGCAGAATTCTAGCACATTCCTATGTCCAACACACTCAGTTTACAGCTGTTTAGTTTGGTTGCCTATTTAGGGTGACAGTGAGGTCCCTGCATGCTTGTTTGATCTGCTGTCTCTTTGTCCATCTTCACATTCCTTACTTCCAACCTGCTGGATCTGGATTCAGCTTTGACAGATATGATTTTCAGTAGCTAGTCACACCATCTGTCCTCCAGATTTTTTAAAAAAGGAGCTTTGTTTTTTAAAATACATGATTCTTTTACCTGAAGCAGAGGATGTAGTTAATCATCATAAAGGAGCTGCACATCAAACAAAACAATTCTGCATTCGTTATAGCTCTTACAATATGATAAAGTGCCAAACTGTAATTGTCATCCACAAAATTATATAATTTCCCAAGGCAATCAAAGAAACTGGCACAAAATATATTGCCAATAGTGTTTCCTTCTAAGTCCAAAGTTTCTCCTAAAACTCTTGATGCTAAAAATTAGCTGATTTTACTAGTAGCTGAGTTCCTTTTGCTTCTCCTAGCCCAGTGAGACTATGGAAAAGCAAACTGGGACCACACCAAGAGTGTTCAGGGCAGAAATGGTTTGGGCAATGAAAGGCCTTAATTTATCCTTCCACCCACTTTCTTATTTGCTTTCCAACCTACATCAGTGAAAAATGAACATTTCAAAAAAATGGAAAAGGAATTTTTTTGCATTGTTTTAGACACAAATAATATACTTTTTATATATACTGTTTAAGCTGCTGATGCAGGGAAGGATAGGAGAGAGGAAGCCAGGAATGGAATTTTCGTGGAGGGAAAGGATGTGCTAAGCATATATTAAACCTCCAGCATATGTGGGGGGGGGGGGCATAGGAGAGATCTGATCAGTGTTTAAGCAAAGGCATTCCTCTGTACATGCATTTATGAAAGTACTTTGATACATTCTAGAACTCAGTGCTGATACTGAAAATAGAGTATTTGATTGAGGCCAGGTGAACTGCGGACTAACTAAATTAGGGGTGGTGTGTGGGGTGGGTGAGAGATGCAGAGAGTCTGCCTATATCTAGAAGAGAACTGTGAAAGAATCTATGGATGTGACAGATAGTTGGAAGGTAACTTGTTCTTACTTCAATGTATGTGAGGACAGAGGAGATTGCAGTTGCTCAGTGGTAAGGGAAACCCATTTTACTTAAGCTCAGACCCATTTTTTAATTAGTTACTTGCATCTGCTTAAGAATTCTGTGGCACGGATTTACAGAGTGATCTTCAGCTACTCAGTCATTGATTTACCTCAGTTTTCTTAGCTGTAAAACGGAACTAATATCCTCTCAATGGTAAAATTGTAAAGTAGACCATACATGTTCCTTAGCATGCAATCCTATATATGTTTACTCAGAAATAAGTTCTGTGCCATGGGCACCAGTCACAAAATGGCTGCTGTGAGGGCATATAGGAGAAGATGAGCCATTGTAAACAGGAACAAGAGCAAACAATGTCTCATGCATTTGTGGATTTTTGAGGGGATATCTATCTATTTATTTATTTAATTTGATATTTGATTAGATTTATATCTCACCCTTCCTCCCAGTAGGAGCCCAGGCCGATATTTACTGAGACCTTTTGTGGGCCCCATAGGAGATACTGGTGGTAACACTGGCACCAGCGGGCACCATGTTGGTGACACCTGTAGCCCTATGGTTATAAGCTTTTAAATAAGCTTGTAGTCCTGCTTTGGTTGGCAAGCCCTGTGTTAAGCTTCAAGCCTTCCATGACACAGAAAATCTGGTAAGACACTGCTCAGATAAAATGGAGGGAGCAGAATGACAACTTGCATTGTGGAAAGGTCAGGTATGTGTGCGTCTGTGTTTGCATGGTTGCGTGTGCATGCAGTCAAAACCTAAACAGTATAGTGACCAGAAACAAAATGATGTTACATTTTTGTGGTAATATCTGTGAAAGGCAAACATATATTTTAATTTAGCACTGAAGTATCTCTTCCTTTTATGGAATTCAGCACCATACATTGAATTTAAATTGATAGACCGACAATCCAGGGAAGAATCAATTTACATTTCTCTAATTTAAAATTGTACAAGTCTAAAGAAATCAATTGTTATATGTACATACTCTAAATGTCAGCAACTGTGAAAAGAAATGAATTTTGATAACCTGTGGAAAGTGAGCACTTACACATTCATATTAGTTCCATACAGCTAATAGTCTGTCAGCATTTTCACTCAATCCAGATTTTTAGGACCAAGCTCAGCATGACAGTGGTGGATGCACATTTTTCTTTCCACATGTCCACCTTGTTGACATATAAAGCAGGGGCATGCAATATAACAATAAAAAAGCGTGTAGGATAGAGGCATTGAATCTCCTTGTACCTTACTTATCCCCAGTCTTTTGGTCTAGCCACTATTCTCCGTTTTTTATCCCATTCAGAGAAAAAAAAGTGTCTGGTTCAACTGACTGATGGGGAGAAAGATGTGAAGGAGAGGAGTTCAGTGCCTCTTTAACAGGCATGTAGTTGTCCCGGACTGTGGAGGGAGGGGGATTATAGACCTGTTAGGTTTTTGGGAGCAGGGTCACAGCCAGGTATGTGTGAGCCAATCAGCATGGAAAGGGAGCTTGTGTTAGCCCTGGGAAGAGTCCTTGTCCTTTCATGCTGATTGGAGTCAATCAGAGTGATTCTTCTCAGTAGCCAACACACAGCCTCCCCTTTCATACTGATTGGCTCCTAGGGACATCTGTTGTAGTGGAGTGGGGACTCGCGATACAACACAGAGAGCAAGGCAGATGAGGGAATGTGGGAAAGGGTGTGTGGCTGTGACAGGTTGAGGTATAGCCATCATGAAGGGACTCTGAACTTCTGAATTTGCCACTAGACTAGTGCCCTTCAACAGTTAACATAAGCCCTCCTTTTTTGTATGTGAATGGGGTGAATATTTGAATGGTTGCCCCTCTAAGGATGGGGGAGAACCTAATTTGCACTTCTTGAACCAATATGTAAACTGAAAACAGCGCACTTCTCTGAATTTTGCAAGGTGACTTGCCAATCAAAAAATGTGTAGGAAGATGCTTATATTAGGGGGAAGTGTGCACAAAAAAGGTGTATATTGGTAATGAAAAATTCATTGAATTAGGAGAAATGGCTTGCAACAATGTGGATTTTAGGTAAAATTGTGTACAAAAATATATATGAGGAATGTGCATACATAAACAAAGTAGAAACCTTAACCCAGTCTGCATCTTTGTTGACTTGCTTTTAAAGACGTTTTAAAATATTTTTTTAAAGATGTTTTTAAGAAGTTTTGTTTTAATATGTTTTTAAATATGTTTTGTTTTTAACATGTTTCAGAGTGCTTTTAGTGTTTTTGTTTGTTGCCCTGGGCTTCTTCTGGGAGGAAGGTTGGGATAGAAATGTAATAATAATAATGATAATGATGATAATAATAAAATTAGCATATAAATTTTCATGTAGGTTTTTAAAAGAAAAAATGGCAGACAAAAACAGAGTGAACTAAACTTAAGACTGAATTAAAGAGAAACTGAAACAAACAGGTTTTTCCATCACTACTCCCACTATCACACCTGTTTGACCCTCAAATTCTTTCTTCTTTTATAGCTGTGTCACCCAAAATGTGCATTTTTAAAAACATGCAACCCTGTATGAGAACCATGCTCTATGGCACATATTCATTAACAATAACAACTTCTTGTTGTTATTATTATTATTAGTCTTAATCATCTCCTATACAAGCATTACAAGGTACGTAATGCTGATGTTATGTAAAAGTAACATCAGATTGTTAGGGCTGAACTATAGCCAACTGTTTGGGATGATCCAGTAACTGAACTAGGATCAAATCAGGAGACAAGGATAACCCTAATCTGGCAACAAGGCAGGGTTGGAGCCAAGGAACAGGCAGGAGTCAGACTAGAGTCAGAACTGAGGGACAAGTCAGAGGTCAAAGTTATGGGATGAAAGCAGAATTTAGAGCCAAGGAGCAAGCCAGAATTAAAGAAAAAGCACACCACTGTTTTCCCAGGAAGTGGGAGCATGGAACAAAACTCTCATGGGTCCAATGTATCTAAGGAGCTATGCTCCATTAGTAGAAGAGACAATGAAGATGGAGAAATGAGAATTGTACCTGTTGGTTTGAAATCATTATGGCTGCCCTTATCTCTATATCCATCGATCTACATACTTAACAATGTGCTAAGAAGGACACTGTTATGTGAAACAACTTTAGTAGCATTTTATAACAAAATTGTTATAATTTAGAAAAGGAAGAAATTAGCATGGATGCTGTTTAAAGAAGGGTAAGGACCATTACTCAGAGGTAGAGCATCTGCTTTCCATGCACAATCTCATATTAAGTCCCCAGCATCTCCAGGCAGGGCTGGCAGGTTGCCTGAAACCTGGAGAGCTGCTGCCAGTCATTGTAGACAATTCTGAGTAGATGAACCAAGGATCTGACTCAGTATAAGGCAGCTTCCCAGTAAGCTACAAGTCAGAATTAAAGGAAAACACAGCAGAACACCAGAGCGAGGAATACCTGGTTGCTCAGGCAAAGCTGAAAGGGAAAGTCTTTTACAGACCTTCATGTCCAATGGCCACCTTTGGTGAGTAGGTCAGACCAGAGTCTGGGAGTATTTTACTGCCCAGGCAAACACTCCACCTTGCAGTGCTATGGCTCACTACATTGCACAGCTGGGCACAGCTTCCCATGCTAACTGTGACAGCTCCTGATACAAATAGACCTCCTCAGATATTAGAATCCCAGTCAAAATTCAGTGCTTTGTCTGCAGGACCCTATTTCCATTTATAACAACAAAGACCCTTCTGCACTGTAGAGAAAGGAAAAGTTGTGTAAAGGCCTCCTTTAAAGAACACTCTGATACTAAATACATTCTGTCCCTTCATCAGTGATGCTCTGTGTCAAGTTGTTATGGTGCTGTGCTTGTGTCACCAAAGTATCATGATTTAAGGAAATGATTAGATGTTCACCAAGATGCTCAGTGAAGTCTGCTTGGTTAGACACCCTGCTTGGAAATTATTTGGAGAACAGTATAATCCTTGGAGTAATAGCAGAGAGTCAGGGTAGCTTGGTAGACAGAATGTTAGACAGGAGAGAGCTGGTTTCAAAGGTTAAAAGGGGAACAGACACTCTGGATTGATTTGACCAGCTGGCTCTTTCAGCTTTCCTTTCCATCTGTAAAATGGGAACAATGAATGATATCAGGAATTGTTGGTGGCTTACTTGCATCTTAGGTATGAACGGATATAAATCTGGATCCGTAGTGTAATAAAGAAGTATCAGAAAGCCAGATATGTTCAGTAGCAGCCAGCATGCATTCTCATTGTGTGTTTATAATTTGGAAGAAAGCATATTAATAGTTTGCTTCTTAAATAAAACTGTAGCCTCTTTCTGGGCAGTATCCTGGCAACTGGTGCAACTGGAAGAAGTATAAGCAGGTGCATATTTCTAGTACATTAATCAGAGAAGCAAAGTGTAAAGTCATTATTTCAGTTTAAGGGCTAATAAACTTCTCTGCTAATTCTTCCTAGCAGTTCTTGAAATCTGTAAAAAGGTTATGCTAGTTATACTCATCAATCAAATGTTTCAACCAGCTGTTTAAAGCAGAAGTGGGGAACCATTTTAGCTCGGTGGGCCAAATCTTTGTTTCCCCCACCCACCACAGACCAACTTTGACAGATGGTGGGATCACCCACCTGGCAATCATCTGACATCATAACAAAAGAACTTGCAAAGTCTCTTGTGCAGTACTTTCCAAGTGCAAGGCACTTCAGAAGTGCAAGCACAGAGCTTGCTAAGTGCTCCCAAATGCCTGACCATCAGCAGCTATCAGGTGCTTGAAAAGTACTGTGCCCCGTGAAAAGTACTGGTTTTTCAAGCCCCGTGCTTGGTCTTGGGAAGCACTGAGCGAAGTACTTTCCAAACCCTTTACGCAGCAGTTCCCAAACGCTTGATAATCAGCCAATTGGTAGTGCCTACAAAGCCCCTTTAGACCAAGCCCTGTCTTTCCTTAACCCACTCCTGATGTGGAGTGACTGTGGCTTGCTGAAACTGCCTCACAGGCCAAATGAGGAGGCCTGGTGGGCTGAATTAAGCCCACAGGTCAGAAGTTTCCAAACCCTATTTTAAATTGTAGGTCTTGAGAGCAAACTTGATGGTGGTGTTAGACATAGCAAACCCAAATTCTAAATCTTACTGCAGCTATAAAGTATAGGGGTTAGCCTTGAACATTTCCTTATGTCTGTGAAGGTACAAACACTGTTCTGGGTTCCTTGGCAGAAGGGCTGGATACAAATAAATTCATTTAAAACACACCAGAAATAGAAAGCAATATGCCTCTCGTAATGATGGTCTGGTTCGCACATCATGGTAAGGCAACCTATGGCTTACCAGGGCTATGCAAACATGTTAGGTCCTGGAGAGGAGCTCACACCCGGCTTCCTCCTCTTTGGTCTTTTGAGGTCAATGCAATGCAGCTTAGTTTGCCATCTGAACATGGGATTGTCATTAAGCTTTTTCCTCTTTAACCATGATCTGCAGCTGAGGACAAACCTTGTCTACAGATTGTGGTTAAGGAAAAGAGAGTTTAACCATGATTCTGCATTTGGACAACAGGGTAAGGCAATCCTTTGCTTAGCTGCCATACAACGCTTACTTAAAAGGACTAGAGAGATGCAAAGCAGCTGCAATCTCCTCCTTGGGAGCCAGCACATTTGCATGTTTATACTAAGTCATGGTTTGGCTTTGCATTATGTGGAAACATGGCCAATATGTCCATCAGATAACAGAGAGGAAATAGCTTCCATCATTTTGTATATGAACATAAAAATGTTATGGACTTACTTGGATTTTAAAATTAATAAATGTCACCTTCAATATTTTTTATTTGTATTTAGAAAACATATACCCCATCTACTTTCTGGAAAACTCAAAGTGGCAAACAAGCCAAAACACCAACACAACATTTCAAATATAAAATAATTCCCAAGTATGTCCTCTAAAACAAGGAATTTTGAATTGGTTGAGCTGGATTTATATACCCAGAGACTTTTTTTTCAGGTGTCAGGCTATAACAACCTTCTGATTTATCCAAGTGATTAGGTAAAGCTGTCATAATCTTATCCAATAGCAGATTGGGTTTAGCATCTCGCATGGGTTTCCTTAGGTTGTGATTTATGTCATGTGGATGATGGAGCAATTGTAAAACAGCATAGCCCTGAAATAGCAAGTACTCAAAACAAAGAAAAGATTTGGCAGACACTTGTTGAGGATAAATGAGGGCCTTTGCAAAGAATATCTTAGGAAAGGAAGTTGAATATGATTCATTGGCTCCCTTCCAGCAAAATTAGTTTATGAAACAACACAAAGACAAATGAGCCTAACAAGGGAAGTCATACGTAAGCATATTGTTTGCATTTGTTTCCTACAACAAAGTAGCATCTTTGAGGCAATTTATTGAGGGAGCCTCATTGAGGGAGGCTCTGAACACATAGATTCAGACTTACTCATTATTTGTGCAGATTTCTAAGATTTCCATTATTTCTAATATTTTTAAGACCAACCTATAGCCTGAAATGTTGACAGCAGAGAGCTAGAAACTTGATTATCTATTTGACTGGATTTTCATACATTGCACAGATGTGGTGATGGCACAGGATATAGCCAGCACCATGAGAAGGGAGGCAAGCAAATGAGTCACACCAGCCCCTCCTCCTTATTAACTTCACAATTGCCAAAAGATGAATCTATCCCCCACAGCTGCCTCCACTAAATAACCCTCTAAACTTTGAACTTTACCTGGCTCAGGCAACTCTCTCTACTGGATAAGAGAGGTAAAGCAATTAAGTGTGGAGTGAATAATAAAGTCTTAGACAAGTTTAAAACCAAACAAACCCAGTCTTTACTGAACACTTTTGGAAAGCAATAAATTAACATTTTTGAAAGGCTCTTCAAGAAAACACCCTTATTTTAGAAATAGTTCAAATGATTACCCATAAAAAGAAAAGAGAAGTACAGAGAAAAATGCATCCAACTAAATGTAGCCTAGACTGTTTCCTAACCAAGCCAACTACATCCTTCAGTTCAACTTCTGGGTCCAGCTGATTCTTTCTCTTGATTCTTTCTGCAACAGTGCTCCAACCATGCTCTGTAACCCTGAACCAGCATCCCATCTTTCTTGCAGTGGTTCAGCACTCTTGACTCTCTTTTCAGCTCTTCAACTAACCTCTGTTTATCACTCCCCTTCCCACCCTTTCAGCCAATCTGTGCATGCCTCCCAGATCCTCGTCAACCATCTCTCCACCAAGTAACTTCATGCAAGTTACTTGTGCTCTTCCAAACTAGAAGGAATAGGACTCCAAGGAAATGTGTATCTTCTCAGCCAGCCTAGAGGGAGCAGCTCAGGAAAGTTCCCCAGTCTTGGAAGCAAAGGAGTTGTGCAATCCCCGGTTACTGAGCAAATTCAAGGAAACCTCCCCATCAGACTGAGCCAAAGCTTACACATAGCTCCTGTGTATACCTCCCCCCCTTCCCCCCATAAACTGGCAATGTAATGTCTAAGGCTTGACTGAAAAGCATATAAACACTTTTAAGCCAGGGGCAATTTGCACAGCTGTTTGATTAAAACAATGGCAAGGAATCTTTTTAAGCCTGAGGACTGCATGCTCTAGTGGGCAACCTCTTTTTGCCAGCAGTGGGTAGAGATAGATACAAAAGTGAGTGGAGCAATGATGTGACATGCCATTGTACAGTAGGCTACATTCCATCCATGCACATTCCATCCTCTCTTCATCCAGGCAAGCAAGATGTTTTATCATAGTCCACGGATACATTGCAGCCAGGAAACACTCTCAAGAAGAACATGAAACAGGACCAGTGAGGGATGTGGCCTGGGGAGAATCCTGAGAGCCAGAAAGAAAGGCCCAAAGGGCCACAATTGGCCCCCAGACCTGAGGTTTCCCACCTTTGATCTTTCCTTCATTGAACATATACCTTCAGCTTTGAAGCTCAAGACCTCTGCATCTGGCCTCTACTGTTAAGTCATCCTGCAGATATCTAGACCCCAGTTAACAAGTATTTAGGCTCTTTTCATTTCCGTGGGCTGTACTGCAGACACAGGGTGTTTGTGAGTGCTACATGTGAGATGGAATACACTGCAGCAGATAAGGTGCTTTAAATGATACTTTTGAAGGTCAATTGAGGAATAATCTATCATCACATCAGCACTAAGAGATAAGCAGAAACCATTATGTAGTCAATAAAGTAAAACTGCAACGAAAAACCATCAGAGTGGAAAGTCTCAAGAGCAGTTCCCCAGATGTCTTATAAATTGATGTTAGACTCTGACTAATCTTGGTTTCCCAGGTTTTTACCTATCACTGCAGTGCACTTAAAGATTACTCATAGCAATATGAGAGAGCCAGGCTGGATTTTGCCCAAATTATGCAAGAGTGTCAGCCTTGCAAATGAGTAACCCTACTGTTGGAGATGTTCTCCAGTACACATATCCCATCTTGTCAGGTGGCTTGGCATGCCCTCTATGCAGTAAAGCTCACACTTTCACCCTGTTAAAAACATTATAATTGTGTTCTGCATGGGATTGTGAAAACACTAAAAGTCTTTTGGGTTAAATCCACTTGAATGACATATTTTCTGAAGTAATGCAAATACTTCTTGGGGTTTATTGTGGTCCTGCCACACACAGGTTTTGTACTACTGGAATAACTCAAAGTGAAGCATGAATTGGAAACATCCAGAGTAATGGCACTTTAAAAAAAAAAAGGTCTTCTATTGCCTCTTTGTTGTTGTTGCCTCTGTTATTATTATTATTATTATCTAAAATTTATTAGACGCCTATCTGGCAGGTAGAATCCTGTCACTCTAGGCAACGTACAATAAAAGTATAATACATAATAAATGTCAAAACACAAAATACAGAACAGTCAATTAAATCCAATAAAAATCAGGAAAACAAAAGGCCAGAACCACACCTTCAACTACACAGCATGACAAATTGCTCCTCCTACCTAATCAAAAAGCCAGGTGTTCAGCTGCTTCCTAAAACACAAAAGTGATGGTGCTAGGCGAATGGCAACTGGCAAGGTATTCCATAGTAAGGGAGCCGCGATAGAAAAGGCTTTAGACCTAGTGCCGGCTAATTTGGCCACTCTAATTGAAGGAACAACAAGAGATCTAACAGCTGAGGATCTGGTGCGACCACCTTCTCCAAGAAGAGAAAGTCTATTCTTTAAATAAGATGGACCAGCATTGGAAAAGGACTTGTAAGTTATAACCAATATTTTGAATTTCACCCTTGACACAATCGGGAGCCAATGAAGTTCCCGGAGGATTGGAGTGATGTGATCTCTCCAATGGCAGCCCTTGATAAGATGTGCCACCGCATTCTGAACAAGTTGAAGTTTATGCATAGTTCTCAAAGGTAAACCTACATACAAGGCATTGCAATAGTCCAAACGGGAGAGAACCAGGGCACTTACTACAGTCGGTAGTAGATGCTTAGGGAGAAATGGACAGATTTTTCAAATAAGGGACAGGTGATAAAGTGCGGACCGGCTTACCGCCGCTATTTGAGCCTCCATAGTCGACTGAGAGTCCATAGTAATCTATGTAATCTTTATCCTACTATCTAGACTGACAGTATTTAAAATGCTACTTTGAGGAGGAGAGAAGAGATAGCTGCCTTTTCCATTTTGACATTTGTGAATGCTTCACTGGAAATGACCTCTCATTTCCAGAATATTCTATTTTTTAAGCATTTTATTAGTTAAAGAATAGGGGTGGGTTTTTTGCCATTAATTCATAATGTCCCAGTACAGAGCAGTTTTCTTGAACTGCCTATGCTTTATTTAGTCTTCCATAGAGAATCCTTGTTAAGGGGACTATAACACAGTTTCTTCTTGTTCCCTTCTTAAAAGGCTCAGAAGTGTATGTTAATTTGAACCAGAATTCACTGGAGTTCAGATTCTGAATCTGTTTCCAAGTGATTTTGCAGCCTGGATCTTTGATGCTAGCTGCAGCAAATGTTACATTACTTTTCTCCCATGGGAACAGGTAGTTATTTCCTTCACATCTCTAATATAGTCTTGCTAAGGGGTCTGGTTCCTCACAGAGGTGTGCAGTTCAATAAGCCACCCTTCTTCAGCTGCATTTTCTTGTATCTGCATTTCCTGTATTTATTTCTTTCTCTAAGGTGTATCTCATTCTCTGGACATTTAATCCACATGGCTATTCCCCTAGCGGTGTCCATGAAGCATGTGAAGGCATTTTTATTTATTTAGTTAGTTAGTTTCACTATTTATATACCACCCAATACAAAAGTTCCCAATGCAGTTTGCAAGTAAAAATTAAAACCATAAAATACAAAAAAAGTAGCATGAACATAAAACAGAATAAAACCAGCAGCAGAGAATAAAATCTGCACAACAGATTGAAAAAGTATTTTAAAATATTTATTTAAAGTATTTCTATACCACTTTTCACCAGAAACATTAGAGTGTTGAACTACGACCTGGGGAACCAGGGTGCAAATTCCCACTCAGCCATGATGCTCAGTGAGTGACCTTGGGCCAGTCACAGTCACTCAGCCTAGTCTACCTCACAGGGTTGTTGTGAGGATAAAACAGGAAGGGGAATAACCAGGTATATCACCTTGAGCTCTTTGGAATAAACATGCAAGAATAAATAAATAAAAATTAAAAAAACTAACTTAAATAATGCAGTATATAAGACAACAAAGCATCAAAATTCATCAACTTGGATTCCACTCACTTTGTGGTATATTGTCCCTTTAAGATCTATGAACTGCCTGCCAGCACAGGTGAAAAGTATTTAATCAGCCAAGTGCAGTTGGTTTACTATTCTTTCTGTAAATGCCTGTGTTTGTACTTGCTTGTTTTTGAGCTAATGGATAAACCTGTTTTCTGTATGGGAAGTTTGAGCATCCTTCACTTTGCTTCATAGAACCTTTGAGAACCAGTCATCTCATGGTGTCAGAAGTTGGGTTTTTTTTTCTGTTGAGGGTTTATTGATGTGTGTTTGTCATTTTGTTTTAAATTTAAGACTGAAGAGGTCTTATTTTAAATTGTGTTTTTAAATTGTTTTTGTGTTTTGAAATTTGTATATTTGTTTTTAATGTTTTTAAGTGCTGTAAACTGCCCAGAGAGCTTTGGCTATGGGGTGGTATATAAATGTAATAAATAAATAAATAAAATAAATAAATTTGACGCCCCAAATACCATAATGCAGGTGCCAAGTAAGAATTGTAGTCACATACAGTGTAGGGCTGGATAATATGCAGCATGTAAATCTAAAGATATAAAATCACTTTTCTTTCCCAAGAAAAGGTGGTGACAGAAAGCAATAATGTCAAATAAAAAGAGCAAGATTTTTTTTAAATTGAAGTGTTTAAAGTACTTTAAGAAAAGTAGTGCAAGTAATTGTATACTACTTGATAGCGGCAGCCATTCCAAGAGACACTGCAGGTAATTTTTTTGACAGTAGAGACAGATATTACAGTGTTTAAAGATAATTACTAAATAAACGGTAATGTGAGCTTCAGAGTTTGCTGTTTGATAGCAGGAGCGATTGTTCCAAGATAAACTCATAGTTGTGAATACTTCATGAGATGCTTTAAACAGAGAAATACAAGAACTGTACAGGAGACCAGAAAAGTACTTTGTCAATCCCATGAGAAAACAATGCAGAAACAGTAGTGTGTGTATGTGAGCGTGGGAGTTTGTTTCTAGTTTTTTGCTCTCAAAATTTAGAGTATGTAGAGAAAATGGGGAAAAGATGCTACAGTAGCATATTGCATAAAATCACATTTGAGGATGGAGTAAAAGGACAATTTTTCTGTCAGTGCATGGTGACTGACAGTACCAGTAATCACACAGTGAGATCCATGTGATGGTTCATGTCCTAGCTGGAGGCCAGCATGAATTGAGCAAGCATGAGTGAGAGAAAAAATCCACCTCAAAGTCCAAGGCCACATTCAACACAGAGCTGAGTCCATTTGTTTCAATTAACTTTAAGCAGCCTTTGGCAAGGTGCCTGCTGTCACATGAGGCACAGATGGCCTTGGTGGTATGGAGTGCCTTCCACATCTTAGGCTGGTGGCCCAGTTATGACCCTATCTGGACTTGCCTACAGTAATCTATACTATGGTAACCTCAAGATTTAATTTTTGCAATGCACTTTATGTGGAGTTGCCTTTCGAAATGGTTCAGAAGCTTCAATGAGTGCAGAACACACAAGAGTTGACAGATCTGAGGTGAACAAGCAAGACCTCCCTACTGTCTCAACCCTCCCGGCAACACTTTCCTAGAAGCAAGTGCTGCAGCTCCACCCCACCCAGAAAGCAGAATGGCTGGGGTGTTAGGGGAGTTTTGGCTCCACACAAAGGTGGGATAAATAATCTCATTATATATTTATATTATTAGAGTTAGACACATGCAACAACATCACTAATACTAACTGACAAAAAGTGTTTTATAGGAGTGATAATTGAATTTTCAGAAAAGACAGAGGCAGGATGCAATGAATCTTCCCTTTCTACCGCCTGGTATTTATCATCTTACCTTATCATCGATGTCTTTGCTTATGCTTATGCTTATGCCGGCGTTGGTACGATCTTGGACTGTGGCTGGACTTTACATCTTTGCCTGGACCCAGTTTTGCTGTTTTGGCCTTTGGTTCGGGGTGGAGCCGCGGCTCTTGGGTTGCTCTGACCCGTTGTGGAGTTCCATCTTTGGCGTGCTACAGCTGGAGTGTGTCGGGGGCCGCTGTTGCCGCGGCGTTGCTGCCCTGGCTGCTGAGGTTCTCAAGGAGTCGCTGCCCTCCGGGTGCTTCTCGAGTGCTTTTGGGCCGTTTGTTTCTGGGCCCGTTGTTTGGTCTCCGGCGTGGCTCTGGCCGTTTCGGATTTACAACTGCTGCTGCCTTGGCTTTTGTTGTTGCTGCCGCTGCTCTCCGGGTCTTCTGGACTGCCTGTTGGTCGGTGTTCGGCTTTGTCGTCGGTCGCCGGCTGCGACACGCCTGTGAGTCCTGGATTGATGCTGCTAGGTTCCGCTGCTTCTGCCTGTTGCTCTGTCGCTGGATCGATGCTGCTGGGTTCCGCTGCTTCTGCCTGCTGCTCTGTCGCTGTTTCATCGTGGCTTTCTGCCTGCTTGCCGCCACTCCATTCAGGTTCGCTGCTTGGGGCGTGTCTTGTCCTCTGGCTTGCTTACTTGCTGTTTACTGGGTCGCGGGCAGATATTTTACAACTTTATTTGATGACATTACTTATGGATGAAGCTTGATGCGGAGGAGGATTTTAACGTCGGCTGCTATTGTTGCTGTTTGGGTGCATTTTAATTGTCTGTTTGTTTTGTCTGTTTTGTGTATGAATGAGATTGTGTGGACGTGTTTGTGTATATTTATGTGTATTTTTATGCGTTGTTGTGTGAATGTGTTTGTTTGTATTTAAATATTTTTAAAATGTGCCTTGGAGAGCATGCTTTGTATTTAACGGGGGGGCTTCCGGGGGGCCCAATTAGCGTAGTGACGGGTAATGGGAGGTATGGCGTTAGGAGGAGAACATGCCAGGTAAGGGGAACTCGCCCCAGACAAGTTGTGTCTGTGCCTTGTTCCGGTTCTCCTCAAGACCACAGAACTGCTGGTTGTTCTATCAGCCAGCCCTTAGATCTCCAGGTGCTGCTTTTGAATGCCAGGTCGGTATATAATAAAACCTCCCTTGTCCATGATTTAATTGTGGATGAGGGTGCCGACCTGGCGTGTATAACCGAGACCTGGGTGGGTGAGCAGGGAGGAGTTGCCCTCTCTCAGCTTTGCCCACCTGGGTATACGGTGCAGCACTATGGCAGATCTGAGGGCCAGGGAGGCGGGGTCGCTGTGGTCTATAGGAGTATTTTCTCTCTCACCAGGCATCCTGTCCAGATGACGACTGGTCTAGAGTGCCTCTACCTTGTACTGGGCCAAGGAGACAGACTGGGAATCTTGTTGGTGTACCGCCCACCTTGCTGCCCAACAGCTTCCCTAGCTGAGCTGACAGAGATAGTCTCGGAGGTGTTGTTGAGGTCCCCCAAACTTGTGGTGTTGGGGGATATCAACGTTCATGCCGAGACTGTCTTATCTGGAGCGGCTCAGGACTTCATGGCCTCCATGACAACCATGGGGCTGTCTCAATTTGTTACTGGCCCAACGCATGTGTCGGGTCACACTCTTGATTTGATCTTCGCCACTGGTCATGGAGATGGTGATCTGGAGGTGGGGTATTTTTCATCTACTCCATTGTCATGGACAGATCACCGCCTGCTCAGTTTTAGACTTACGACGACTCTTTCCCTCTGCAAGGGTGGGGGACCTATTAAGTTGGTCCGCTCCCGGAGGCTTATGGATCCTATGGGTTTTCAGAGGGTTCTGGGAGTTTTTCCAGCTGATAGTACTGGCGCTCCTGTCGAGGCCTTGGTCGAACTGTGGAATACAGAGATGGCCCGGGCTATCGACACGATCGCTCCCGCGCGCCCTCTTCGATGCAGAGCTCATACAGCTCCGTGGTATACCCCGGAGCTGAGAGTGATGAAGCAAGAGAGAAGGAGGCTGGAGTGCAGATGGAGACGAACTCCAGACAGATGCAATTATGCTTTGGTAAGTGCCTCTACTAAGTCGTACATAAAAGCGGTAAGGGCGGCGAAGGAGTCCTACTTCGCTGCCTCTATCAAGACATCTCTCTGCCGCCCAGCAGAGCTTTTTAGGGTTGTACGAGGACTCTTACATTCTGGTCCTCAAGATAACATTGAAACATCTGAAGCTCGCTGTAACGACATTGCAGGGCACTTCCAAAATAAAATCGCATGCTTCCGTAGGGACCTAGACTCTGATGTTACGACAGATGAATCCATTGAAGTGTCCACAACACGGTCTTGTCTTTCATTATTGGATGAGTTTCAGTTGGTGCAGCTTGAGGAAGTGGACAAGGTGCTTGGAATGGTGTGGGCGACCACGCCTGCTCTAGATCCTTGTCCATCTTGGCTGGTCAAGGCTAGCAGGACTGGTACCACCGGCTGGGCCAAGGAAGTGATAAATGCCTCCTTGAGTGAGGGAGTAGTCCCTAGTAGCCTCAAGGAGGCAGTAGTGAGACCTCTTTTGAAGAAACCTTCCTTAGACCCAGATAACTTGAACAATTATAGACCAGTGGCAAATATCCCCTTTTTGGGCAAGGTTCTGGAGCAGGTGGTTGCCAATCAGCTCCAGGTGCGCTTGGATGAGACCGATTATCTGGATCCGTTTCAATCCGGTTTTAGGCCTGGTTTTGGCACTGAAACAGCCTTGGTCGCCCTGTACGATGACCTCTGTCGGGAGAGGGACAGAGGGAGTGTGACTCTGTTGATTCTCCTTGATCTCTCAGCGGCGTTTGATACCATCGACCATGGTATCCTTCTGGGGAGACTCGCGGAGTTGGGAGTTGGAGGCCCTGCTTGGCAGTGGTTCCGCTCCTACTTGGCGGATCGTCGCCAGAAGGTAATACTTGGGGAACATTGCTCGACACCTTGGACTCTCCATTGTGGAGTCCCTCAGGGGTCGATTTTGTCTCCCATGCTTTTTAACATCTACATGCAGCCTCTGGGTGCTGTCATCAGGAGTTTTGGAGTGTGTTGCCACCAGTACGCTGATGACATGCAGCTCTATTTCTCCTTTTCATCTTCTACAGATGAGTCTGTGGATGTGCTGAATCATTGCCTGACCGTGATAATGGACTGGATGAGAGCTAATAAACTGAGACTCAATCCAGACAAGACTGAGACACTGTTGGTGAGTGCCTCCCCTGCCCAGATGGTGGATGTTCACCCTGTTCTAGATGGGGTCACACTCCCCTTGAAGGAACAGGTTCGTAGTCTGGGAGTTCTTTTCAATCCTTCCTTGTCTCTTGAGGCGCAAGTGGCCTTGGTGGCAAGGAATGCATTCTACCACCTTCGGTTGGTAGCCCAGCTATGCCCCTATCTGGACAGGGATGACCTCGCCTCAGTTGTTCATGCTCTGGTAACTTCTAGGCTGGATTACTGTAATGCGCTCTACGTAGGACTGCCCTTGAAGACAGTTCGGAAGCTTCAGCTAGTGCAAAACGCAGCAGCCAGACTGCTGACGAGGACCAGCCGGTCAGCACATATAACACCTGTTCTGGCCCGTTTGCACTGGCTACCTATTTGTTTCCGAGCCAGATTCAAGGTGCTGGTTTTGACCTATAAAGCCTTACACGGCGTGGGACCGCAATATCTTGTGGAACGCCTCTCCCGCTATGAACCTACCCGGTCACTTCGCTCAGCATCTAAGGCCCTCCTCCGGGTACCAACCCATCGAGAAGCCCGGAGGACAGTTACTCGATCTAGGGCCTTTTCTGTAGTGGCCCCCGAACTGTGGAACAGCCTCCCCGAAGAAGTACGCCTGGCGCCTACGCTTCTATCTTTTCGGCGCCAGGTTAAGACCTGGCTATGCTCCCAGGCATTTTAAGCGTTTATGTTATAATTTAAATTTTTTATTTTTTATTTTTTTCTTTAGTTGCTGCTTGTGTTTATTGTTTGTTGTCTGATTTTATTGTTGATATTTTGTATTTTAACCTTTTTGTACACCGCCCAGAGAGCCACTCGCTATGGGCGGTCTATAAATGAAACAAATAAATAAATAAATAAAATCATCTCTCCAGTTCCTAAAGCTCTCATCATGCATTCACAAGTCTTACCTATACTTAAAACATGCTTGTTACTGCATTGCTTCCTTTGTGGTTAGATCTGTAGAAGCTCATCGATGAATGGCTGTGCAAGGAGTTGAGGAATGGAGCCAGGTCGCTACAGGTTAGGGTGAGAGGAACTGAGAAAAGTGTCTGCTAGGTGTATATCATAGGATCCTCTTGTAATATCATTTGCTGGCAATGGCATGAAATGAAATGAACTGCCTTCAAGTCGAATCAGACTTATGGTGACCCTATAAATAGGGTTTTCATGGTAAGTGGTATTCAGAGGGGGTTTACCATTGCCTTCCTCTGAGGCTGAGAGGGAGTGACTGGCCCAAGGTCACCCAGTGAGCTTCATGGCTGTGTGGGGATTCAAACCCTGGTCTCCCAGGTTGTAGTCCAACACTCTAACCACTACACCATAAATGTGACATGTTTGGAATTCTGTGTTGAGTGTAGTCCTTACTTTTGGGATTTTCAGATAAATTGTCAGCATCTCTTGGGAAGAAGAAAAAGTAAAAAGTTGTGTTTCCCATTCTTCTTTTAATTATATATGCTAGCATGAAAAGGGAAGAGATGGCTAATGCCAAGCACACTGTATGACAATCTCCTTATCCATAAAAGCAAAGACATACCTGTGTTGGCCCGTAAGGAAAAAACAGATCCACAGTAGGGCAATATCTTCATTAGTACCAACCAAAGAAAGGCATTATGTTACTGTGGATTTTGAAATTTTCAAGTAAATAAGGATCAAATTAATGTTGCCTCTGGAAGGTATCGACATGCCTTTGTTATAGCAACACAACGTTGCAAAAGAGAGTTTGGGGTTTGTATTGTTTTTAAGAACACCTTATTTTTGGTATTGCTGAATGGCAGGCTAGACTGTCTAGCATGCCATTAGCACAGATTTAAGAGAATTACTGCATGTTAATTAAATACCAATTATTTACTGAAGACTGCTTCACTAAGGATTAACAACTTTGCAAAACTGCTTTGCAAGGCTAAGCATCATCTGTCATATTTGAGAGGGGTTAATTCCAAACAAATATATCCAACCCTCAATTAATATTTATTTCCTGTAAATTGTCAGGCCCATTTTTTTTGAAAAGTATGAATACAAGCTATCTTCCTGTTGTTTCTTGGGATTTAGGTTAAATGTATTTCCCTGACTGAACAATGACAACAGTCCTGTGCAAACATTAAGAGTTTATGTATGAAAGGGGATTGTGATTATGCAAATTAGCCCTGCTACCTGACCTCACAAATTAGCTACATTGTGGCCTACAGGCATATTTATTTACTATATTTGTATACCGCCCCATAGCCGAAGCTCTTTGGGTGGTTTACAACATAAAAAATCAATATAAATTTTACATAATAAAAAACAGTTCTCATTTTAAGTAAACATAACCAAACAATAAATCTCTAAACAATATACATAACGTGAGAACAAAATGAATCATATACAAAACAAAAAGAGAGAATATAACAATTGTAAAAATATATCTAAAAATTTCCATGAATGTTACACTAAAAGCATATATGCAATATCTTATTCTTGGCATCACCTCTTTTGTCTTCGTCATAAGGATGTCATCAGGTCAAGTGTTCTCTAATTTCCCATTGTGCTTCTCCCCACCTGAGCACCATCTTCTGTAAACAGTATCATTATGTCGTTCCTTTAAAGGGGCGCTTTTGCCTCCACCCGAAATATAGGAGAAGGCTCGGGAATGTTCTCGAAGCTTCTTAAGTGCCATGTGGGATCAAGGGGGCCAATCAGGTTTGGGATTGAGCGGTGTATTTAAAGCTGCTCCTTCCCTCAGCGTTTGCCTTTTTTGCCTCGCGTCACCTTTAGCGCGTCGTGCTTGCAAGGGCTCCGTCTGCGTCTCTTGGTGGTCGTTTATATTCCTTATTGGCTGGTTTGTTAGTCCCTGCTGCCTCCTCTCGTCCTGTGTTTCTATTTAATTATTTACTTCGGCTCTAATTTCCGCCGATCAGCTGGGCTTCGGGCGTACGCCCACTCGCCCAGCGGCTTTTTAGTCGGCTAGCGGCTTTCTGCTCCTTTTATTGGTTTTTTTCGTTTGTTGTCCTTGCTGCCTGTTCCCGTCTTGTGCTTCTATCCCATTATTTAATTTGGCTCGCATTCCCGCCAATCAGCTGGGCTTCGGGCATCCGCCCACGTGCCCAGCGGCTTTTTAGCCGGCTCGCAGCTTTTTGCTACTTTTCTTGTGTTTTTTGTTTGTTTGTTGTCCTTGCCGTTTGCTCCTGTTCTGTGCTTCTATCCCTTTATTTAATTTGGCTCGAATTCCCATTAAGCAGTTGGCTTGCGAGCGTTCACCCCCCCACCTTAATTTTGGTTTGTTCCCATCAAGTTGTGCTGCATTTGAATTCCCTGTAGGTTACTATTTTCATTCTTTTCGTGTTTTAAATTTAATAACATAGTCTGTTGTGGTAGTTTTCTAGCTTGGTTCATATGTTCTGTTTTTACTTTATTCGTGTATTATTTATGTAAAGTATTATTATAAATAATAATAATATATATATTAAAATATATATATTAAAAATAATAAAAAAAATTTCAATAGTTAAAAATATTTTATTAGTTGATATAATATTCCCTTTTAATTAACTTTCATATCTATTCTGACCCCCCCTTTTTAATAATAATAATAATAATAATCTCATACAGTTTTTGAGTTGCTGGCTGTTTTTTAGTGGTTTTACTTATTAATTGTTATTTGTTGTTTCTGCTGTTGTATTCTTCGTATTGGTAAGAGACATGCCACCTAGGAAGTTTCAACAGAAAAAAGGCGTTCGTGTAGTAAAGCAGGCTTCCAAGTGCCCTTCAGCTCAGCATCACCAGTCGTCTGACGAAGAGGAGGATATGGGCACCATTCGTGCTTTGGTGGCATGGGTGGATGCTCTGGAGGGGGAGTGTTTGCAGCCTTGCGATGCAAGGGCAGGGCCCAGTACCGCTCCTACAGGTAAGAAGTCAGCCCGCATTGCTGAGAGGAGCTCTAAGTCAGGTATTATTGTTTCTTTGGTTTCTAGGATTGGCGTTCTTGAGGCTGCAGCACCTGTACAGGAGTCTGCGGTTCTCCCTTCTCCTCTAACTTCGTCTGTGGTTCCGGTTACGTCCTTTTCTTCTGTGCCTTCATGTCCTGCTGTTGGGTCGTTTCCGGGACAGATTCAGTCTTCTCCGACCAGCGTCTTGCCGGGGTCGTCTGAGGCCTCTGCTTTGGGGACTTCTCCACTTGTTGCTTCTCCGGCTGCTTATGCAGGTGAGCCACTCGCAACACAGACTTCTGTTACACATAATATTCCTGCAGGTGTTAGTCTAGATTCTTCTTTGGTTGGTCCTCTGCCGCAGAGTGGCTCCCAACCTGTTGTGTTCATGGGGGGGGTGTTAGTTCCGCAGCAACCACAGCTTCCTTGGCCTGCCGCTGCTGTGACTCCTTGGCAGCCATCAGCGGCTGCCGTGGGCCTTCCTTCTTCCCCTTTGCCTCTCCCTCAGGGTGTGTATCCTCAGGGTGACACCTCTATTCCTTTGGGTGACCATTTATTGGTCACAACAAAGGAAAGAATATGGCGGGGAGAGTACATTGTTTTATTTACTCTCCTCTTTCGCAAGAATGAGGTTAAAACGAAGGAGGGTCAGAATGGCAAGGAACGTGAGGTAGCCACAAAAAAGAGAGTCAATCGTGTATGGCCTAACTGGCTGAATGCTTACACGATTTATATGGGAGTTATGATGCAGGCTTACCCATCGAGGGCCCTCTCTATGATAAAATATCAGGATATCATTCATCGGGCCTTTCGAGAATTTTCTGGCACCGCTTGGCTGTGGTACGATGAAAATTTTAGGCAAAGGGCGGCATTGGATCCCACTCTTCGTTGGGACGTGGAGCATCCCGGTTTGTGGCTTTGCTCCATGACGGCCGCCAGGTCTACGTTTGGTGATAGGGCTGATAGTGGACACCTGTTAGCGCGAGCACAGACTTCCGCCGCTGGCTCTGGTCAGGGCGGACAGTGGGTTCAATCCCAGCAGGTCTGTTGGACGTTTAATAGCAGTGGCCGTTGCCTCAGGCGTCCATGTAGGTTTCGACACGCTTGCGGACTGTGTGGTGGCAACCACCCTAGTTCTTCCTGTCAGCGTGCCAGGCAGGCTCGCCAGGGTACAGGGGAACACCAGCAGCCTAAACGCGGGTCTGGCAATAGCGGCGGTACGTCGCAAGGCCAGTAGCCCTGTTAAATTAATTCCCTTGGCTCGCTGGTTGGCAGGTTACCCTAATAGGTCTGCTGCTAGTTTCCTGTTGGCAGGTTTTACTGAAGGTTTTCGTATACCCTTTCAGGGCCCCAGGGTTGCTACTTCGTCAAAGAATCAGCCCTCTCTCACGCCTATGGCATCGGTAGTGTTGGCCAAACTCCACAAGGAGATCAGTGCCGATCGTATTTCAGGCCCATTCATTTCTCCTCTTTTGGAGAATTTGAGAATTTCGCCTTTGGGTATTGTTCCTAAGAAACAGCCGGGCGAATATCGCCTTATACACAATTTGTCATTCCCCAAAGGTGCTTCTGTTAATGACGGCATTTCTCCACGTCATGCATCAGTTAGGTATACATCCTTTGATGAGGCGGTGAGAGTAGTCCGTAGGGCTGGTAGGGGTGCTTTATTAGCGAAATGCAATATAAAATCTGCGTTTCGTCTCTTACCTGTGCATCCCGATGACATTGATTTATTGGGTTTCAAATTTCAAGGCCAATTTTATATTGATAGGGCCATGCCCATGGGTTGTTCCGTGTCTTGTGCTGCTTTTGAAGCATTTAGCACATTTTTAGAGTGGGCGCTGCGATGGAGGACTTCTTCTTCCCTCTCAGTTCATTATCTCGATGATTTTTTGTTCATAGGGCCGGCTGGATCTTCACATTGCCTATATTTGATGCAATCCTTCGAGGCCCTAACCACTGAATTAGGTGTTCCCTTAGCTCCCGAAAAGTCTGAGGGCCCTGCTACTTCACTTACCTTTTTGGGTATCAAATTAGATACGATTGCCCAGTCATCCTGTTTGCCACAGGACAAGTTGCTTGCTTTGCGGCAACGTCTCCGGGATGTACTTGCCTTTAAAAAGATTACATTAGCTCAATTGCAGGAACTTGTGGGACACCTGGTCTTTGCCTCTAAAGTCATTTCCCCAGGGCGGGCATTTCTCAGGCGTCTTTGCGATGCCATGAAAGGTGTGTGCTCTCGTTCCTATTTCATTCGCGTTTCTGCTGGTATGAGAGCAGATTTAAGTATGTGGCTTACATTTTTGGAGGACTTTAATGGTCTTTCTTTCTGGCGCGAAGAATTGCTTTTGGAGGCCGAATTACAGGTACATTCCGATGCTGTTGGGGGAATAGGCTTCGGTGTAATGTTCCGGTCTCAATGGTGCGCTGATAGATGGCCTAATACACGGCAGGCCTCTGGGACCACTGGAGATATGACTTTATTGGAATTTTTCCCAATAGTTGTGGCAGTTCATGTTTGGCCAAAGGCATTCAAAAACCGAACAATGCATTTTTGGTGCGATAATTTGTCCACTGTGTGTGTTATCAATGCCCAGACTTCCAAATCTCCTCGTGTCATGCATCTAGTGCGCATCTTTGTACTGCAATGTTTGCGATTTAATATTCTTTTTGTTGCTCGGCATGTTCCAGGTTTACAAAACAGCGTTGCTGATGCTCTTTCCCGATTACAGATGGCGCGTTTTCGGGAGCTTGCACCTGGAGCGGCTTTGGACCCTGTCCCAGTCCTGCCTTTCTTATGGAACCTTGGCGCTTAGAAGTTGGAGCCGCTATTGCGTCTGCTCTTGCTCCCAGTACTCAGAAAGCGTATCAGTGTTCTTTTGCAAAGTTCCAGGCCTTCAGAATCAGTGCTGATTTACCTATGGCGTGGCCTATTCCTGTGGATCAATTGTTACAGTATATGTTGCATTTGAAAGGGCAAGGCTCTTCTGTTTCCACCATCGCTGGGCACCTCTCTGCGCTGGCCTTTATCTCTAAGGCACGGGGACTGCCGGATCATTGTGTAGATTTTAGGGTCAGAAAGGTCCTTGAGGGTTGGTCACGTTCCGCTCCCAGGCCCGCTGACCGGAGGAGGCCAATCACGCCTGATGTCCTCCTCCAGATCCTGGCATTGTTTCGTTCTTTATGCTCATCCCTGTATGAGGCGCACCTTTTCGCCGCAGTAAGTCTGACGATGTTCTATGGTGCTTTTCGCCCTAGTGAAGTGTTAGTCCTCTCTAAGCGTGATGTGTCTTATAGGGCCTTATGCTCTGGCGATTGCATGTTAGGTGCTGATATGGTTAGGTTTTCCCTGCGAGTCTCTAAGACTGATCAGAAGGGCCGTGGCAGTCTTGTGTGTTTACGCAGCTGCCAAGTTTTGGAATTATGCCCTGTGTATGCAATGCATCAATTCGTGCTTCTAAGGCCAGCGGGCCTGCATTATCTCTTTATACATGCGGATGGCTCTGCCCTGACTCAGTTCCAATTTTGGGCCGTTGTTCGGCGGGCCTTGTTGGCCACTGGTCACAATGCTGGAGTCTATGGGCTGCATTCATTTCGGATTGGAGCGGCCATGGCCGCTGCCCTCGTGGGCATGAGCGTTGGTGACATCCAGGCGATCGGCAGGTGGCGTTCCTCCGCTTTTCAGTCTTATATCCGGTATTAATGTTGTATTTATTTTGTTTTTCTTTAGGTGTTTTAAGTCTTCCAGTCCCTGTGCGGATCGTTCTGTGCGGCCATTCCATCTTGTTCTGGGCACATCGGAGGGCCTCTTCGTCGTTTGCCGGGACACAACTGCAGCTTTCTGCATCAGCAATAGTTAGCTGGGAGGCGCGGAGGGGCATGTTATGGGACGCTTTGTTGCCACTGGTGTGCCGAACCATGGCGTCAGCGGCTCAGCCGCATATTTTGTTAATTCATTTGGGGAAGAATGACCTTGTGCAGTGCCCTGGTATGGACTTGCTGCTCAAGGTCACTCATGATCTCACGTGGCTTAGGCGCTCTTATCCTACTTTAATTTTGGTGTGGTCAGAGATGCTCATGAGACGAGTATGGAGGGGTGCTCTGCACCCAAATAAGATTGATAGGTCGCGCAAATGGGTGAGTAGGAAGGTCAGGGATTTGGTTTTATCCCTTGGGGGGGCGTGCATAACTCATGACAGGATAAGGTTTTATTCTCCTCAATTGTTTAGGGACGATGGTGTCCACCTGTCAGAGTTGGGATGTGATTTGTTCCTAGAGGATTTGAGGTTGGGTTTAGGGAGTTTGTTTCCCTCTATGGGTTGAGGGGACCAAGATTGAGCTGATCCCCTCTTGTGGCATGGAATTCGGGCAGGTGAGGTATATTGGGTTATGTGGAGGCGGTTAAGGTATACAGGTAAGGGGCACTCCCCAGGGAACCATCAAAGCTTAATGCCTGGTGGTGAACTGAGGAGTGTCCTTGTGGGACCTGCTTATGCATCAGGGTGAACGCCTGTACGGCGGGGCCATGGTGCGGAGGTTGGGACCACAGATGACTTCAGCAGCAAGGAGGGGGGTTTTCCCCCATGTCCTTGACTATGGAGTTAAGGTCTGAAGAGAGTATTTGCCTTTAGAAGGCGTGGGAGTATTCCCACATAGGTAGGAGGCCTCACCTGCCCGAAGCAATTTAATCTGATGAATTGGCTTATCTGCATTTGATGTAGAATGTTATATTTAATAAATATAACATTATTCCAGCTTGTGTCACGAGTCTTCTTGGGTGTGGGGGCAATGAACATGTCTTTCATTGTCTTCTTTCTCCAAGACAACTCCAAGTGCAGCACTAAGTGCACGCTTAGAGTTGCACATTGCGTGACGGCGAGGCGCACCCCAAGGCACCGCCTCAGACAGCCCCTCCCCTTCATATACCTGCAGCAGAAGACAAAAAAGTATGGCAGAGTTGTGGGGAAATGGCAACAGCTGCAGCAGCACACAGAGTCCTTCAAAACACACACACACACACAGCTTCAGGAAGCCCCTCCCCTTCACATACTTGGAGCAGAAGACAAAAAAGTATGGCAGAGTTGTGGGTAAATGGCAACGGCTGTAGCAGCACACAGAGTCCCTCCAAACACACACACCCAGCTTCAGGCATAGACTTTCCACTTCCTGGTGTAATTGACTCCTATCAGGCAATCTGTACACCATGGGTCCATTTGAATGACGTAATGAACCACATTCTATTGCATAGGTGAGGAACCTGTTGTTGGATTCCATCTGCCCTAGGTTCACCATCATTGCTTTATTGTTATGGGAATGAGCCTAGCATTGTTCTTGGTTTGTGTGCTGCTTCTCCCTGCAGTGCAGTGGTGAGGTATTAGAAGCTTCTGTTTCTGTTTAGGTTAACCACAGCTTAATGCAACAAACCGGTTATTCTTAACTATAGTTTGCTTGAAACAAACTACAGCGTCAAAGCATGATTTGTGAAGTTGGCTTGTTTCAACAAAGCATAGTAAAGTTTAATTGTAGTTAAGAATCCTGACATAATGGTAAATTGTGGTTAACGGAAATTGGAAGCAAAAATTTCCAAACTCTTCCTCATGTCTGCTGCAGAGGGAAAGGGGAACATGCCAGCCTGAGGGGATGCTAGGCTCATTTCCATCGCTACAAAGCATGGCTTATTGTGTCATCCAATCACAGTTTATATTTTTCCATGTAGCATCTTGCAACTGGAACCTATACTTACTGGGATCTATGCCCATATAGGCTATCATGCAGACATGCAAAGGTCAGATGCACAAGGGGAAAGGCCAACCAATCTGATCACAACCTTTCTCCCCATCCCTGTAGCCCACCTTTCAGTCTCTAAGGTGGGGCATTACAATAGCATAATAAAAGCAAATAATAAATAACAATAAAATAATAATGAATACAAGAAAGCACACTCGCTAGTAAGTAAAAGATCCGATGCGCCATAGTGGATAAGAAACTGAGCTGCAAAACAGGAAGTCCTTGGTTCAGATCTCATTTCTACCAGGAGGTCACCGTAGGCAAGCTGCGTTTTCTCAGCCTCCATCCCTCCCCCCTGCCAACTGCAATATGGGGGATAACAATGCTGACTTGATCTAAAATGGTGTTGTATGGATTGCAGCAATATAATGCATGTGAAAGGGTTATAGACATGTTAACTGTTGTTATTGTTGTTGCTATTATTAACAGCTAAAGCATCAGTAAAGCAATTAGACTACAAGCAATTAAAAGGCCAGACAAACAAAATGATTTTGACTTTGTGCTTAGAAACCTGTGTTGGCAGCCAGGTAGAACACAGGAAGCTGCCTTATACCAGGTAACAAGATTTGTCCATCTAGACCAGTATTATTTTCCTCTAACTGATAGCGGATCTCTCCAAGAACTTCAGCAGAGGTCTTTTCCAGGACCTGCTACCTGATCCTTTTAACTGGAAAAGCCAGGGCTTGAACCTAGGACCTTCTGCATGCAAAGCACAGAAGTGGCAACATCCTAATGCCTTTATACATGGTTTGTACAGTTCTGGTTGCTGTACCTCAAAAAGGATATTGTAGAATTTGAAATAGAGCCAAAAAAGATGAAAACGAGAAAGGAACTGGAGTAATTCTATTATGAAGGAAAAAATACAACATTTGAGGCTTTTTAGTTTAGAAATAAAAACGTGGGCAAGGAGAGGCATAATAGACATGCAGGGACTGAATTTTTTTTCACAGCATCTTCTCTAAATTCAGAATCTCTGTAGCTTCTGTTTTACAAAACATCAGCTATTCCAAGCACAAGTATAACTACCTTTGCTTTTTATATTGGGTCCTCTTCTTTCTAGATTTACTCATCTGCATTTTGTTTTAGAACAGTAGCTTGTATGCTTTTTGCATAGGGACCTGTCACTTTTGAGACATGTGTCATACCCTGCTCTATAATGAGCCAGTCTCTCATTTGGGATTCTGTTAGATTACAAAAAATCTATCCTATGTAATTTCAGCCACCAGGGTCAGTCTTCCATCTCTGGAAGCTGGGTTGGGAGACAAAAATTAAGCCCCACTATAAAACATGAAAGACAAAGTTGAAATGTATTTAATGCACATTTTAATGAAAAGCTGTTACTTGAAATGCGAGTATCACTGGGATTTCAATATATGTGAAAATGTTTCATTTAATTCATACAGAAACAGAGATAAATTGGGTCAAAATATTCCTTTCCAGCCCTTACTTCAACTAGGGACAGATGAATTTGGCTATTTCAAGTTCATGTCAGTTTCACATATGTTCATTCATAATTCTGTCCTATCCCATTTCTGCAGTACTTTGAATGCAGTTTTCCTTTTACAAAGTACACATTTTCACACACATTATATCTGAAAATATGCATATTTTTAAATATTCATTCAGGAACTTTTTTTGGACAGAGAAATATATCACAAAATTTGGTAAAGTGAAAAGACTGAAGGCTAACTACACTCCAACAGATGTATTGGTCCAGGAAATATGAATCATTTTTTTAGTTACAAATTTAGACTATACAAAGTCCTTGAGCATTTCTAATTTCAGCTTCATTCCATGCCTCTTGTCCTTCACAAAACTCAAATGTATGTTTTACTTATGGTTTCTGTGAAAATGGAAATGGACTGCCTTCAAGTTGATCCCGACTTATGGCGACCCTATGAATAGGGATTTCATGGTAAGCGTTATCCAGAGGGGGTTTACCATTGCCTGCCTCTGAAGCCAGTCCTCCCCAGCTGGCTAGGGCCTGCTCAGCTTGCCACAGCTGCACACGCCAGCCCCTTCCTTGTCTGCAACTGCCAGCTGGGGGGCAACTGGGCTCCTTGGGACTATGCAGCTTGCCCACGGCTGCACAGGTGGCAGGGCACATAACCCCTGAGCCACTCACTGTGGGGGTGATCTTTAGCTGGCCCTTGACAACCAGGAGACACAAACGGGGATTTGATTCACAGTCTCTGGACCAGAGCTTGGAAAAGTTACTTTTTTGAACTACATGCGCTGGCTGGGGCTGGGGCTGATGGGAGTTGTAGTCCAAAAAAGTAACTTTTCCAAGCTCTGCTCTGGACTCCCAGCCAGGCTCTCCTCCCGACTGTGCTATACCAGCTATTATGGTTTCTATAGCGACACTATTTTATTTTAAGGTGTGGCCTGGATATGATGCAGTTTCTAGACTGGCATTTTGAGACAACCCACCTGTAGTGAAGTCTGAATTTCTAAAAAAACCTCTGTAAACAAATTTGATTCTGCCTTAAATTTTGAGGAACAGGTGAGCTTCAGTACTGGATTGTGTATTTTCCAATCAGTATAGAGCCTCTTTCACATCAGACTTTTAACCTAAACATTCACAGATGCAATTTGTATCCATGTGTGTATGCTATTTATTTAGAAGTTGTTCTGCTGCCTTAGTTAATCAAACTATAGATTTTTGCAGGGTTGCCCAGGGCCATTTGGGGTAACTTTTAATTTTGTCTATAAGTTGAAATTTCTCAGATAACATTTTTTGTTGTTATTAGGCACATTACAACCCCAATTCACAATCCAATTAAGTTGAAACTGAAGTATTTTGATTTAAAGTAATTTATGGCCTAATCCAATGAGCGTTTCACTGACCCAGTGGTTCATAGGTTCAGGCATAAGGTTCCAGCAGGGACTCAAATCTTACAGGATTATTTTTAGCTTTAATAATATTATAAATTGAGCCTCCTTTACTTAAAGACTGGACAGATTGAACTGCTGAAACTGAATCAAAACAACTCTTGACTCCTTAAAAGCTTCTGGGTTAGCTTGAAACTGGCATGATCACATTCCAATATGGGGTAGAAATGTGATGCTTTGGGACCGGACTCAACAAAGGGAAGACCATAGATTCATATAATTGGAGGAGTCCTTGTAGTCCATCTGTTCCAACCTCCCTGCTCAGTGCCTGTTGTGAATACAAAAAGGAAAAGAAAAGAAAATCATAATTGTTTAGTTAAAACAAGTATCTGTTCAATAAGTATTATATAGATCAGGTGCATTATATTTGCCTCTTTCTGGTGGTAGAATACTCTTTTTGTAATAAATGTGCAGGTTTTTCTTGTGACACAATGTGTCCTAATGAAGAAAATACTGAAGATTTGGTTAACTTTCTCCACATGCATGTCCATGAAAATAAAAATGGGTTGAGCTCCCAAAACAACTTGATGATTTGTGTTTGAGAGAATCCCTTTCCAATGGAAACAGTGCTGAGCTGTAGGCAGGAGTAAGAGCTGAGGGACCAAGCAAGGACTCAGAGCTAAAGAGCACATGGGATGGGTTGAGACATACCACTGAGCCACAGTTTTCACCATGGTTTGTGGAACAGCTCATGACTCAGCTCACAGATGGTTTGTTCCACCTAATATTAATTTGTTCTGCCCCTGCATGTCCTGTACAAATACACGGCTACTATCTTGAATGCCTTTGCAACAAGAATTGCTCACCTCTTTGGAGATCTTCAGCTGCTCTCTGCATGCCATAAAACATCTGCCCATTGCCCTATTCCTAGGCATGTCCCATGGAAGGTTGCTGCCATAATTTCTTAACCCTTTCCTTCAATCCTCCTGAAGATGAATTTCTCACTTCAAGATTTCTGTTTACAGACCCATGGGCCTTTTATTAAATTTGTTAGCAGTGCAACAAGGTGGCTGATCACCAATGAAGGTATTTGTGAAAATTCTCCATTCAATACCAACCATTCTTCTCATCTCTCTTTTTAGCCTTGACTGCCTCCCAGCCTCTAGCTAACATAAATGGATTTTTGTGTTATTCTTTCCTTATACGGACCCAGCAAGCCCGTACAGCACTTGTCCCATTTCTGACTCAGGAGATACCTCTGACCTGCACATTAGCACCAAACTCTACAGATCTGAGCCATATAAGATGAACTTATTTATCTTTTGTACCTGCAACCTTCAACAGCCAACATCCTGAAGGCAAATCCCTGAACCTACCCCTCTCTGACTCTTCCCTCATCACCTCTACCCACTCATCCAAAATATGATTTGATCCATTAAGTACTTTACTTGTTAGGAAAGAAAACAGGCAAAAATAATAAATGTAGACTATACATAACAGGGGACTGGAGGAGGGTGCTAAACATAGAGTTACGCATGAAGTAAGTGTTTAGTGTATGTGTCCAGGAACAGACCCTGGAGCAAATCAATTGGGCTAAAGTGCCTCTGTGAAATGGGTCAGATGAAAAGTCTATCTAGCGCAGCATTAAGGTTCCCCAGTGACCCACACTATACCTGCCCATAAGCAGGACAGGAACACAATAGCCCTTTCTTCTTGTTTCCCCCAGTGTTTGATACTAGAGACAGTATGCAGCCATCAGTGGCATGTAGTGGGGTGGAATCACCCTCCTGATATTGGCATTGCGGCAGCTTACCTTAATGTGGCTGCCCTTTCCAAGTTATTGCTCCCGTTGGTGAGTTTGCACAGCCCCAACCTTGCTGCCGCCCAGCCCCACCACAGCCAAGTAAGCTGCAGTGGCACAGGTGTCCATGCACTGGTAACCTTTTGATTGGATTACTGCAATGCACTCTGTGTTGGGCTACCCTTGACAATGGTCTGGAGGATGCAGCTGGTGCAGAACATGGCAGCTAGGTTGCTTGAGCAGGGAAACTACCACCAGCATATAACACCTTGCTTTGCAAGATTTACGCTGGCTGCCCATCTGCTATCAGGCCAGGTTCAAGGTTTTGGCCTGTATAAGGCCTTATACAACTCAGGACCAGGTTACATGAGTATCCCTTATATATACTGAGTAGGTCACTGCAGTCTGCAGGAGAATTTCTAAAGGTGTCAGAAGCCCACTCCATAGTCACTCAGAGCAGGGATTTTAATATGGCTGCTCCTGTTCAGTGGAACAGCATTCCTTTGAAGATATGAGAGGCCCTCATTATCTGCACTTTCCAGAAACAATTGAAACTATTTTTGTTCCAACAAGCCTTCCCAGATGAATGAACAGGTCTCTACCAGGGGTGTCTTCTAGATAGATAGATAGATATATGTTGCTATTTTCTGGATTGTTTTAAACTTTTTTAGTTGTTTTTATTGCATTTTGTACATCGCCTTGAGATGTGTGTGGCAGGAAATAAATAAATAAATAAAAACATCATCGCATGATTCTGGGTTTTAGAGACGTAGAAAAAGTTCAATTTCTCCAAACCAGATGTAGAAAACATTCTTTCTGTTCACTTTCTCCAAACCATGCATAATTTTATACACCTCTACATCCTCTTACTCACCTTTTTTCCTAAGTTAAAAATCTCCACACATTGTAAACTTTCCTTATAGAACAGTTGTTCCAACCCACTGATCATTTTGCCCTCCCTTTTCTATACCTTTTCCAATTCTGCAATAATCTTTTTAAGATTTGGCAAAAAGGAACTATACACAGCATTCCAAGTGTGGTTGCATCATATATTGGTATAGAGGCACTGCAATATCGACAGATTTATTTTTGATCTTTTCTCCTATGCTCCCTAACCTGGAATTCATCTATTTCACAGTGACCAGTTTCCAATTTATTGAGGTATCCATGCAATTCCAAATCCTGGTCATCCACTGCCAGCAAAACCCCCATCAGTGTATATGAGAAGTTAGACATTTTTTTGTCCCAATGTGTGCCATTTTCTAATTATGTACACCAAACCATATTTACCATTTTATTGCCTATATTGCCTCCTTGGAAATATCCGCTTGCAACTATTTGTCCTCCCGCCACCTTTTTTAAACCACTCTAAGTAATTTGGTGCCATCAGCAAACCTGGCCACCTCGCTGCTCACTCATAACTACTGATCATTTATAAATGAGTTAAAAGTGTCCCCTGCACATTCTGCCAATGTACTATTCCATGATATCCTAAAATATATCCAAAATTTGCATACTGATATTGCTGACAACATTATTCAGTTTCTTGCCTGCTTTGGATTTTTTTTAGTCATGCATGCCAAAATAAATCAACAGATTTAATTTTCTTCAGTATATTTTTCCATGCAACCATTTTAATACTGGTATTATGCAGATGAACTATATATCCTGGTATTTGTTACATGAAAAACTAACACTACTGGATCAACATTAACCTAAAGAGTTCAAGAAGCTTTTGGTGGGTTAAATAAAGTTTCAAAGCATCTCTATAAGAGCTGTGCTACAGTGATTTTCCACATTTACAAATTACATCGTAATAATTTGATCTCTTCCCCCTCTCTAGTATTGCTATATAAAGAAGGTAGGGGACTGATTCCAACTACCCAAGTTACCACTGAGCTCCACTGCCCAAATAGTCCTTGACACTTGGGGATTCCTCTATAGTTGGATACAAACTAAGGGTGCAATCCAGGTTGCATTTACGCAGGGATGAGGGGAGTTGGATGTGGCAGATCTGCAGCTGGGTCCTGGCTTAGCTGGGCTACACCAGTGTATGTTCCTCAGCCTGGCTCAGCCAGGGCTCAGCCAGGGCTCAGCTGGCCCAACCCGGCTCAGCTGGGGCTCAGCCAGTTCAGCCAAGACCAGCGTAAGTGAAACTGGCATACGTTCCAAAAAAGGGACATGTTGGGGGCATGTCAGGGGAGGAGTAGAGGTGAGGGGACTTAGGCCACATCCAATTTGTGTTTGGAGTGCTCCTGCAAGTCCCAATTCAGGCAAAAGTTACACCAGGAAAAAATAAGTAAGAAAATTAATAGAAGTCAATGGAGAGAGTTACTTCCTGGTAGGGGTATTTGGGAGAGCAGGCTTTTACTTTCTGGTCCCTGCATGCAACTCTCGGCTAAGCCCGTGTTAAACCAACCTAGAGACTCCTGAAAGACAATTGGATGTAGTGGAACTTTACGCCAACTTCTCTTGCTCCAGCACAACGTATGCCAGCTTCCCTTGAATTGAATTGCTCTGTAAGGCTGCAACCCTAACCTCAGTTACCTGGGAATAAGCCCTACTGAATCTAAGTTTTGAGTAGACATGGTTAGGATCACAGCCGCTACACTCCACCAGAGCTTGGAAAAGTTACTTTTTTGAACTACAACTCCCATCAGCCCAATCCAGTGGCCATGCTCGCTGGGACTGATGGGAGTTGTAGTTTAAAAAAGTAACTTTTCCAAGCTCTGCACTCCACCCTAGTCCTGCTGCTGCTGTGCTACCCAAGGCTCAGTCATGGATTGGCTAAGCATTATATCTAAACCAGCCTTTCCCAACTAGTGGGCCACCAGATGTTGTTGGACCACAACTCCCATCAGCCTCAGCCAGCATTGCCAATGGTCAGGAAAGATGGGAATTGTGGTCCAACAACATCTGGTGGCCCACTAGTTGGGAAAGGCTGATCTAAACCAAGGCTCATGGTTTGTCTCCCCCAAATAAACTACAAATGATAAACCAAGAACAAACCTGGGTTACGGTTTATGGTTTGTCTGGAATGAGACAGGCCACACAAGCCTGGATTTTCAGACACAATGCCAAACCAAACAATGGGTTAGCCCTGGGCAGCACAGCAGCAGCAGGACTTGAGGAGAAGCACAGTGGCCAAGATCTTCATTTGGGAACTTGCTTGTTTGTCAGTCTACTTTAAGCATTACTAAATCTGGACCCATGGAGTTTTGGTTATTGGCTGAGAAATGGTAAGAACCATTCCTGAGAAATGATTATTTGAAAAAAATTGTGACTAGCGTGCCAAAGAAGCTGTTCTCTGCCCTATTCCCAATTAATGTTACTGACAGCCAAAATGAATTGTTCTGCTGAGGTGGTCACTGCTGTGCCGAATGAGACAGCCAGCTAGTATCCTGACCTCACCCGCTAGTAATTACATAAGGCCAGCACCCTGCTGAAGCTAAGCAGGGTCAGTTGTGGTCAGTGCCTGGATGGGAGACTGCGTGGAAACCATATGTAAGCTGCCTTAGGTTTCAATCATGAAAAGAAAAGCGGGGTAGAAATGTAATAAATAAATAAAATGTAAAAGAGATGATGACAAAACCAGCAATAGCACTGCCCACTGAGTGCATAGCATTTGTGCACATCCATCAGTGTCTCCTATGGACAATAATCACTGCAGAGAAAAAACATGCAATAAATTCATGAAAGGTTCATTACATCATGGAACGTGAACTGGGTCTCTTTCTCTGGAGAGGAGGTCCTGGTGTGTGTGTGTGGGGTGAGGTGGGTGCAATTAGAGAAATTGCCCTGATCCTTACAGATGGAAGACAATTTTCTCCATTGTGTCATATCAAAACTGACAAACAATACATTCTTAGAATTGAAGGGATCTCAAATGATCTCTTTTGCTCAGGCTTCTTAGAGTCTTGAAAAGTATCTATGTTCTTTTGATTTTCAAATAGTTATTTGAAATTCATGAGTAGTTTCATTATGTTCTTCCTATCAAGGCTGGATAGCAGTCCATGTACAGTATCTTTTAGATACTCAAACACTGAATTTGAGTATGGCGATCATGAGGATGAGGATTAATAAAGGAGATGTGCCATTTTGTCTGCGTTTTAATACTGACATAAAGAAAGCTCTGCTGGATCAGAGCAAAGGTCCATCTAGTCAGAATCCTGTATTACATAGTGACCAACAGAATCTTAGGGGCAGCCCACAAACAGGACATGAGGAAAATATTGCTCTTCCACTATTGTTCCCCAGAATACTGCCTGAACCTGAAGGCAGAATATAACCATAATGACTTTTAGCCACTGATATGCTCCTTGAATTAATCTAATCTCCTTTTAAAGCTCTCTAAACTAGTGGTCATCACTGTATGAAGAAGTTCGTCTTTTTCTCTTGCCTAAATCTCCTACCAATCAGCTTCACTGGATGATTCTGGGTTGTGGTACCATGGTGGTGGTGGTGGGACTTCCTTCTATCTAGTTTTATACACTCCTATGATGATGCCTCCCTTTATTTGCCTTTTTCTTAACCAAAGAGCCTGAAACATTATAATCTTTCTTCATAGGAGAGTTGCTCCAGCCCTCTGATCATTTGGGTTGACCTTTTCTGTACCTATTCTATTTGTACAATATCCTTTCTGGGTGAGGAATTGGTGAATCTGTTGATTTTGACTTTTTAGTTTCTCATTTTTCCAATTTTAAGTTGAGTTCTCCAAATTTCCATGTCAGTGTGCAATTATTTTTTAAAGTCCTCATGAAAATTCATCAGCAAATTTCTGTACACGTTTGTATGCAATTTTTGTACTTTTTGCAAAACAATTTCTCTAATATAATGCATTTTTAATATCTTCATCAATATATGCATTTTATGCTCACTTTACCAGAGTATATGCATTTTTGTACACGTTACTTGCCTGGAGAACTGTTTTTCAAAATTCACAGAAGCACAAATTTTGAATAATGGCTCTGTTTCAGTTCACATATTGTTTTGGAAAGTGTGATTTAGGTAGATTTTGCCTTTAAATGCCAACTTAATCAAATTTCCCTCCCTCCCTAGAGGTAACCAGTGTACATAGCTCATTGTTTTGGTTGTTTTAAAATAAGGGTTTGTCATTTATCAAGATATATTGCAGTATATCTTGGGACAATGTGTTAACATGTGGATATTATCCCACACTCTAACCATACAGTCATCCTTGCTATATACCAGAGATTAAAATGTAGACATTTCCTTTCTTTGGTCAACTCCCATGTGTATGTGTTTGTTCTATGCAAAAAATAACCATCAGAAAACATCTAAATAAGAGAAAAGCAATTTTGTAAAATTTCACACATTTTACATGAAGGTAGATGACTTCCTGACAGGGCTGGTTCTAAAGGGCGGCCAAGTTGGGCATTGGCCTGAGGGCCCCAGAGCTACAGGAGCCTGAGGGGCCCTCCGCTCCCCTTCCGCAATCTGCACCCCCCACGCCCCCCACTTACCTGTCAGCCGGCTTTTTAGCATTGCCCTTAATGAAAATGGCGGCCGCAGCTTCCCTAAGGTACTGAAGCCACTGCCGCCATCTTAGTTGATGGCAGAGATGTGCGCACATAGCATGCACGTGTGCCATCAACAAAGATGGCGGCAGAGGCTTCATTCCCCTTAGGGAAACCGCAGCCACCATCTTCATTAAGGGCAATGGTAAAGACTAGACAGGTAGGGGGGCCGTGAGGGGTGCACGGAGGGTGCACGCACATGCATATGCATGCATGCACCCACCCACCCACTGGGGGGCCAGGGCAAGCTGATGCCCAAGGGCCCCTGCATGCCTGGAGCCGGCCCTGCTTCCTGAGCTAGCTGCTTAAAGCAGTTGGGGATTTGGGGTGCGTGTGTGGGTTGTTCAAAAGTTAAAACATACTTTTGTCACATTATTTCATCATAGTAGCCTTTACAAGTGTCTGACATTGCATTCTGTAGTCTCACAACAAGGCCAACTGGAAACCTAAAATGACTGCTTAGAAAGAAGGGTTTGTATTTAAATATAAAGATTTTAAATTAAGATTAACAGTAAAAAAAATACATCCACTTAATGAAAATCACTTTCTCCCATAGATCTTCTATTTTTGCCATCACAGTCCCACTGTGTGAGACCATTTTTAAAAATTATGGGTCGCTAATGGTACTAGTTAAAAGACAATGAATTATTGTGAAGCAGTCAATAAGATGAAACTGAGTTGTGAACTGCCAGGCAGCCCACTTACATTTTGCAAGACCTGTCACATTGCTTGTGCCTACATGGGGCTCAAAGAACAATGTGTCATAATTGACTGCACTATAAAAAATGTTAGCCTTAATTATGGGCACATACCTTTTGCCTTCCTTGATAAGCATGAAATAAAATACAGAATGTTGAAATAGTAATGTATGCTTTGATGACTCTAGTTTCCTGATTCTTTGTGAAGGGTGCAAGCAGCTCTCGTGGTGCATTGGATCTTTCTCCTCCTGCATGTCAACCTCATATGAAAGTAAGATATTTGGTCATGTGTAAGTCCTGCCTCTCATCTTACATCACTTCCAGTGGACTAGATTAAAACATAAAGAGCCACCCTGAGTCTCAAATATCAGCTGTGATATAGTTTGGCCAGCAGCTCACTGCTCTTAGCATTTTTAGTCATAGTTATAAATCTAGATCCATTCTGTGCATGCAGAAGTCCTGCTGATGAGTGCAATGGTATCTGCCAGTATGCTGAGAATATGTTATTGGCATATTCTACTCAGAAGGCAGAACAAGGCAGTGCAGTGTTATCATCAGAAATGACTGGTAGTTTCATTTGGGGTCACGTTAGATACAGTATATTAATTTCTTTAAGCTACTGGCTGTTTGCTACCTTGATTCATTTTAACTGAATCCACACATTTGAGAATTGGTCCTGTTCTGTGTTTTTCATGCAGGTCTAAAAACACCAGTTAAGTCTGTTATATGGTTTGGGAGGTTTTTTTTTTCCAACTTAAAATTTTATTTCTCACTTATTATATCCCTTCTGCCTAAAGCACATAATAGCTCTCTTCCCTCTCCCCAAAGCATATAGTATTGTAATTCCTTTGTCAGGCAATCTTGGTTGATGTTTCCTTAATGTGAGTTAATAGAAGTTAACATTTGGAAGCCTCCATTCATCTATATAGCCCCATTCATTCATATGAAAGGGGCTGTATGAACAGAACGTACAGTAAGGACATGCCACTTGTGTTGGCCTGAAGATGCACAGCTCTCTGGCCGCAACCCCCATATATTGAACATGGACGCTTGAAGAGAGGCAAGCGCATGTACCTAGGCTTCCATGGGATCTGGATGCCCATTCACAGAGGGTTCCAGATGTACATAGAACTACTCTATTCCCCCCTTCAGATGTCCATTCTCAATGTGTGGACATCAAGGGATGGAGAACCTTGCCATGTCAAGGTGGAGCCAGTTGCAGAGCTCCACTGCCCCTTCACATGGACAATGTTTGAAGGGGGGGTTATGTGTTTGAGTGCAACAGCTATTGAGAATGTGGCACAACCACAATCAGAAGCTAAGGTAAGGAAGGCAGAGGAGTGTGTGTGCCTCTCTGTGTGTAAAGAAACAGCAGGACTGCAGAAGAATAAATAAGGGGTAGTCAGAGTTATTGTTGGAAGGCTGGAAACACTTTAACATAAGAACATAAGAAGAGTCTGTGGGATCAGGCCAGTAGCTCATCTAGCCCAGCATCCTGTTCTCACAGTGGTCAACAAGATGCTGATGAGAAGCAGGACCAGAGCACAAGAGCACTCTCCCCTCCTGTGGTTTCTATCACCTGGTATTCAGAAGCACACTGTCTCCAACAATGGAGGTAGAATGGAGTGCCTGTTTGGGGAATCTGATGGGGAAGGAACATCAGATCTGCTGATGTGTAGGAATATGGCCCTACTTATTGCCTCCATTTGTGCTCTACTGTACATTTGTAAATGCATCAAATATTTCAAAAGGAATGTAAGTCTCCAGCTGCCCCTCTTGTGGAAGTGGGTAAGAAGAATATAAAATCAAATAGATTTATCTTGTTTTTGGTTACTTTTTTATTTGTTTCTGATGGTGTAAAATACAAATACAGAAAAAAAATAAACAAGCAAAAAACAACAGATTTCTGAGCTATTCCCAAGGAAGAAAAAATACACAAGGCACAGCAGCTCTGCAAAGCAATCTGTGGGTATTGCTAGGCATACTTTATTGTTATCCTTATTTAAAGCCCATGAAACAGGGAACAAGTTGTGCAGATCACACGTTTTTCCAGTCTGAAGAACTGGGTTGTATTTTTTTTATATATATATAGTTACAGGAATTGGCCTAGAAGGTTTATTTCTCTTTTGTTTTCCTGTTGCACAAAATTGTCAGAGATCATGTGGATGGGTTGCTTCAGGTCTTTGAGCTATCAATCACTTAATTTGCCAGACAGGTTTCATCCCTAGGAAGCCTTGATTGAGTATGGGATTGATGTTTCTTTGAACTGAGTTTGACTAAATAGAAAGAGCAGGACCTCACAGTGGTGCCATTCCTGTTCTAGAGAGAATAAAAATAATTGGAACTGGCTTTTGTAAATAAGATACAAAATGGGACATTTGATTTCTATCATTATTACTAGCATGGAGATTGGGGGGGGGAGAAAACCAGAGACCTCTTATTTAACCATTCGAGATTGGATTACTGTAATGTGCTCTACATAGGGCTGCCCTTGAAGACAGTTCGGAAGCTTCAGCTAGTGCAGAATGCGGCAGCTAGACTATTGACGAGGACCAGTCGGTCTTCGCACATAACTCCTGTTCTGGCTCGCCTGCACTGGCTACCTATTTGCTTCCAGGCGAGATTCAAGGTGCTGGTTATGACCTATAAAGCCTTACACAGTGTGGGACCAAAGAGAGTCCCAAAGACACGTGGTGACAAAGGAGACTACGTCACAGGTGGTGTCAGTAGCGGTGGGATACGAACAACAGAGAATCCAGATACGAATACTAGAGAATCCAGAACAGTGGTGTGGCAAACAGAAATAACAAAACAAGATTATTTGTGAGAGTGACTGGCAAAGAGTGTGTGGCAAAGAGTGAGTGAACTCAAACACCATGGCTGAATACATAAAAATGAAAAGAGAGGAGCTGGTGGAGAAGTGCATAACATTCAATTTACCTCATGAGGGTAAAGGGGTAGATGAATTGAGGGTAGCACTTATAGGATTTGCAACTGCCCAGCAAAAACAACCTGTCACAGAAGAGACCCCAGAAGGATATTTAAGCAATCCCACTTATATAGAGTACTTGAGAGAGAAGTTGAGGATGGAAGGTGCAGAGAAGGAAAAACAGAGAGAGTTGGAAGCTGAGAGATTGAGGATGGAGGCTGAGGAAAAAGACAAGCAGAGAGAGTTGGAAGCTGAGAGATTGAGGATGGAGGCTGAGGAAAAAGATAAACAGTGAGAGTTGGAAGCTGAGAGATTGAGGATGGAAGCTGAGAAAATGAGAATGGGGTTTGAGGAGAGGGAGAAGCAACGAGCAGTGGATGCCGAATTACAAGTAGAAAAGTTAAAATTTGAAAGAGAGAAGTTTCATTCTGATGAAACAAGAAAGGACAGAGATGGAGCAAAAATAAAAATTACTCCAAAGGACTTTGCTGTCTATGAGCCTGGTCAAGATCCTCAAATTTACCTCAGTACCTTTGAAAAAGCAGCTCAGTTGTGGGGGCTACCTGAAGATAAATACATGCAGTATTTATCAAACCTGATTAAAGGGGAATTGGCTGAGGTATACCAATATTTCCCCTCATACAGGCCCGTCACCTATGCTGAATTCAAAGAAGCAGTGTTTAAAAGATTCAGACTGGGGCCTGATTATTTTAGAAAGCTTTTCAGAAACTGCCAGATACAGACAGGGAGGTCTTTTGTGGAACTGGGAGCAAAGTTGATGGATATATTTGGAAAGTGGATGAGTAGTGCGAAAGCTCAGTCAGTGGAAGAGGTGAAAAGCCTCATGATACTGGATCAATTATACCATCAGTTACCACCAGAAATAAGGCTCCTGGTCAAAGACCGTTCCCCTATATCGGTGCAGGAGGCCGCAGAGATGGCGGATCACTTCGCCTCCAATAGAACTGGCTGGGTGGGGAAAACATCAAGAGAGTTTAAACCCAGACCATATAGTGCTGGCAGAAGGGATGTGGTACCACAGAGAGTGAGTCCTCCAGTAAAATCTGAAGGGCACAGGACACCCCAGAGTGGATCTGTGTACCCTAAAAGTGAGGAGAAATTATGCTACAAATGTGGTAGACCGGGGCACCTACGTTTTCAATGTGAGGTTGCCAACCCCATTAGTAATCCTGCTCAGACAAGGGCAGTGAAAACAGAGCCCAAGGCTTTAGAAACAGCGAAAAAGGTTCAGTTTTGCCAGATAAACTGGACAGAAGTAACAGACCTTGATTCAAGTCTGAGAGAGGAAGTGAGAGTACAAGGGGCAAATTATTGGGCATTGCTTGATACTGGTGCCGCTCAGACATTGCTGAGGCCAGATTTAATACAATCTGAGGTAATATTACCTCAGGAAACTGTGACTATCCAAGGAGTGAGGGGTCAACCAGAAAGTTTGCCTGTGGCCCTGGTGGAAATGACTTGGAGAGGCCGAGAGGGCCGATATAAAGTAGGCATTAATGCCCAGCAACAAGAACCAGTAATACTGGGAAGGGATGTTATGGACGCCCAAGGAAAGATCTATGTAGTGACCAGACAGCAAATTGGCAGAGAAAAAGAAGCCATATTAAGGGGGGCTGAAACAAACAGGGTGGAATCTGTTAACCAGCCTCAGGTCACCATAGCAACCACTAGCAGGCCTGCTGAAGGAGACAAAATGTATCAAGTGGTCTCTGGGGAAGAAGCAGAGCAATTCAGGGAAGAGCTGCATCAAGATATAAGTCTGAAGCAGATAAAGGAACAAGCTCTGACCCAACAGATTCCTTTCACTGACAAACTGAGGAATCAAGTTGTGTGTGAGAATGGGATTTTATATAGACTGTGGATGCCCGCTGAGAGAAAGGATGAATGTGAACCAGTGAAGCAATTGATAGTACCTAGCAAATACAGAACCAGATTGCTAGAGGTAGCCCACAATGTCCCATGTGCAGGACATCTGGGAATAAAAAAGACCAAGAGGAGATTGGCTGCACATTATTATTGGCCAAGTATCTCCAAGGATGTAAAACAACATTGTCTATCTTGTGGAATATGCCAAAAGGTGGGAAAGAGTGGAGTAAAGACCAAGGCACCCTTAAAGCCCCTTCCTATAATTGGACAACCCTTTTATAGAGTGGGAATAGATTTGGTGGGCCCTTTTTCCAAACCCACAAGGCATGGCAAGAAATATCTAGTGGTGGTGGTGGATTTTGCCACCAGGTACCCAGACGCAGAAGCACTGCCCTGTAGTGGCAGAGGCTTTATTAAAAATCTTTATGAGGCTGGGTTTCCCTCATGAAGTGCTGACGGATCAAGGCAGTGTATTCATGGGAGAAGTGATGCAATGTATGTGGAAATGTTGTGGTCTAAAACATCTAAAGACCACTACTTACCATCCCGCCACTAATGGGCTGACTGAGAGATTCAATGGAGTTTTGAAGGGCATGATAAGAAGCTATGTTCAAGATCACCCACAAGACTGGGATGAACGTTTGGGATGCTTCTTATTTGCATACAGAGAAGTCCATCAGGAGTCAACAGGCTTCTCACCCTTTGAACTAATGTTTACTAGAAAAGTGAGGGGACCTTTGGAACTGCTAAAAAAATCATGGGAAGGAACTCTGGGAGAGTACAAAACTTCTGTAGTAGATTTTGTATTGGAATTCCGCAATAAATTAACATCAGTGATGGAGGTGGTGAAAAAGAATTTGAGTCAAGCACAGCAGAAGCAAAGTTACTGGTATGACAGAACAGCCAGGGAACGTGTGTATGATGTGGGAGATATGGTTATGGTGTTCATACCCAGGAAACATGACAAATTACAGGCTAACTGGGAAGGACCATATACCATCAGAGAAAGGCTTGACACAGTGACGTATGTAATCACCACAGACCAAATAAACAAAAGCAAAGTGGTTCATGTAAATATGTTAAAGCCTTACCATACCAGGGATGCAAAGGTATTGCAAGTTACCTTATTCCCTGAGGGAAGTGGGCCTGAACTTCCAGATTTGGTACAGGAAAGCAAAGACAAAGGAGGGGTAGATCAAGTGGAATGGTCAGAGGAGGTGAAGGAGGAAGTAAAAGAGGAGATTCTGAGAGTTTTGAAAACCTATAGGAATCTCTTTAGCAACAAACCTGGCCGAACCAGTATAGTTATACATTCCATTGATACTGGAGATCATGCCCCAATCAGATCTGTTCCGTACCGTGTGAATGGGAAAGTTTTGAATGAGATCACAAAGGAAGTGGAAGATATGCTGGAATTAGGAGTGATCAGGGAATCCATCAGTCCCTGGGCCTCAAGTATTGTCCTGGTTCCGAAAAAAGATGGAATGACAAGGTTTTGCATTGATTATCGGCTAATCAATAAAATTACTGTCCCAGATGCGTATCCTATGCCTAGGGTAGACGCAATGTTAGAGTTATTGGGGGCAGCAACCATTATCTCTACACTAGATCTCTGTAAAGGATTTTGGCAAATGGAACTAGATGAGCAATCCAGAGCCAAAACTGCCTTCAGTACACCAGATGGGTTATATGAGTTTGTGACCTTACCCATGGGACTAAGGAACTCACCAAGTTCATTTCAGAGGCTAATCAATACTGTGTTGCGAGGCATGTCAGATTTTGCAGTGGCCTATATCGATGACGTGGCCATTTTTAGCAAGTCGGTGCCTGAGCATGTCCAACACCTGACAACAGTATTGGAGGCCTTAAGAAAAGCAGGCCTCACAATAAAAGCTAAGAAATGCCAGTTTGGACTAAAGGAAGTAATCTATTTAGGACATAAGGTGGGGAGTGGGAAAATCACCCCCTTATGGAGCAAGGTGGAGGCAATACAAGCGTGGCCGATCCCCTTAACCAAAAAACAAGTAAGGGCATTTCTGGGTGTGGCTGGATTTTATAGGAAGTTTGTGAGAAATTTTGGGGAAATAGCAACCCCCTTGTATGAATTAACAAAGAAGAAGTGTTCTGAGCGTGTGGTATGGACGGATGAATGTCAGAAGGCTTTTGATCTACTGAAGCAAGCCTTGTGCCAAGGACCCATATTAATAGCACCAGACTATGAGAAACCATTCATCGTGGCTACAGATGCGTCGGACCTGGCGCTGGGAGTCATCTTGCTACAGGAGAGAGAAGGCACCAGACATCCAGTGGTGTACCTGAGTCGCAAGCTGACGCCGAGGGAGAAAAACTATTTGTCGGTCCAGAAGGAGTGCCTAGCGGTCGTGTGGGGGCTGAACAAGTTGCACCCATACGTGTGGGGATGAAGATTCACAGTGACTACGGATCATCGGGCCTTGTTATGGTTGCAGACTATGAAAAACCATAACACTATGCTGCAGAGGTGGTCCTGGGCCCTACAGGACTATCAAGTGGACTTCCAGTTCATCAAAGGCAAGGACAATGTACTGGCCGATGGACTTTCCAGGCAAGTGGCTGGGACTGCAGTGACGTGACCAGACAGAGGAACAAAGAAAGACATTTTCCCCATAGAGACTTTTATTTGTTAACGCGACGTATAAATCCTGGAACAGGAATAATACTCTGCCGTTGTTTAAAGGGGGGAAATGTGATGTTCCTATATATTAGTGTATATATGGTAAGTGCTGGTTGTTTACAGTATACATGGTAAGTAGTGAAAGAGGAGGGGGAGTGAATGGGCAATAGAATGCTTGATGATTGGCTGAATGTTTAAAATGGCTGACAGTATAAATGAAAGGATGACAGGTAAATCTGGGGGAATGTGAGGTGGTGAATTGTGGAATCTGGGGGGAGAAGAGAAAGAGTGGATTGCTTGGTGGGGTTTAGAGAGTTGTTTACCAGGAGGGAGGTGGAGTTCAGATTAGTATTGAGTAAAACCATATGCTTATGTGCCTTAAGAAGAAATCTTGTTAATCTTGTTAGCTTTGTTATCTTTAATAAATACTTAATTTGGTTTACCAAAGGCCTGATCCTTGGCTGGGGTTTCACAGACCAGAAGGGAGGGTAAGGTAATGACCAAGGCTGAAGGGAACTGTAACAAATGGTGGCAGCGGTGAAGAGAATAACAATACCAGTATTCAGAGTCTCTGGGAATACTAGTATTGGGAAGTTACTGGTGGTTGCCTAGCAGGGGGATCTGTTGAGATCTGTGCTAGAGCAGATAGGTAAACCATAAGAGAGTGCGGTCCGGACTGGTGGAGTCCCTGGTGGTGCCTAGAGACAGGCAGTAACCACGAGCAGGTAGGAACCTGACAGGGAGAGCCAGGGAAGGACGCATCACATGCTCTACATAGGGCTGCCCTTGAAGACAGTTCGGAAGCTTCAGCTAGTGCAGAATGCGGCAGCTAGACTATTGACGAGGACCAGTCGGTCTTCGCACATAACTCCTGTTCTGGCTTGCCTGCACTGGCTACCTATTTGCTTCCGGGCGAGATTCAAGGTGGTGGTTATGACCTATAAAGCCTTACATGGCGTGGGACTGCAATAACTGGTGGAACGCCTCTCCCGCTATGAACCTACCCGCTCACTTCGTTCAGCATCTAAGGCCCTCCTCCGGGTACCAACCCATTGTGAAGCCCGGAGGGTGGTTACTAGATCTAGGGCCTTTTCTGTGGTGGCCCCCGAGTTGTGGAATAGCCTCCCTGAAGAGGTATGCCTGGCACCTACATTATTATCTTTCCGGCGCCAGGTAAAGACCTTCTTATGCTCCCAGGCATTTTAATCATTTTAATCTTTTTATCTTTTTAATCTTGTAATATTAATCCTTTTGTCATTTTATATTTTGTTTAATTGTATTTTGTCTTCATTGTGTCTTATATGTTTTGTGATTTTATTATTATGATGTATGTATTTTATCCTATTCTGTTTACCGCCCTGAAAGCTACTTGCTATGGGCGGTATATAAATGCAACAAAATAAATAAATAAAATAAATTTAGAACTTTCTGCATGCAATGTGTGACTAGATCATGCAATCTCTTTTCCTTTCATGCATAAAATCAATGCAATGAAATCAAAGAGGACTGTGCTGAAGAGAGAGAGGCTGGTTGTTTCACTACAGTTGCCAGTGAAATTTGAGAGGAATTTGGAGGGCCCTGTGTAGGTGAAACATTAGCAGAAATTTCAATAAGCTTGGTTCTTTTACTTACATATCTCTGCTACTAATTGTTGGTAAATTAGTTGCTCCAATAATGTATTTGTTATTCTGATTTAGCTCTCTCAGATTGCACTGGACAGTGCTATTCCCGCTGCTCAAGCAGGGGGCAGTGTTTGCCTCCTCCTGTTCCCCCCTTCTCACAAAAGGAGGCTGAATCCTGAAGGGAGGAGACTACAGTGGGGAGCCTTGTAGCATGAAAGGGAAGTGGCTGGAGGCTGACTTTATATGCCTATTCTGCTCTCAACTCACCCTTCTTCTTTGCCTTACTACACCCTCCCTCCCTAAAACAGTATGGGCTCTGGCTAGTTCCCCATTTCAGGGGCTGAGTAGGAAATTGGGGGAGGATTCCTTGATTGGCCTTTAGGGTCCCTCTTTTTCACCTACACCACACTGCTGGAACATTCTGATTCAGTACTGGGGATGGATATGTGTTTGTATGGCATTGTGTACAGGCAGGTGAGGAAATTAAGAATATAAATGTTAGGTACACTGAGGCATTATTAAGAGCACCCTTTAAGTCAGCTATTGCCTTCATTGTGGTGGGAGCTTCTTGGATGTCCTTCAGCCCTGACATACACATTTTGGTGTATGGTCGACAGTGGGGCTGGGGTGTGCCTGTTGTGTCTACATGTATCAGAGGCCCACTTAGCAAGAAGGGAGTCATTTCTCCCAATCCTTGGCTGGGGAGCCATGAAATGTGGCTGGATACATGCCCAGGAGACTGGAAGGTTGCTTCCATACCAGAATTATATAAATTCCTCCCCTGCCTGTACCTTCTGCATTTGGTTAATTTGGTATGCAATTCCTCCAGTTGTTAAATTAATAAATACAACCTTTTCTACCTATGCTGTCTCAAGAGTCTTCATGGCATGTGTGGGGGCAAATCACCATTTGGAACATATATTGACATACGCAGTTGCCTTAAATAACATTAGACCATTGGTCCATGCAGCAGTACCAGAAAAAATGTTCAGGATAGCACTGCAGAACAAATTGCAACTTTATCCTACAAGTTGGATTTTTGAAAGAGAAATAACAGTGTCTTTCATATTAATGTCCTTATATGAAACATATTTTCTGAACTACGTCCTATTGTTGTTGAGGGTGTTGACTTTCAAGTAAGCCTATTTAGGATTTCAGCCTTTAACTTTCAGCAAGGACTTAACTTGCCCTCAGAATCCATTTCTTCACTTCCCTATCGATTTTATTAGGGTGACATGGATCTCTCCAGACTTGCCACTCCAGCCATTCAGACCAAACTAAACAAAGATTAGGTGCCCAATCCCAGACATGTCTTAAGTCTTGCCTAATATCATGGTTGAGAGACAGGCCTGTCTGCTGGACAAAAAAGCTCCCCAAAAAAGACCTGCCAGGTGAAAAGACCTTTGAGGCAAAAGACAGCTGACTGAACAAGTCCTGCAACTGCTTGAGAGATGCTTTTTTTTAGCCAGAATGGCATCATTCAAGCAACCCTGCGAGGCCTGCAATTTGGCAAATGAGAGGATTGCATAGAAGTCTAATTCAATTTCCAAATATGTAAGCTGAGTGGCTGGGCCCTCAGATTTCTCAAGTGCCAAAGGAACACCTAGGAAACTGGTAAGTTCCTCAAAGCAGTGCACAAGATGTGCACACTCCCTGGAATCCACCTTTCCTGCAAACAGGAAATCATCTAAGTATTGTAACATAAAAACAAGACCAGAACTTTCCCTCAAAGATCATTCAAGAAATGTCCTAAATGCCTCAAAGGCTGCACAGGACACTGAGCAGTCTATGGGCATTGCCCTATCAACATAATACATATCCTGGAGCTTGAAACCCAGTTGGTCTGCATCCTAAGGATGCACTGACAACAGCTGAAATGTGGACTTGATGTCACTTTTTGCCATGAAAGCACCTAAACCACACTCCCTAACTACCCGAACAGCCTTTGCAAAAGAAGTGTACTTAACGGAGGACAGCTCAGGGGATATACCATAATTAACCAAAGCACTCCTCAGAAATGATAGGTTATGTATTAATCTAAATTCACCAGGTGCCTACTTTGGGACTATCCCTAAAGGAAAAAAATTCAAAGGAGTGGGATAGGGGGAATGGGAAACGGACCTGAAATACGCCCAGCAGCCATCTCTTTGGCCAATTTAGCCTGAACTATGTCCTCCATCCCCAATAATGATTTTTGATTATTGGACATTATCCTGCAACACGGACTGGAGTAAGGAACTTGAAAGCCAAACTGAAAACTTTGCCTCAAATATTCAGCAGTTTCCTTATATGGGTAAGAGGCCAACAATTGACATAAAGATCACACCCTAACTGGGCTTCTGGCCTTGGTGTGTACCCTGGCTAGGGCCTCCACCTCTCTTCCCTTGCTGCTGTTCACCCACTCCAAGTTTTGATTGTTGTCCCTTATTACACCCAGACTTAGGGTGGGGCCCACTGCACCCAGAACAGGCATGTTTAAACCTGCAAGGATGCCAGCTGCATTGACTGCTGTTGATGTTCCAACAGACTATCTCTAAAGGAAAAATTCAAATTCAGTTGAAACAACTGAGGCCACTGCCCAGAGGAAAACCCTTGGTTGTCCTGATGGATGACCTTTATTGGGAGAAGGACAGGGGGAGTGCAGCCATATTATTCTTACTTGATCTCTTGGCAGCTTTTGATACCATTGACCATGGTATCCTTCTGAGCTGACTTGATGAGATGGTATCGGAGGCACTGTTTAACAGTGGTTCCAACTCTATCTCCAAGGTCATTTTCAGAGAATAGCACTGGGCGATTGTCTTTGCCCCACTGGCAGTTGTGCTGTGGGTTGCCACAGGATGCCACCATGTCCCCAATGTTGTTTAATATCTATATGAAGCCCTTGGGAGCAGTCTTCAGGAGATTTGGGGCAAGGTATTAGCAGGTCCATTCCACACAACATAGGAAACAGACCTTTAGTGTTGTGGCACCGACACTTTGGAATCCCCTCCCCTTAAACATTAGACAGACTCCATCTCTGTTATCTTTTGGGTGCTTGTTGAAGACCTTCCTTTTTCAACAAGCCTCTTGAGACCTTATTCCAGTCTGCGTCTGTGCTGGAATTCTTTTCAAGATGCTTTTAAAGTTATTTTCAAAAAGGTTTTAAAGATGTTTTATTTTCATATGTTTTATTTTAATGTGTTTTGAAGTATTTTGTTTTTAAGAAGTTTCAACATGCTTTTAGTGTTTTCGTTTGCTGCCCTGGGCTTCTTCTGGGAGGAAAGGTGGGATATAAATTTAATAAATAAAGTAAATATCTTCCCCTCCCCCATTTTGTTTGGCTTTCTTGGGAGGAATCACAAGACTAAGTATACCCAAAAAAATCTAGGAGAAAGAGGGGACAAACACCAACTATTCAATTACCAAAGTCTGAACACTTGCAGGAAGGCTACTGCAATGCAGGAAGCCCACAGCAGAAAAAAGTGTGCTAAAAGTAAGCACATTCGTTCTTCTAATTTTCCAACATAAAAATATGAATGTATTTGTGTATTTATATATAATGAATGTATTTATAAATACAAATTCATTTATTTCCACCAAAGAGCCACAGACCAACTCTATTAATCAACTGAAATATATTAAATATTTATTTATATATAAATATCAATTGATTTATTTCCCAAACATATCCCAGCAATCAATTTAAAATGTAAAACATTAATTAATTATAATACCAATAAACCCAGAAATCAATAACCCATGTAATTATTTAGAAAGGTAAAAATTGTGAATTTATTTGCAGAATCACCCATCTGTTAGGGGGAGATCATTTTTGTACAGCTGGTTGCTGTGGGTCATGGTCTCTGGATTTGGATCCTTGTTACTTATTTCAATTTTCCTTCTACGACTTTTCTTCCATCACTTCTTCCTCACATAAAATCTAGTTCCGTATTCCAAGTCCCTTTTATTTCAGAGAGTAATTCATCTAGCTGGATAATCTGGCTTTTGTATGCATTTAAACAACAGTAAAACAAGTGCATATTATAAGAATAATTGGCACACAGCTACATGCCTCCACTTGCTTGACATGGATAATGGAAATAAAACATTTCTAGGTTTGCCTATCTGTGGTTTTTTAAACAGCAATTTATATTCTGATTTTTTCCTTTGTATTTATTTGTTGAATAAAGACTTTAAAGCCACTGATAAAAGATGTGAAGATCAATCATGCTTCCGTATTAGCTAATATAGTTGAACAAAATACAGAGATTTGTATGATAATCCTGTTTTAACAACAGGTTGAGCTTGACAGTGCTCTCCCTCCCCCTGAACTGTTGGGCATAATAATTCATTGTTTAGGCTCCTGTTGGGCTCCTTCGGGAGGAAGGATGGGATATACATATAATAATAATAACTACAATAAGAATATTTTCTACCTTTATCTTACAGTCATTCAAGGCGGCTATAAATAAACCTCTGAAATAAAAGAATTACAAGATAACTTTACAAAATGATTAACCCCCCCAAACAACCAAGTAAAACATCTCCAATGTCACAACAATAATTGCAAAGACAGGAGACCAGCAATTTCTACCACCCTTTCTACCATCTGCCCTAAATAAAAATCAGTGATGGGAGCAACGCATATTTGGAACTGGAGGAGTTTGCAAAGCAAATGAGATTCCCCACTTCAGAAATCCCAGCCCCATGGTGATTCCCTGCAGCTTGACCCAGAATATAATGTGTTTTCCACCAGCAGCACCTAGTGCTCCCTGCCAGTCCCCTTTTCCTATCTAATTTATATTTGGTGTGGGGGGCAGCAGTGGGAGTGCTGGATGGCGAAAGCAGTGGGAGTGCTGGATGGAAAAAGAACAAACAGCCTCTTATTCAGTGTTGCTCAGGAATTCTACAAAACTAAAAAAAAATCAGCCCAGTTTTGAAGGGTTTGGCCAGCCATTTTAATTCAAAGTGGTGTCCGATTGTATCCAAGCGTCGAGAAAAAATAGTTCCTTGATCTCAGGACCCATCATGAAAAAGTTGTCTAAAATCAGTGCAGGGTTCAGCCTGCCATTTTGATTCAAAATGGCATCCAATAGTAACCCAACATAGACTAAAACCTATTTCTTTATCACGGGAATCATCATGCCAAACTGGGTTGCAATATCACAAGAGGTATCCAAATCAATGCACTTTTGAAAGATTCAGACCACCATCTTGATTAAAAATGGCTTCCAATCATAGGCAAGCATAGACCAAAACCTGCTCCTCGAACTTAGGAACCATCATGCCAAAAATTGTTATAATATCCTAAGAACAGACAGATGGACAGACAACCAATTTTCCAAAATACATTTATTTATTTATTTGATTTATATCCCACTCTTCCTCCGGACAGGAGCCCAGGGCAACAAACAAAAGCACGAAAAACTTTAAAACATCATAAAAACAAACCCTAAAACACATTAAAACAAAACATCTTTAAAAACATTTCTTAAAAAAAGCGTTCAAAACATCGTCTAAGATTAAAAACATTTTAAAAAAGGTTTAAGAACATATTAAAAAGCAGTTCCAACACAGACACATGTTGAGCATGCTCAAACAATTGCTGCACGCTGAAGAATACAAGAGCTATCCTTTTCAGTGGATTTAAACATAGTAAACTTTTGAATGGCTCATGATATGATCTGGTCCTCTACTGAATATTTCACAAAGTTATTTGTGTTACCTTCCACCCTCAGATGGAATAAGAATGCCAGAAAGAGGAAGGAGGCAACAACGTTATTAAGGGTCAAACCATATGTATTAATTGCATGAATGTAATGATCATGCACATTTTAGAAAACAGAACAACAGCTGTGGAATGGTCTGAAGCAACGTTTGGACTGCAGAGGGTGGGGAGGGGAAGTGTAACTTTGTGTCTCCCCGCCCCATGCTTCTGATGAAGTCTGTAGTCTCCTATTTACATTCTTTAAAAATATGCTCATTAATTGCATTCTCACAAATAATGTTCAGTCTAGTTTGGCCCTAAACAAGGTCCATCTCACTCTTGGGGTTGGATGTACCACAGTACTAGTTACTATGATCATGATAACTACAAAACATTTCTTGTTTTTTTCTCTCTCACTTGCAAAAGTTGCATAATGGAATACGACAGAATACAAAATAACGCTCAAGGTAAAATGCCAATTCTCTCTATAAACTTCACAATTGCATATTTTTTCCATTTCACTGTAGCAAGTTGTAACATCTTTTACCATATGAATAAGGTAAAAGCTATAGACATTTTAAAAAGCTGTGAAGCTCATCTTGACCACATCATTCCTGAATATAGAAGTTTCACTTATACATTCTGAGCCTGGTAGTTACAGGAAAGTACATAATGATATAGACAAAGGTACTCTCCTTGAGGGGAAAAATCCACTAATGGATGTCACAGGCAATCTCTTAGAAACAAACTATAATTTCACTCAGCATAATTATGATTATGCCCATTTCCCTCCATTAATAACTGGTGCACTAATTTTATTTGCACTTCAGGTACTAAAATGAGTTGAACGTTTGGTGAGTTGAACTTTCAGCCCACCTCTTGTGTGGGCAGGAGAAGCTGTGCAACAGGGTGTTATGCATCTTTGTTAGCTCTTTTGCCAGCATAATATTTACGCTAGTACAGGGACCAGGTGTAAGATCTCCTGGAGTTTAGGACACCCAGTCTTTGGATTATTTATTTAATTTGTATCCCGCCCTTCCTCCCAGCAGAGCCCAGGGTGGCAAACAAAGCACTAAAACACTTTAAAACATCATAAAAACAGACCTTAAAATACATTAAAACAAAACAGCATTAAAACATTTAAAAAAACCTTAAAAGGGTTAAAAACATTATTAAAAACATATTAAACATATTAATGGATGACATTGCACTGATGGTGAGAATGAATGAAGTTGGGATGGACAAATCTGTCAATTTTGTAAGAGTCAGTTTCTGCTAGTATCTCATTTTTCCTGTGTCCAGTTTGTCATATTTCTACTTGTTTGTTAATTTTTAAAAAATATAGCCCCCAGAAAACTTAGCATTCTAGGGTGCATTTCTCCTAATATGCATATTTGCAAGCACTGTTCCCTGACATAATGCATTTTGTACACATTCTTTGACTTTAACACTGCATCACAAAATTCAGAGAAATGCAAATTTTAAAGGATACCTGCATTTGGTTTGTGTATTTTTTTCAGAAAATGCAAATTAGGCAGGGTTGCATTAAAATGAGAATCAAACAGAATTGGACCCCCATCCCTATCATGATGATTTAAGATCATCTGCCTCGGGTCTTCTCTGCGTGCCTGAAGTGAAAGATGTCAGACTGATAGGAGAGAGCCTTTTCAGCTGTGGCCCCCAAGCTTTGGAATACCCTACCCCAAGAAACCCACTCTGTTCCCTCCCTGATGGTTTTCCGGAGACTTCTGAAAACCATCTTGTTCCGAAGAGCCTTTGGGAGGGACTGAAGGTAGAGCCTGACACTGATTTTATACCTTCTATGTTAATTTTTACTTCAGTAGTCCCTTCAATACCACTCCCTATATATGTGTATGTGTATGTATATGTATATATTTTATTTTATGTATTTTAATTGCATTTTATGTATTTTAATTTATTTTAATGTTTTTGTGATTTTTATTGTGTCAATTATATTATGTACATGTTTGATTTTATTGTAAGCCGCCCTGAGTGCCCTGTAGGGTAGAAGGGCGGGATAGAAATATTTTAAATAAATAAATAAAATAAAATGAAGCTATCCCACCACTGGGAGTTTATACATGCATATATTCAAGGACCAAACTATATGTGCCATCAGTTAAACAAGGACTGGGGAAACTTTGGCCCTCCAGATGTTGTTGGACTCCACCTCCCATCAGCCCCAGCCAGCAAGACCAATAGTTATGGATGATGGGAGTTTTAGTTCAGCAACATTTGGTGGAAAACTACAGTCTTCCCATCCTGCATTGGTGTTTAAACAAACATGCTAAACTTGGCTGTTTTTTAAAAATATAATCATGTAACTGTAAGGAACAGATAAAGAAAAAGTCAGAAAAAAGCAATACATAATAAATGATACAAGAAGAGTAGGTAGCACCCAGCAGTTCTTTCAAAAGAAGACATAACAATTTATTTAGTTAGTTATTTTCTCACATATATGCTCCACCTTATTTATTCAAGAACACGGAAAAATAGACAATTATACATCATGAATTAAGCATACAATAATAATTTGAGGAAAAGAAAGAAGGATCTTACAGCTGCACCCTAAACCTATATTATATTGACATTAGACTTGTATAGTCCCTACCCAGCATAAGAGCAAAAATGTTCTATCCCATCCCCACATAATCTGAATTATTTATTTATTTTTATTTATTTTTTAAAATTCTATCCTGCCCTTCTACCCTATCATAGGGCACTCACGGCAGCTAACAAAAGTAAAATCAAACACGTACATAATAAAATTGTAAACAATAAAATCACAAAAACATTAAAATACATAAAATACAACACACACACACACACATACACACACAGGGAATGGTACTAAAGGGTACTGCAAGGGTAAAATTCAACGTAGAAGGCATAAAATCATAAAATCAGTGTCAGGCTCTACCTTCAGTCCCTTCCAAAGGCTCTCTGGAACAAGATCGTTTTCAGAAGTCTCCGGAAAGCCATTAGGGAGGGAGCAGAGTGGACTTCTTGGGGTAGGGTGTTCCAAAGCTTGGGGGGCCAAGCTGAAAAAGCTCTCTCCCACATGCATGTCAGTCTAACGTCTTTCACTCCAGCACTCCAGATTTTACAGCACCTAGCCGAAAAGTATAGCAAACAGAAGGGTAATGGATTATTTGTCGCCTTTATAGATTTAAAGGCGGCTTTTGACTCAATCCCTCGTGACATTTTATGGTCAAAATTATTTAAAACGTCTATCGACAAAAGGCTCCTGTTCCTGATTTACCAGTTGCATCAACAGACCTCTTTGCGTATTCGATGTGGAAAAGAGGGTGATTTAACAAACTCTATACCAACAACTACTGGAGTAAGACAAGGCTGTATCCTCGCTCCATTACTTTTCAATCTTTTTTTAAACGACATGAATGACTGTTGCCTTTCTTATGATTTCCATACTCCTAAGATTGCAGATGTAAGATGTTCCCTACTCCTCTATGCTGATGATGCCGTGATTCTTTCGCTATCCAAAGTTGGACTAAAACGTACATTAAGGGCTTTTATGTCCTACTGTACAGTGAACCACTTAAATATTAATTTCGACAAAAACAAAATTTTTAGTGTTTTCAAAGCGAATAAGTACCCCGATTTGGAAAGTGAACAACCATTCCACTGAACAAGTTACACACTATAAATATCTCGGCATCAATTTCCATTCCTCAATGAATTGGTCATTCCACCTAAAAATAACGATTAGGAGAATAAAAAGCTCTCTAAATAATCTGATCAGATTTTTCTACTACAAAGGGGGACCATTCCAGCAATTATCCATATATTCAAAAATAAAATCATACCTCAAATCTTATACGGAGCCCCAATTTGGATTCATTCCTTGGATCCCCATGTAGAGCCAGTTGAAGCAATCCTTTCTTCTTTTCTACGTCGCCTAATAGGTGTTCCTAGGTGTGCACCCTCGGCAGCGTTGAGATTAGAGTGCGGGTTTTTGTCCATGGAATGCCAGGCTTGGTTGACATCTATAAATTATTGGATTAAAATCTCAACTGATATTAAAACAGGATTAATACCTCTATTTTGGAAGGACAATTGGCCCTCAAACTGGAACTCTAAATTGGAACTGAAACTGCAACAAATGGGGCTTTCAAAGGAGTATTTAATATCCCAATCGCCAAATGACGCATTAACAATAACACGTACACGATTTAAAGACATTGACTACCAAACATCTTTGACTAAAGCGTCTAAACGGTGCTCCCCAATATATTCGAACTTAAATCTTCCCCCTGAAAAGATCAGCACGTATTTAGATTTACTTACAATTCCTAAATATCAATTAATGTTCTCTAAAGCGAGATTCAATTCTTTACAATCTGCGGTTCTTGAAGGGAGATTTAAAGGGATCCCATATGATCAGCGTATATGTCCATGTGGTGCTGACATCGAAACCCTCCCACACACTATCCTCTTTTGTTCTCTGTATATACAGATTCGTTTTAAGTATCTGGAGGAGATTCTGCTAAAAATTTCTCATAAGCCCCCTGGAGCTTCTATAGTATATCTACTATCTGGGTCCAACAAACAAATTACCTTACAGGTTGCTAAATTCATATATGCAGCCCAGCAGATACGTATTTCCCTCTCATCTGTATAAAGCAGTTATACTCATGTATATAACAGAATTGTTTTTTTTTATTAATATCACCCCTATATTGTACTATGTATAATATCCATTTTGTTTGGGTCTAAGACTGTAAATAAAGTATTTGATTTGATCACTCCAGGCATGCGGAAGAGACCAGCGGCAGATCATCTTAAACCCGGGCAGGTACATACGAGGGTAAGTGGCCCCTCAGGTACATTAGTCCAAGGCCGTTTAGGGCTTTAAAGGTCAGAACCAGAACTTTGAATTGGGCCAGGAAGCAAATTGGGAGCCAGTGGAGTCAATAAAGCACAGGAGTAATATGCTCCCTGCACCGTGCTCCAGTTAAAATTCTGGCTGCTGCATTTTGAACCAACTGTAGTTTCTGAACTGTTTTCAAAGGCAGCCCCACATAGAGTGTGTTACAGTAATCAAGCATCGATGTCACCAATGCATGTGTCACTGTGGCCAAGTCAACTGCCTCCAGGAATGGACGCAGCTGGCAGACCAGTTTGAGTTGGCCGAAAGCACTCCTGGCTACCGCAGCCACCTGATATTCAAGCAGCAGGGCAGGATCCAGGAGGACTCCCAAACTGTGCACCTGCTTCTTCCCCTTTAGAATTCCCCTTTAATGTACCTAGTTACTAACCTCAGTTTGTTTAGCTCTTCTCAATGCTTTTTCCTATTTTTAACGTCGCTGCTGCTTCCATATTTTCCACGTTATATCTTATTTGTTTGGCTTCCATATATTCCTCCAAGTCCTATCATATGAGAGCTTTGCAATTTCCCCCATATCCACAAAGAAGACTAATGAGACACAGGGGTGGAATGAAGGTTGTTTTTTTTAAAAAAAATATAACGACTTAGAGGATTTGCAGCCAAATCAACCTGATTCAGAAAGTACAATCAGATGAGGATTTTAACTCATTCTGGTAGGGAAGCATCCCTCCAGACCCCTGGGCATGTGCTACAGCTGCCAACTGTGGCTCCTCAGGAAAGGTTGGGGAAGAAACTGTTTGGTTTAAATAAAATAGGAACAATATGTAGTCCTATTTCTTAGCAAAGTATAAATGCAACAGCAGATTTGAGAATAACCAGTCCCACACCTTCTCTCAGACATACTCATTAATCAAATAAATCAATAGAGACAATCTTCTTAGGTAAAAAGAATAAAAGAATATTTACTCACAACCTTCATATGTTTAAGAAAACATAGGCTCTAGTTTAGACAGAAATAATCTGTAGTCTCAGTCGATTTTCAGTCATTGGAGAGGATGCTCCTGGAAGGAGCGTCGGCCTGCTCCCTCTGCTAGAGGTTAATGGAGAATATGCAAAAAGAATCAATATCCCCAGACAAAGGAGAAGGAAGAGAAGGTAAATAACCCCACCCTTTAAGGACCTTACATCATGGTAAACAAACATATAGAAATATTCCCAATACTGGTTAGAGGGAATATCTCCCTGTCAAAGGGGGCAACATGCAAGCTTGCTTAAACCCAACAGAAATTACTCCTTACTTGCTAGGTGAGCCTTGGGTATGAACCCAATATGTGTATCCAGGCTCCACTGTACCAGTGTTCACCCAAATTTCACATGTCAAATCAAAAGGCACCCTCAGATTCCTCCAGGCTAGGGCTGGAAAGATCTATCCACTCTGATTCCCTGGTTCTCATTTTTCCAATGTCAAATTCAGTTCTCCACATTTCTGCAGCAATTTGCTATTATTATTTTTTTTAAAAAAATCCTCATGAAGATTCACTAGCATTTTGGTGTGAATTTTTCCTAATTAACACATTTTTGTAGGTAGTTTTGATTAATGTAGATATGTTTGCAAACCATTTCTCATCACATAACACATTTTTGCATGCTATTTTCATTCATATATTTATTTTTATGCACACTTTCGCCTCATGGTTACATTTTTGTAAACATTGCTTGGGTGGTGAACTGCATTGCAAAATTCAAATAAGTGCGAATTTCAAAGGATGGCTGTGTTTCAGTTCTCATATTGTTTCCAAAAATGCAAATTTGATTGATTCAGCTTGAAATGTGAGCTGAATCAAGATGGTCACCCATCCTTACCCCAGGCTTAAAGCACTGGCAGATCCCTAACTTCTTTACCTGCTCAGACTCTGTGCCCCCAAAAGGGCGATCAGACTACACCACTTCCAGATGCCAACTAAATTTATCTCAACAGTGTGAAGTAGGCAAAAAAGTGGAATCCTAGAGCTAATAAAGGAATCACCCACCAAAAAAAAATCCTTCTAAGCTTTTTCAGCAAGAGCTAAAGGGGAGGGTGCATCCCACAAAAATGAAAGGAGGGAGACTTTGATGTGGAGAAGGATAATGGCTGATTAGGCCCCCATGTGGCACTCACCTCTTCCCCCTCCCAAGTTCCCTTTGGTGAACAGAGGGAGTTGGACCTCCATGGATAGGGGAATGTCAAAAGATCCAGTGTCTATGGCCAGGATCTCCCTCTTACCATAGGAAAAGACTCACAACTCCCAGAGCAACCTTACTGTATATGCTTTATAGGGGATAAGCAGTTACATCACTCCCCACTTCCCCTGGGAGGATCCCTTCCTAGTCCCTGGAGGACCTAGGCTGAAACCTCACTCCTCATCCTGCAGCCTTCCAGCTCCTCCAGGTTTCTGACAGTCACTACACCCCCCAGCATCCTTCCTGCTGTCTCTTATATAGGCTTCCAAAGGCTCCCTACCAACAGCTGAGTTTTCCCCCAGCTGGGCCTCCTTCTGGCTTATCTCCCAACCCTTCTTCCTCAGCCAGTTTAGTTGACTGGGGACCTCATTCTGAATCCACATAGGGATGAAGCCAAGGGGGCAGTGAGGTAGTCCCTGGTGGTTCTTCACAGAAGGGATGAGACCTAACCTGCCCCTGCATATAGAGTGGGAACAATATTAGCATATGCAAGATCTGATTTCTACAGGTTTGTGATAATCTGTCCTTGACGTAGATTAATAAACATACTAAAGGATCTAGAGAAAATTGACCTGAAAGATTCCTCTTATCTCTGCTATGTGGCCCCAGAACTGTTGTGCTTTCTTACATTCCCACCATAGATGGTAAAAATTCCCTTGTATTACATCACAAACCCAGCACTGTCTGTTATCATTTTTCCCTATTATAGATTTCCAAGTGGACCAGTGCCATTATATAGTCATCTTAACACAGTTCTCTTTATAGTTTATGAATGGTGATCCTTTGCCAAATAAGTATTTCCTAGGGTTGCCATATTGCCTGGTTAGCCGGGTTTTACCCGGATTCTTTGCATGCCACCTGGCAACTGGCTAGCCCCTTAGGTAGCCCGGATTCTCAGCTTTAATTTTTAAAAAAATTAAGTTTCCAGGTGGTCCGGCTCTCGAGATATACATAAAAACATCAGCTGCCCCTGACTGTTAAATCTTTCTTTAAACAGTACTGTATACTATAGCACTTCGTAGCTTTAACCCCGCCCGTTCAGGATTGCAGCCAATCAGTGAAGCCAGGGTTGTGTTTCAGTTTCATTGACCTGAGGCAGTGTCTAGAAAACAAAATGGTGGTGTCCCCCGCCCCCGTTTATCTGAAAATCTCATAAATTGGGTAAGCATACACATTTCAGGTGTTTTTCCTCTTGTGTGCAGGAGTCAGATCCTGGGCAGTGTTTTGAAAACCTTCCCAATACTTGCTTTTGTAAAAGCAATGCTAATCCCATATGCCCAGAGTAAATCCCATTGAATTCAATAGGACTTACTTTTGAGTAGACATGGTTATGAATGTGCTGAAAATCAATGGGACTTTGGAATGAATGTAAGAAAGAATTGTGTTTGTGTTCTAACTGTTTCTGCCCCCCCCTCCAGTCCTATTTTAAAGCAAGTAGGCAGGGCTTACTTAGGTATTACAGTTTTTATTCTGTAGGAAACTAATACTGATTTTTCTGCAATGACCAACTGGTTTGACAATAAACTATTATATTGGCTGTATGTATTTATACATCCGCAGTGTGTGTGTGTGTATGGAGTGTTTCCAACAACCCTGTGAGGTACAGTTGGAAACCAAGGCAACTCACAACAAGAAATAAAGCCATTTAAATTCCAATAACGAGAAAAACAAGTATAAACCAGAGCTTGGAAAAGTTACTTTTTTGAACTACAACTCCCATCAGCCCAATCCAGTGGCCATGCTGGCTGGGGCTGATGGGAATTGTAGTTTAAAAAAGTAACTTTTCCAAGCTCTGGTATAAACAGTTGCAAAACAGCGTAAACTGGCATGATTCAGAATTTTGGGTTGTGTGAATGAAGTTGCTTATCACTTGAAGTTGCATTTCTGTCCCTGTTTGAGTAAGCCCCACTGAATACACTGGGACTTGCTTCTGAATAAATAAACCTAGGATTGCACTATAAATATCTTTACAGTTTGTGTAAATAATAAATATATTTGATAGTCATGCTTATATAAATATTTCTTCATTTATCATATTTTTGGTTTTTGGTTAGGAATCCTGACTGGTTGTGAGATGCTAAGTTTTCTGCCTTACTCATAGGAATCTTGTTGTGGTAGGTATGGTATTGCATTTAAGAAATCATGGTACAAAATGGCCTGAATCAATATAAGGCAGATTCCTTGGTTCCTGAAAGTGGGAAGAGACTCAAGGGCCACAGTGACTCCAACATTTATTTATTTTTATTTACAACATTTATATACCGCTTTATTGTAACAAATCTCAAAGCGGTTTACAGAAAGAATTAAAACAATAAAATTATTGGCAAAAGTGTTAAGGACAGATACTTAAAAACATTCAAAATTATAAAACCAACAATGAGTTAAAAACAGATTTAAAAACACAATAGCTTCCACATGCCTGGGAGGCTTGCCTCAAGAAAACTGATTTTAGCAGGTGCTGAAAATTGGTGTCTGCCTAATGTCAATAGGCAAGGAGTTCCAAAGTGTAGGTGCTGCCACTTTACAGGACTGATTTCTTACAAGAGCAGAACAAGTACTATGTGGCACCCATAACATGGAAAGCACAGCTTGAACTTGGCCTGGTAGCAAATCAGCAACCAATGCAGATTTCAGAGCAGAGGTATTATGTGCTGATAGGATCTCACTCATGTCAGCAATTGTGCTGCAGCATTCTGCATTAACTGCAGCCCCCAGGTCAGGTTGTGCTGCATGGGGATTTCTGTGACCTTGGCTGACTGGCTGCTAGGATTTTTTTAGTTTGGGTTTTTGGTTATGAATCCTGACTGGTTGTGGGATGCTGAGTTTTCTGCCTTACTCATAGGAATCTTGTTGTGGTTGTTATGGTATTACATTTAGGAAAGTGTTACTGCCTTTTATGTTGTTTTTTTCCTATTTGCATTTCACTTATCTTTAACCTCATTCCATTACAGCCATAGAAGCAACAGCAGCACATGCAAGATAATTAACTCCCATTAGTGATAAGAGCAAGAATTTATAATTATTATTTTAATTAAAACAAGAGGCTTATCAGTACTTTGAAGAGGACCAGATATTTATTTTCTTTCTGAGCCCAAGACTGGGTCTTTCATGATGCCCGGTGGTGGTGGTGGGGAAACAGGAGAGCAGTCAATAAGACAGACATGCTGGCATTGGTAATCTAATTAGCAAGGTATGTGTGGGGTTGTTGCACACTTCCAGGCCCAGTTTCATTTTGAGTATGGAGGTGGAAACTGTGTAGATGTGGTTGATCAAAGGGAGAAGAAATTTTGAGTTAAGCAAAGCTCTGCTTTTATAAAACCTAAGAAACATACAGATACTTTGAATGTCTGAGTGCCTGCACCAGTGGAATACTGGAGGAACTTGTAAAACTTGCTGCAACAGTATTTAGAACTGAACATGTGGTGTGAAAGACTCCTTTTCCTAACATTTTGGCTTCTTGTTTTTCTCCACCCACCACATCTTTGAAATATATCGTATATGGTTAACCGTACTGCTGCCCTGACTTACTTTGTTTGTTGCTATTTTATGTTTTTATTATGTTTTTATATTGATTGTGTATTTTTATTGTTTTTATTATATTTGTAAGCTGTGTTGAGCTCTGTTTTTAACAGCAGAAGGGCAGGATATAAATCCTCTTAATCAATCAATAAATACTCCATAGTGTTGGAAACTAGAGTCTAGGCATTTAAGGCTGAAAATGTTGCTTTTTTAAAAAAAGATTTCTCACATCTTTCCCCAGTTTTTGGTGGTAATTCCTAGGCACAGAAAGAAAACAACTGGACAATCCAAATATTAATATGCAAATATTTGCATAATATGCAAATTAACCTGCCCGGATTTGTGGAACTGGAATATGGCAACCCTAGTATTTCCAAACATCCCTGGGAACTAGGGTTGCCAGGCTCAGGGCCTGAGACTGATCCTGTATCTTTAGGAGAAGAGAAAGTCAGCTAAGTGCAGGTGTTCTTGCAACACTATAATGGGAAAAAATACAAAAATCCAAGAGGTCTTCTGCATCTTTAAAAGCTGTGCAGGGGGAAGGGACTATTCCACCTTGTGCTTTTCCTTTTGCAGTGTTGAAAGAACATCTGCACGTGGCTGACTTTCTCTTCTCCTAAAGATACAGGATCAGTCTCAGGCCCTGAACCTGGCAACACTACTGGGAACCTCTTGTTGTTAATCCTTATTCCACTACTTTTTATACTCTATGTTAAAGTTGCATTTATTTTTCTGGTGCACTAACATTTTATACAATTTAGTGAGAGAGATTTGTTTCTCCATCCTTTCAATCAATGTTTCAAATCCAGTTCTTTCCCTGTTTATACTCAGTCTGCATTCCAGTCTGATCAAATAAATTCGTATTTGAATAAACTGGAATCAAGGAGGCCTAACTAGCATTTTTTTCACTGCTTGCTTATATGTTCAATGTTGGTGTGGTGCAAAAACACTGGAGGAGCCAATCCAGTGCTCCTGTTGTTGCATTTCCACTGTGCCAGACTCCCTGCCACTGCAAGCCTCCCAAACAACTTCCTGATAAGCAGCAGCAATGTGGTCAGGTGAGCGGTGGTACCTCATCATGCCATTCCCTACTGGTTAAATAAGTTACCAATGCAGGAAATCACCAAAATACTACCTAAGCCTTTGTTGTTTCAGTGCCACAAAATATTTCAAAGATGTGATTTACATGCCTCTCGTTTGGTTGCTTTGTCATCCATGCAACTAGGTAGCCCTAGAGTACCCTTTAATACATGGGAGCACCATACCCCCTTTCTCAGTTGCTTGGTATGATGTATGACCCCCAATCCAAGCATTCTTACTGTTTTTATTCTAGCTTTTTAAAAACTGCTTGGCCATTTATATTTTGGCGAAAAAGCAGCTGCAGGGGCCCAATCAAGGATGTGATCTGGATAGAAGCCCAGTTAGGTTCTGTGCTGAAAATTACTCCCTCAAAATGTTGTTCACTACACGTACACTGCAAACAGTACCTTCAGGGACTAATAGTAGCCAGGTAGGTTACAATTTCAGCAGGAAAAAAATAATAATGTGCAGAGCCCAGATTTGATTCAGGAACACAATCTGAATAAAGGCCCCAAAGCTGCTTTTTCACCAAAATAAAAACAGCCACACCCCATTTTTAAACACATGACTGATGTCACATGTTGTTTGGCCCCAGGATTCACCAGTGCAGGGAACATACTCCAAATCCTAAAGCCTTTCAGCCAATGTAATTTGAGCAAGAGATTGCACTCTGAAGCTTCTATATAAACACTGCATCATTCATTTCAATGTATAGAATATTGGTTTTGGAGTATATTTTTAAGAATATTATTTATGCACAAGGGCCCTCTGTTTTTGATAGGTTCTTTCCCATCACCCCTTGATTTTGCAGTGGCACTGGATACTATTTGTTATAAACGTTTGGCAGCTATGGATGCACAGGTTTGTAATGTTTTGCGCAAATGCTCAGCCTGGATATGGTGATTTATGGCAGCTGGCACTGCCAGTATAATTAGGGTGTCTTGAAAAAATTGTATATGCTTCTGGCTAATTCATATTGTGCTGAACTTTTTTAAAAAACTAGAGAATGTCGTGGTACTCTTTTTTTCTAGCCTCCCCCGCCCTGCCCTGCCCTGCCCTTTCCCACTGCTTTCCTTTTGTCCTTACAAAGATATTATATAGTTGTCAGGCAGTTCAAGTCTTACTTGAACAGCAGGGAAGAATACTATGGAATTGCACAGAATTGACTTCTTCTGGCCTGATAATAGTAGGTGCCATATTGATTTTGGATAGAACACAGGATAAAATCACCTCTCCTTTCTCTTTCTATCTGGACTAGGGAAATAATTATTAGAGGGACTGGGAAACTTGAAATCATTCTGTTGTCATTAGGTTTGCCAGGTCCATGACCTGATCCTGATCCTGTATCTTTAGGAGAAGGGGTCAGCCAAGTGTAGGTGTTCTTGCAACTCTGTAATGGGAAAAAACACAAGGTGGAATTCTCCCTCCCCCCTCCACAACTTTTAAAGATACAAAAGACCTCTTGGAGGCTGGGCCTGGCAACCAAGAGGTCTTCTGTATCTTTAAAAGTTGTGCAGGGAGAAGGGAGAATTCCACCTTGTGGTTTTTCCCATTACAGAGCTGCAAGAACACCTGCACTTGGCTGACCTTCTCTTCTCCTAAAGATACAGGATCAGGATCAGGCCCAGGCCATGGACCTGGCAACCCTAGTTGTCATTGTCATCTCCCTGATACTATTTAGAAAAAAAGAGAGAAGGGAAGGCCATTAGAGGCTGTGCACTATTTAAAGCAAGATGAAAAAAATGATTATGTTGCATTTGTGGTCCCCATTGCTTGAGCAGTGGGTTGTATAGAAAATGGCTTCCATAGGCACTTTTCTTCCACAGAACAAACCAACTGGAAAATGTGAGGAGTGAATATGAGGTATTGTGTTGTTCCCCTCCCCACTCCCATGAGTAGTGAGAGGCTCCAAGGGCAGTTCTACTTGGGGTGGCGTCCTGTTTAGAGGAGAAACAACAGCAGTGGACATGTATGTTGTTTTTATAATGTTTGATTTATTTACAAATTTAGAAGGAGAACATAGATACAGGTAAGCAGCTTAAGAAGGAGAACATAGATGGAGGCAAGCAGCATTGTAGCAGGCAGAAGACATACTGCTCTACATCAGATCCCAGAGAAAGGTAGATGCACCTCCCAGACCTCTTGGAGAGGTCTTCTGTATCTTTAAAAGTTGTCCAGGGGGAAGGGAGAATTCCACCTTGTGCTTTTCCCCCATTATAGAGTTGCAAGAACACCTGCATTTGGCTGGCTTTTTCTTCTCCTAAAGACTAGAAGCTAAAATGATGAAACTGAGGTTATCATACTTTAGACACATCATGAGAAGAAGAAAAGATGATAATGCTTGGAAAAACAGAAGGAAGTAGAAAAAGAGGAAGGCCAAACAAGTGATGGATTGATTCCATAAAGGAAGCCACAGACCTGAACTTACAAGATCTGAACAGGGTGGTTCATGACAGATGCTCTTGGAGGTCACTGATTCATAGGGTCGCCATAAGTCGTAGTCGATTTGGAGGCACATAACAACAACAAAAGATACAGGATCAGTCTCAGGCCATGAACATGGCAACCCTACTTCCAATCCATCCTTAGCTGGGGAGAAGGCTGAGACATCTTTTGCAAATGGCTGTCACATTCCAGGAATAATAATCTTTCAGCCTGCTGAGGAATCATCAACCACCATCCTGAGATATAAGTCCTGCCGTTTCCCTAGCGAAGAATATGGTTAGCACAAACTTTGCTAGGACTCATATTAATTTATTAATGTTATTCAGCCCAGCTTTGGGAAGTGATTTTGGAAGTGGGGAAAACAGTGCAGCTGACATCTGGTTTTTTGGGGAGAGGGCGGAAGGTGAATTCAATGCATACTCAGTGGCTGAGGCTTACCTATGTGACACTGGCCAGTGGGGGTAGCCATTTTTTAAACTGACACCCCTGGGAATGATGTACTGTCATTCCCATTTGGACAGCCAATGGGTTGCTGGCTGGAAATCCATAACCATTTCAAGTGTAACACACTTGTTTAAAAGGAAGAACTTAAGGAAACTTTCAGCTCTCCACTGTTGGAAATATATTGAATTCTCTCTTTTCTGTGAAAGTGCCAGAAAATGTTCCTCCAAGTGGGGCACAGATGAGAGAGATTTCAGCTCTGTGTTAATTTGTTTATATACATGTCTTATTGAAACACTGTGAGAATGCATCCAGTTCCTGGCAAGCTCACAGCCGTGTTCAGGCATTGTTTATTTCAACCCCCATGTTGAAAGAATAAATGAAGGAGAAGCAGGACTCCATGATTCCAATGATGTCCCCCTGCTAGCTCCACCCCTTCTTTCCTGTGTTGGTCTGAAGGGGGATTCTTTGGCATTCCTGATTGCAGGAAGGATTTTAAATGTATTTTCAAGGGATTTAACAAGATGAGGTAAGCAATCATGAGGAATGTGGCTCCATCTTGGTTTTTTCTGAACATATACTTTGCACATTGTTCACCAAAAGCAGCCTGTGCATCTGAATGGGGAAGAGTATGTGAAGAGACACCGGAGTTGTACACACAGGTTAGAACTCAATATTGAGATGATTCTGCGGCAGTGATCATGGCACAGAACAGATTTGTCAACACTGCCATTGTGTCTTCTCAGTGTTTTCTGTGGACATGTTTTGGATGGTAAGAGGCCTCTTAAGGGTAGTATGTGGTCCACAGAATGATGTATATGAACCTTCAAAGGCATGCTGTGACATACTTGCAAGGCGCTTTGAGGTAAGTCCAACACAACTTACCTGACCACATTTCATGCCATTCCTTTAGTGAAAGCATCCAGAATACTGTCTGGTCTAGTGTTGGATGGGTTTCAGGTATTGAGGCCTGAGGATGTGGACAAGTGCTTGGATAAAGTTTGGCTGACCAGCAGTTGTTGGGTCTTTGCCCTCCTTGGCTTATTTTCATGAGGGAAAGGCTAGCTGGGTCCAGGAAGTTGCACATTATTCAGTGTGAGAGGGAATAGAAATGTGGCAAACGGGGGAAGAAAAAAAAGCCTTACCTGAACCTGAAAGACAACCCAGTTGGGAACAGCCCTGTCCTGATGTTTTTGAGTGGGTGTTTGCTAGCTAGCGCCAAGCTCTCCTGGATTACGCTGATTTTCTAAAGCCATTTTGATCAGGCTTTATACCTGGTTTTACAATACAAACTGCTTTGGTTGCCCTGTATTTATTTATTTATTTGTTATATTTTTATACCGCCCGACTAGCATAGCTCTCTGGGCGGTGTACAGCAAAAATACAAAATACATACGATAAGAATCCATAATAATACAGCAAAAACACATATAGAATAATGAAAATCTAAAATCAATTACAGGAAATTTAAACTAAATAAGATTAAAATTAGATTAAAATGCCTTGGAAAAGAGGAAAGTTTTAACTTGGCGCCGAAAAGCTAGCAGCGTTGGCGCCAAGTGCACCTCATCGGGGAGACTGTTCCACAATTCGGGGGCCACCACTCAGAAGGCCCTAGTTCTTGTTACCACCCTCCGAGCTTCTCTCTGAGTCGGAACTCGGAGGAGGGCCTTCGATGTAGAACGTAGTGTACGGACAGGTAGAGCAACCTTTGCTTAGAGAAATAAAAGGGGGATGTAACCTGGTAGATTTTCTTGTGCCTTCAGTATCATCAACTATGGTATTTGCCTTGATAGGTTGTCTGGGTTGGGGGGAGGGTTCACAGGCATTGCATTCTTGTGATTTTACTTCTATGTGAATGGAAGATTCCAAAAAGCATTGCTGGGGGATTATTCCTTACCTCATGACAATTATGCATTGGGGTTCATCAGGGTTCTGTTTATTAGCTATGCTATTTAATATGTACATGAAGTTACAGGGAGAGACTCTCCAGGGGTGGTGGATGAGGTAACATTAAAATCCTGATGACAACCAGCTTTACACAAAATTCAGGTGAGGCAGTGTTCTGAGCAAGTACTTGGGCACAGTAATGGATTGGATGATAGCCAATAAACTAAGACTCAGTCTAGACAATATTGTGGACCTGTTGATGGGTGGTGCATCTGCCAAATGATATTAAACCTGATTTGGATGGAGTTGCACTTGCCTGAAAGAATCAGGTTTTGAGAGGGGATGCTTTCAGATCCATTCCTAACACATGAGGCACAGGATGGCTCTGATTGCTTTTATCAGTAGATGTATCAGCTATAACAACCCTATCTGGACTGAGACAGCCTCTGCTAACCTCCCATTTGGACTAATGCAATTGTTATATGGTGAATGGTCCAGAAACTTCAGCTGTTCCAAATAGGGCAGTATAGTTACTGATGGTTACTGGTAGATACGGTTGCATCTCTCTAGTTCTTTGTCATCTGCATGGGCTTCCAGTTGATTGTGTGTGTATTATGTGCCTTCAAGTCGATTATGACTCATGGCGAACCTATCAATCTGCGACCTCCAATAGCATCTGTCATGAACAATCCTGTTCAGATCTTGTAAGTTCAGGTCTGTGGCTTCCTTTATGGAGCCAATCCATCTCTTGTTTGGCCTTCCTCTTTTTCTACTCCCTTCTGTTTTTCTCAGCATTATTGTCTTTTCTAGTGAATCATGTCTTCTCATTATGTGTCCAAAGTATGATAACCTCAGTTTCATCATTTTAGCTTCTAGTGATAGTTCTGGTTTAATTTGTTCTAACACCCAATTATTTGTCTTTTTCGCAGTCCATCTTATCCACAAAAGCCTCCTCCAACACCACATTTCAAATGAGTTGATTCTTCTCTTATCCACTTTATTCACTGTCCAACTTTCACATCTTTACATAAAGATCGGGAATACCATGGTCTGAATGATCCTGACTTTGGTGTTCAGTGATACATCTTTGTATTTGATGATCTTTTCTAGTTCTTTCATAGCTGCCCTCTCCAGTCTTAGCCTTCTTCTGATTTCTTGACTATGGTCTCTATTTTGGTTAATGACTGTGCCAAGGTATTGATAATCCTCGACAAGTTCAATGTCCTCATTGTCAGCTTTAAAGTTACATATATCTTCTGTTGTCATTACTTTAGTTTTTTTGATGTTCAGCTGTAGTCCTGCTTTTGTGCTTTCCTCTTTAACTTTCATCAGCATTCTTTTCAGATCATTACTAGTTTCTGCTAGTAGTATGGTATCACCTGCATATCTCAAATTATTGATATTTCTCCCTCCAATTTTCATACCTCCTTCATCTTGATCCAAATCTGCTTTCCTTTTGATATGTTCTGCATATAGATTAAACAAATAGATTGATAAAATACACTCCTGTCTCGCACTCCTTCCAATGGGAAACCGATCGGTTTCTCCATATTCTGTCCTTACAGTAGCCTCTTGTCCAGGGTATAGGTTGCGCATCAGAACAATCAGATGCCTGGCACCCCCATTTCTTTCAAAGCATTCCATAGTTTTTCATGATCTACACAATCAAAGGCTTTGCTGTAATCTATAAAGCACAGGGTGATTTCCTTCTGAAATTCTTTGGTCTGTTTCATTATCCAAAGTATGTTTGCAATATCATCTCTGGTACCTCCTCCCTTTCTAAATCCAGCTTGGACATCTGGAATTTCTTGCTCCATATATGGTAAGAGTTTTTGTTGTAGAATCTTGAGCATTACTTTACTTGCATGAGATATTAAAGCAATAGTTCGATAGTTACTGCATTCCCTGGGATCCCCTTTCTTTGGAATTGGGATGTATATTGAAAACGTCCAGTCTGTGGGCCATTGTTTAATTTTCCATATTTCTTGACAACTTTTTGTCAACATTTGGACAGATTCAGTCTCAGTAACTTGTAGCAAGTCTATTGGTATGCCATCTATTCCTGGTGATTTGTTTCTTCCAAGTATTTTAAGAGCAGCTTCCACCTCACATTGTAAAATTTCTGGTTCTTCTTCACACGGTTCCTCCTTGAATGAATCTGTTATCCTTGCATCTCTCTTATATAATTCTTCAGTGTATTGCTTCCATCTTCCTTTTATTTTATCTCGGTCAGTCAGTGTGTTCCTCTGTTGATTATTTAACACTCTTGTTCGCCTCTAGGATGCACACCTTTATGTTATGAGGAGCTGGGGAAAAAAGAAGGGAGTAGAAAAAGAGGAAGACCAAACAAGAGATGGATCAATTCCATAAAGAAAGCCATAGACCTGAATTTACAAGCTCTGAACAGGGTGCTTTATAACAGATACTCTTGGTGGTCACTGATTGATAGGGTCACCATAAGTTGTAATCGACTTGAAGGCACATAACACACACTGTTACTCTGTACCTGGGTACAGCTTCTGGTCAGAAAGATTCTCACCAGAGAATTATGGTGATTTTTCTAGCAACCACGTGTTGTTGTCCACTGAATAAACTGGAGTTCTGTTCACGTGTTCATGCCTCCCTGCATTCTCTCCACATGATTTTGAGCATGTGTAGCTTTCTCCCCGGAGAGACCCTCGGCTCTTCCAGACAGTCAGCTATGGGCAGCTGCTGTCAATCCGAAGTGAGATAAAGGAGAAACGTAAATTACTGGAGTGGGAACTTTGGGTAGAGCTAGAGATAAAGCCCAGTTGATGGAACTGAGTTGACTAACGCTGACTTATTAGCTTGGGGCTGTCAGAGGAGGTGAGAAGGGGGGAGGGAATCCAGCCCCAGAGGAAAAAAAGTTTAAGTGAAACCTCAGCAAAAGAGGGAAGGAGGGAAGGGGGAGGGAGTTTAGCAAGAATGGCAGTGCAAGGCTAAGCAGTCCTACTCTGAAGTAAGTCCCACAGAGTTCAGTGGGACTTTCAGGTAAATCAAGGAAAACACAGCAAATGAGAGAAAGGGGGGGAGTTCTGAAATAAATACTACAGAGTTCAATGGGATTTACTCTCAGGTAAGTAGGATTAGGACTCAGATCCATGGAGGAAACATTCTGAAGAAAAGTGTAACAGCTGAGGGTAAGGGGGAGCAGAAGCAGAGACAGAGAGAGTTCAGCATCTGAAGAATCACACTGCAATCCTAGGCCTACTCTGAAGTAAGTCCCACAGAGTTCAATGGGATTTACTCTTAGGTAAGTCAGGGAAAGCACAGCAAACGGGGGGGGGGAGAGCATCTGAAGAATCACTGGCATACTAAACATGTTTTGCATCTCATGAGCAATAATTGTTCTGGAAGATGTGTTTTTTTAAAGGGGGCAAATATCTCTGTGTGTTGAGTGCGAGTGTGACAGTTGTGTAGTTAGGGCTGAAGGGGGGTGGAGGGCAAATGACAATCCAGAGAGTGGGAGATGACAGAGGCAGGAACAAAGAGAATAATTACCAATGCAGTTGTTCTAGGGCCCTTCAGTGCTGTTGGTTGCTGCAGCATCCTTTCATACTTCTTATTTTATAAAATATTTCATAGTCCAAGGCAGCTGGACAGGCTCATGGTTACAGAAGCTTATTAATTTTACTGTTAAAAATTTACTGTTCATTTCTATGACAAATTGGTGCTTATTCCCAAGTAAATGTGTTTAGCATCAGGGGAAGCATGTACTATTTTATTCCTGTAGTCACAATGGTACTATGATTTAAGTGAGTTTTTAAAATGTGAAACTGCATATGCTCAGTGTATTTCAGATAGTAAAATCAGGGTTAACACACTGCTTTGTTTGTTTTTTACTCTAGCAGGGGGATGGGGAACCTGTGGCCTTCCAGATGTTGTTGGATTCCTGTTCCCATTAGCCCCAACCAGCATGACCTGTGGTCAGAGATGATGGGAGTTGGAGTCTAACAACATCTGGAGGGCCACATGTTGCCCTTTTCCATTCTAACATAGCAGATAATGTGGAAGCAGTTATAAAGCACGGAATAGTGTGGCAGGGGACGTGACTCATGGGGAGAGGAGAAATGTTGATTGTGTGCTTCACAACTGAAGTTAGAGTAATACTCATGACCCATGGGGGGGGAGACCATAAGACCACTAAGGCCAGGATCTAAAATGAACTAGCTATATTACTAACAAGCAAACAAATAGGGATACATTTGATCACATGTCATTTATGTATATCTCATGCCCAAATAAATACATTATTTCAGCTACCTGCCCCCCCCAAATAGCTGCAGAAGCAAAGTTTATTGCACAATGAATTAAAGCATTCTCACTCTTTTGTCTTCTCACAGGCTGTGAAGATATCCAACTACTATTGATCTACATTGTCTGAATTGTGAAAACATGTATTTCAAATGCTAATGTAAACAGCCACATGGAAGTTGTGTTTTGTACTACTGTTAATTCAGAATATTAATTGAATATGAGCTGGAACACAATGATTTTGGTATTTAAATAATTTTGTTACTTTAGAATTCTTTTCCTTTGTAGAAAACAAAAAGCTGTTAACATTATTTTAAAAAATAAAAATAATTAAATAATAATTATTGCTAAAACAACAAATAAGGAATGAGGCAAAATAGTTGGGCAAACCAGAATATGGCTGGAACACAGGAAGCTGCTTTGTACAGAGTCAGGCCATTGGGTCCATCTAGCTCAGCACTGTCTACACCAACTGGCAGCAATTCTCCAGGGTTTTCAGGCAGGAGTTTCTCACCACTCTACTTGGAGATGCCAGGTACTGAAACTGGGACCTTCTGCACACAAGCCAGATGCTCTGCCACTGAGTTACGACACTTTCCCCATCTTATACACATTCAGTTGTAAGCAAATTTCATTGAACTCAACTCAGTGGTAGGAAACTTGCATAGGATTAAGCTAAGAATGCACTATACATGTCTTCCTGAAACCCAGGAGAGGGAAATATACCCAGTGGTTATCCAATAATAAACAGCATCATCTTTGGGAAATCACAATAAAAATATTGGTTCTTTCCATGTATCTTCATTCTCTTTACAGTGCATTCTGTAATCATATTTACTCAGATGTTAACCACACAAAGTACAATGAAACTTATTCCTTTGTAAGTGTTTATTCAATTCAATTCATTTATTACTGTCTGGCCATAGGCCTCAAACAGAAAACACATTTAATACAGACAAATGTTTTCAAAAATTACATTTAAAATCATAAAATATTTAAAATCTATTTGACAACATGGATTATCTAGCTAATATGTTCTAGGTCCAGTAGATGTTTCCTCTGCAATTTCGCTGCTGCTAGAGCAAATAGGACTACCCTGTATGTTATACCGGGATCCCTATCTGAAAGGAAAAGGGAAATACGGGAGGGGAGATTTTCAGGCGCATGGGTCAGGACCTCTTCCAGGAACTTGGTCCGAGGTTGATTGTATAAAGGACATCTTAGCAAATAATACGGGAGATCCTCCACCTCTGGGGTATCACAAATACACAATCTTTGAGCCCGAGGAACCCCATTGTATCATCCGGTCAAGTATGCCGTAGGCATCGACTGGAACCTCAGGGCTGTGTAAGCGTGGCGCAGGTTTACTGAGGTGAGGAAATCTAAATAGGTTGCTTTAGTTTGTTCCGTTTTAAAAAGGCTATACCATCTTGTATAATTAGTATTTATTAAGGCTAGCCTATCAATCCAGGCAATATGCCGTAGGATATCCTCCTTGATACTTACTTTAGTAGGGGAGTCTTGAATGGCTTTACAGTCTAGATGATAAGCTTGACATATTTTGTTTAATTGAACAGACCAAAATTTATCCGTCCATATATTTATTGCACTGATTTTTAACATTTTCCTTAATGGGGTTTCCAGGGATGTCTTCCAAAAATTTAAAAGAGTTGAGTGAATCCTTGCCCTAACTGGTTGAGTTCCAGTTTCGGCCCGAATTAGCACCGCTGGAGTTGACGTGGGGAGGAGCAGAATTTTTTTAAGGAATTTATTTTGAACTATCTCTAGTTGGTCAAGCAGAGGGGATTCCCAACCCCAAATTGGGGCTCCGTATTGCATCATAGAGATGACTTTACTTTGAAATATTTTTAAAGCCAGGGAAACTAAATTACCTCCTGTTGTGCGATAGAAGTTCAGGATTGTTCCACTTGCTCTGAGAGCGGCGATTTTAGTTTGTTCTATGTGTTTTCTCCAGGAAAGAGAGTCAGCAAAATGTACACCAAGATATTTAAAAGTCCGGCATTGCTCAACTGAGTGACCGTTGATTGACCATTTATGTTTGGGTGACCTTTTGCCAAATACCATAATTTTGGTTTTGGCATAATTTATTTGTAATTTCTCAGTAGCACAATAAGATGAGAGCCTTGCTAAGGCCCTCCTGAGTCCAATTCGGGTTATCGATAGTATGGCCATGTCATCCGCATATAGTAATAGGGATATTTTCCTTGGGGCCAGAGATGGAGGGAAAAGATCCATTCCTGAGACCACCGTCACTATGTCATTTATGTAAAAATTGAATAAAAAGGGGGCTAACGGGCATCCCTGTTTGACTCCTTTAGTTATTGGGAAGGGGTCTGTCAGGGAGCCTAACTGTCCCACTCTGACTCTGGCGCTGGTATTAGAGTATAACGAGTTTAACAAAAATAATAGGCGCCTGTCTATATTAGATTTTTTGAGTTTTTCCCATAGTCTAGATCTTTCAATTGAGTCAAAGGCAGACGCTAGGTCCACAAAGGCTACATAGAGCTGTTTTGTTGGTCCGTGCATTTATTTTTTTGCTAAGAGAGAAAGAGTTGCACAATGGTCTATAGTGCTGTAACCTTTCCTGAAACCAGCTTGTTCAGGGTGTAATATCTGGTTATCCTCCTCCCACTCCTCTAATTTCGACAACAGAAATTTTGCATAAAGTTTGGCTTCTATGTCTATCAGACTTATGGGGCGATAATTATTCGGATCTGCACGATCTCCCTTTTTGTAGATTGGTACAATTATACTTATTTATTTATTTATTTATTTATTATATTTCTATACCGCCCAATAGCCGTAGCTCTCTGGGCGGTGTACAACATAAAAACATCCAATATACAAGTAAAAACATATATCAACAACTTAAAAATAAATATACCAAAAATAGTGGAACATAATTAAACATATAAACAACTACAATACAAACCTATTTTTTTTTAAAAAAAAGTATTAAATCAGTTAAAAGTATTAAGATGTTAAGATGTTAGGTAATTAAGATTACTAAAATGTAGGTGCAAGTGTAAATATTACAATAGATGTTAAAAATATTGTTAAAATGTTGTTAAAAAGCCTGGGAGAACAAAAAGGGTTTTACCTGGCGCCGGAAGGATATTAATGTTGGCGCCAGGCATACCTCATCGGGGTGAGAGTTCCATAGTTTGGGGGCCACCACAGAGAAAGCCCGTTTTCTTGTTGTCACCTTACGGGCTTCTCTCTGGGTGGGCCCCTGAAGGAGGCCCTTCAATGTTGAACGCATAGTACGGGTAGGCTCATATCGGGAGAGGCGTTCCACCAGGTATTGTGGTCCCAAGCCATGTAAGGCTTTATAAGTCAAAACCAGCACTTTGAATTGAGCCCGGAAGCATATAGGCAGCCAGTGCAAGCGAGCCAGAATCGGAGTTATATGTTCACGTCTCCGAGTCCCTGTTAACAATCTGGCCGCTGCATTTTGCACGAGCTGCAGCTTCTGAACTGTCTTCAAAGGCAGACCCACGTAGAGTGCATTGCAGTAGTCCCGTTTTGAGGTTACCAGTGCATGGACAACTGAAGCAAGGTTTTCCCTATCCAGATAGGGGCGTAGTTGGGCCACCAACCGAAGTTGATAGAAAGCATTCCGTGCCACTGAGGCTACTTGTGCCTCTAGTGACAGGGATGATTCTAAAAAAAACTCCCAAACTATGGACCCGCTCCTTCAGGGGGAGTGCAACCCCGTCCAGAGTAGGTTGAGCCTCTCCCATCTGGTCAGGGGAACCACCCACTAACAGCATCTCAGTCTTATCTGGATTAAGCTTCAATTTATTCGCTCTCATCCAGTCCATTACTGCAGCCAGGCATCGGTTCAACACCTTGACAGCCTCACCTGAGAAAGATGAACAGGAGAAGTAGAGCTGCGTGTAATCAGCATACTGGTGGCAACGCACTCCAAAACTCCTGATGACCGCACCCAGCGGCTTCATGTAGATGTTGAAAAGCATGGGGGTGTTGACCCATAGGCATAACTGTCACTAGAGTTTCCATCAAGCCTTAAAGAACTGATGTAAAAATGTAACTGAAAAGTAATGTATGATGCAATGTATCATACATTGCAAAGTGAAATGTAATGTATTGATGTGCAGTCTTGATGGAAAGGTGGGAGTGTTGACCCATAGGCATGACTGTCACTAGAGTTTCCATCAAGCCTGAAAGCAAGGAAGAGCAAAGCAGGAGTTAAGTTGCTTTGCAGAATCTTGCAGAGAGTCTTGGCAAGGCCGTCAAGGCCAGCACCCGCTGCTGCCAAGGCACCACAAGAGAGATAAAGGCTGGGCAGCTCTACCAGCCTTTGGTGGGGGTTGTAGATCTGTGGGTGTTTGTAGTTCTGAGTGGAAAGCAGTTCTACCAAGTGACTTGTGGCCGTGAGGGAAAGTGAAACCACTTGTATGCTGTAAGCCTTAATGTCTGAAGTAAAAGACTCTTAAACCAAGTTCTTTGTCTGTGGATTTCTGGACGTCTTGCTCTTCAGTAGTAACGCGCTGGACACACAAATTACCACACACACACCAACAGAGTTATGGGCCAAGATCCAGCACACTCTACAACAGAGTAAAGACTGTTCAGGACTGAGCCAGAGCTCCGGAAGGCTGCTTGATCATGCCTGGAAGAGGTGAGCGGAGATGGCTGTTAATATGTCTGCAGGCATGCTGATGGAGCGGCTGACAGGGACTAATTATGCCAGCTGGAAGCTAAGGATGCGAGCATTCCTGATAAAAGAGGATTTATTTGAAGTAATCGATACCACCCCACCGGCGGTCCCGCAGGCGGCTTGGACGCGCAAGGATGAGAAGGCGCAGGTGTTTATTACTTTGGCACTCTCTGACTCTCAATTGCTCTATGTCAGAGACGAAACCACAGCGAAAGGGATGTGGGACGTGCTACAGACTGTCCATGTGCAACAGACAGTGGGGTCCAAACTGTGTCTGGCAAGAAAGCTGTACCAGATGCGTTTAACTGAAGAATGCACCATGGCTGAGCATCTCACAGAGTTCAAACGTTTATTTGCTGAGTTGGAAGACAGAGAGATGGAGCATAGCAATCTTCAGAAAGTCTACTTAGTGTTGGCTTCACTTGATGAGACATGGAATAATCTTGTGATGTCCATGGAGGCAATGCCCGACGGAGGCTTAAACTTGGACTTTGTTGAAGAAAAACTTAACCAGGAATGGCAGAGATGACAAGAGAAGAAAAAGACTGAGCTGAGAGAAGCTGTCAGAAGCAAGCAGACAAGCTTCAAGGAGCAGCAGGGTCTTAAAACATGTTATTTTTGTGGAGCGCGTGGGCATATCCAAAGGAACTGTGCAGTCAAGCGGAAAAACAGAGACGGAGGATGGAGGCAATCAAGTGTGAACTTTGTCAGCGCAGAGAAGCCTCAAACTATCGATACGCAATGGGTGTGCGACAGTGGGGCATCCCATTGTCTCCTAAAAGACCCCAGTTTATTTCACACATTGAAAGCAGTGCAGGACTCTGTTCTATTAGCGGATGGATCCAGAAGGGACGTGCTAGCCCGAGGGACGGTGAAATTAAATAAGATTGGAATTATCACTGATGTTTTGTATGTACCTGAATTAGCCAGTAATATTCTGTCTGTCAAGAAATTAGTAAGTATTGGCTTTACTGTGGTGTTTGAAAAAGACAAATGTATTGTGCTGAAAGGGGGTGAGGTCTGCATGCAAAGGTGCCTTATAGATTCACAGTTCGTTATTCAGAGCGATCATGCCGGGTGTACTGTGTTGAGTGCTGAGAGACAGACACACAAAGGTTGCGTGCATGATTGGCACAGAAGGCTGGGGCATGCAAACTACAAAACAATTAAGAAAACCCCTACGTATAGCAAAAACTTCAAACTGACAGATTGTGGGCAACTGATGGATTGTGATGCCTGTTGTAAAGCGAAGGCTACAATTGCACCCATAAACAAGGAGGCGGAAAGCACCACAACCGCTCCCTACCAGCTAATTCATATTGACCTGTCAGGACCAATACAGAGTTCACGAGGGGGTGCGAGGTACTTTATGGTCGTGGTTGATGATTTTACAAGGTTCTGTCATGTTTATTTGCTCGAGAGAAAGGATGAAGCAGAACAGAAACTGCGTCTGTTTATCAAGAGGATTGAGACACAGAATAACGTTACAGTGAAAGCTATACGCTCAGACCGGGGGGGGGGGAATTCACAGGCAAAGGGTTGCATGAATTCCTGGAGAGTAAAGGAATAGAACAGCATTTCACAGTCCCATTTTCTCCGTTCAGTAACGGACTTGCGGAGAGGAAAAACAGATCCCTGCAGGAATCATTGAGAGCCATGTTGGGGGATTCCAGCTTAGCGGGCTCTTTCTGGGGAGAGTGCATTTTATATGCGGCTTACATACACAACAGGGTGTTGCACAGCGCGCTTGGAATGTCTCCATATGAAAAATTCACAGGAAGAAAGCCTAGGGTGCAACACATTGAACGGTTCGGAGCACGATGCTGGGTTCACATTCCACAGGGAAAAAGATGAGGTAAACTGGCTCCAGAGCACAGGAAGGGTTTGTGCTGGGTTTTCAGAATGCTTATTATAGGATGTGGGTTCCCAAGACACAGCAGGTTGTGCTGAGCAGGAGCATCAAAGTCTCAGACAAGCCTTGGGACCAAAACCAGACAGTTATTCTCAATGGGTCAGACAATGCACCTACACAAGGGGTGAAAACAGAAGACACACAAATTCCACTAAAAGATGCTTTAAATGAATTGATCTGGGGCAAACATAAAACAAAGAAAAGAAAGGCTGACGATCTGACATCACCTGAAGCCATGCCAGGTACAAGTGTGGCTGGTGATGGTGCAGTGGGAGCCGAAGCTCCAGTACCCTTGAGGCGTTCAGAGAGGGCTAACATTGGGAAGCCTCCTGACAGATTTACAGTGGGTATAGTCAGCGGCCCAGGTGTGTACAAGGAAACTGAAATAGATGCAGAAACATTATATCTGACCTGTGTACAACCAAAGTTCGATGAATAAAGTTTAAAGAACTGATGTAAAAATGTAACTGAAAAGTAATGTATGATGCAATGTACTGGAAATTGCAAAGTGAGATGTAACTGAAATGTAATGTATTGATGTGCAGTCTTGATGGAAAGGTGGGAGTGTTGACCCATAGGCATGACTGTCACTAGAGTTTCCATCAAGCCTGAAAGCAAGGAAGAGCAAAGCAGGAGTTAAGTTGCTTTGCAGAATCTTGCAGAGAGTCTTGGCACGGCGGTCAAGGCCAGCACCTGCTGCTGTCAAGGCAACACAAGAGAGATAAAGGCTGGGCAGCTCTACCAGCCTTTGGTGGGGGTTGTAGATCTGTGGATGTTTGTAGTTCTGAGTGGAAAGCAGTTCTAGCAAGTGACTTGTGGCTGTGAGGGAAAGTGAAACCTCTTGTATGCTGTAAGCCCTAATGTCTGAAGTAAAAGACTCTTAAACCAAGTTCTTTGTCTGTGGATTTCTGGACGTCTTGCTCTTTAGTAGTAATGCGCTGGACATGCAAATTACCACACACACACCAACAGGGGGATAGTACTGACCCCTATGGAACTTAGATTCCACCCTGCAGGGAACACACCTGTGTTGTTTATTTGGGTGAAAAGTTTGGCCAAAACAGGAGCCCACTGGTCTGGGAAATTTTTAAAAATTTCAGGGGTAACATGTCTTCCCTGGGAGCCTTCCCTTGTTTAAGTGAGGAAATTCACTCTTTGATTTGAGTTGATGAGACTTCCGGCCACTGGGGCATTGTTAGATCTTGGCAAAGGGAGGAAAGGTGGGGGAGACTAGTTTGTTGGTAATTATTGCCACCATAGTGGTCAAACCATTGGGTTGCTGTGATCTGGCATGGCTCATGTGGACAATTTGTCTCTTTAGCTGTCAGTTCCCAGAATCTGCGCTCGTTTCTGTCTTTGACAGCCTGTGCAAGGGCAAGCCAGCCAGATCTGGCAAATGCATTCTTTTTCTGTTTAAGTAGCTGCTTGTAGCTTGTTCTGAGTGACACTAAGGTTAGCCAGGAATGGTTTATCGGATCTCGTAGAACCCCCCTTGTATATTTAATTAGATGTTTCCTGGCTTTTCTGCAATCCCTATCAAACCACGACTTGGCCCAATATTTAACTGGCTCCTGAGAATTTGTCCTTATTAACTTTGGTCTAAGCTCCTGGATTATTTCATGATGCTGGATCAAGATTTCTCCTGAGTCATTTATGAGCTCTTGTCTGCTTGTTTGCAGATGTGGGGTTGTCAGAAGATAAGCAATAGAGGAATGGACCTCTTGAGACCAAATTTTCTTGTGACTTCTAAGTAGAGTGGCATTGAGATGAAAACATAGTCTATGACACTGGCCCCTCTGTTGGTCATATAGGTGTGTCTTCCATTAGAGAGATCCAGCTTAGAGCCATGAGGGCATTGCAGGGATGACATGGTCAAAAAATCTGCCAACCATCGGCCTTGCTTATTGGAGTGGATGTCTTGCGAGCTCCTAGGTTCAAATGCCGGGGATGGAAATGGGTTGTAGTTCGAAGTAGCTTCCATCCTTGGGCTAATTTGGCCGAGTCTAGCATTAAAATCCCCACAGAAGATAATATGCGCTTGAGGATGTTGTCTTCTTATTTCATTCATTATATCTGAAAGAAGGTCCCACGATGATTCCATTTGGGCTATTGCAGGCGGGAAGTAGATGTTCACACATATAAGCGAGCCAAAATTGTCATCAGTTAACCTTATGGCTAAAGCGTGTTGTGTGTCTCCGCAAGGCAAAGTCTCTAGATCCACTAATAAGTCCACCAAGACAAGGGTTGTAAGACCTCCACTTGCTCAGCCTTTGTTTTTGCTTTTGGTTGCTGGAATGTTGAAGACTCGATAGCCTCTGAGAGAGGGGGTATTTTCTGGAAGTAACCAGGTTTCTTGTAAGCATATTATCTTAAATTGTTGTAAATATTTTGACTATTCAGCATCGTGAAATTTGTTGTTCGATCCCATGATGTTCCAAGATAGCAGCGAAAAGGGTCAATTATGAGATAATCTGAATGTATCAGTATGATTTGTATCGTTACTGTCAGCACTGATATTCAGATGCTCATTCAAGCTCCTTGGCGTATTATGAGGCAATAGAGTTACCTTATCCTTCTCTAATAGAGAGGGTAACAGAAGCGATAAGTCTTGTGCCATTCTCTCTGATTGAACTGAGTCATTCGCCTTCCTAGATTCAGTAATACTCGGTGACTGTGAGAGGAGATTTGGAATGGGAAGCTGAATATGTGTATTCACCAAGCGAAATTTCATAAGATCCACTCTGGAAAGAATTGCTATTCTTTCGTTAAATGGAAGAGCGGCAAAAGCTTCCAAGAGTGATTTTTCATCCTCATCTAAGGGTTCCAGGGACCAATATAGGGTTCGATTTAAATCTTCTGCAGGCATGATCCCCGAAGTATCTAGCTCAGTTATTATCTCTTTTAAGCTTGAGGTATGTTGTTCTTTGCATAATGAGGACATTGAGCTCCCCGACAGTCTAGGTTCTGCATTATTTGGTATGTTTGGTGAAGAATTATTCGGCCTATTGATGAAAGACCTTGGGGTTGCCTTGTTTTCAAAATAGCGACGGGCGTGTATATCTAGCCAGGTTAATGAGCATCTATCGTGCCATAAGGTGTTTGCCTTCCACAATGTTGCAAACAGGATCACTGCCCTGGCATTAGTTCTGTTGTAGTATAGATACTCAACCCTCTTTATATCATTCATGTGGTAGTCATTTAAGTGGCAATAGGATAGGATCTTTAAAAGGTGCTTTTTCCTTTCCGTTTGGGTTTGTAATCCGAATGGTTTTGGGTAGTTATCGAGAACTATTTTATTCTGAATCCATTTCAGTTCCCATGATTCTTGTTGATTCTCCTGTATGCCCTTTGGATGGTCCTTTGAAGTCTGAGGGCTTATACTTGACGGATTAATCTCCTGAGTATCTGTATCTCCTTTTTTTGGTCCGTCTTTCTTTCTCTTGCCTTTATTTCCTTTCATTTGTGTGGTGTTTTGATCCAGATGTTTGAATAGTTTGTTAAAATTTAATTTATTCCCTTTCGCTGTTTTCAATTTTTTTATATTTTGAGTTTTTTTCTTTTTTGGTGGGACTTTGATTTTCTTCTTTTTTCCTTTCAGTTGTTTTTTAGTGGATTGTGATGGCTCCTTGTGTGATAGTTGCTGAGCACTATCAGATGGACGGTCTTTCTCTAAAAGAGCTGAAGTGTGTTGTTGTTGAGACGTCAGAAATTTTAGATGGAATTCTACCAGGTCAGTTAGTAAACGGTTACACTCGGTGAGAAAAACTTTTATCTGTCCTATCTCCGCCGATATCTCGAGCAAGCTTTCCGAGACTAAATTGTGCTGTTCAGCTGTTTGCCCATTGATTGGTAAATTGGGTTGATGGTTGTATTCTTTAACTGGGGATTTCTTACTAGCACTTTTTTCTATGTCTATGTCCTCCTTTGGCGTTTTGTTAGCATGGTTCTGTAGCTTAACTGGCCCCAATTCCTTCTGCTCAGCCATCCTTAGCTCTGTCGCCAAACTGGGAGTTAGGGAAGTTAAGGGAGAAATTTCTTACCATACAAATGGACTTTTGTTATTTATTGACCACTCATTTGGGCAGGAGAAGTTCTCTGAGTTTTCGTTGTGGCTAATTGAGAGGGAGTGGAAAAACGGTGTGATTTTTAGCTGGTTTCCATCCTCTTTACTGTTAAAGATCGATGCTTCTTTTCCCTGCCCATTCTGAGGTGTGTTTGTTGCTTTAAGTGGTGAGCTAGCTTCTAGCATTTTGCAAGCTCTTCTTGTCAAAACCATTTGTCTGGGCTGAGAATACCCCTTCAGTGATGTAATTCTCTTTACTCTGATAAGTTTTCAACCCCAAGGCGATGTTATGTTTGTTCTATATTAGTTCCGTAGCTGGCAAGCTCTTCTTTTTTTCTTTATCTTTGTCAGCTGTCGGCTTGCTATTATCTGCTGTCTGCTAACCTCCCTTTTCGAATGTTTTTAAAGGGAGGGAGGAAGTTTAGACTTTTAATTGCTGACGGTACATTGTGGAGTTGCTATTGCTATTGCTGAAGTTGAATTATTTTGGCTGAAGTTAACTGGTTTTAGTTGAGTTTGTTAGATACTAAGAGAGTAGCTAACAGAGAAGCGACTCACTCTTAACCGGAACCGGAACCTCTCCTGTAAGTGTTTATTGGTTTTGAAACTTCCCTAACAATGGGAGTAAGCCCCACTGACCCCTTTAGGATCCACACCTTAATGTGGTGAGGGGGTTTGAGAGTGTTGAAGAAACTGAGAGCAATGCCATCAGGAGTCTAGATCAAGAGGCTAGACTCCTAGCAGGGGCACCCAAGGCAGAAGGGTCAAAGCTGAGACGCCAGACTAAGATACATCCAAACTCAGAGGAAGGCAATGGTAAACCACCTCTGAATACCTCTTACCACGCAAACCCTATGAACAGAGTATCCAAAAGGCAACACGAGATAGTGCTGGAAGATGAGACCCCCAGGTCAGAAGGCACTCAACTAGCTACTGGGGAAGAACAAAGGACAAGTACAAGTAGCACTGTGACTAATGACACAGCTGGGTCAAAACTGAAAGGAAGCCCAGAGGCTGATGTGCACACATGTGAAAGGAGAGTTCAGAGTTTTATGATGCACACAATAGGAACATGGAATGTGAGAAGCATGAACCAGGGAAAGTTAGAAATTGTCAAGCAAGAAATGGAACGTATCAACATTACAATACTTGGTGTGAGTGAATTAAAATGGATGGGAATGGGACATTTTCAATCAGGCAACTACAAAATATTTTATGCAGGAAATGAGAAATTAAGAAGAAATGGGGTTGCTTTAATAGTGAGAAGTGATGTAGCAAAAGCAATTAGGAGCTACAACGCAAGGTCTGAGTGAGTGATATCAATGAGATTAAATGGGAAACCTATTAACATAACCATCATCCAAGTCTATACTCCAATGCCAAACGCAAAAGAAGAAGAAATGGAGAGACATTATGCAGTAGTACAGGAGAAAATTGATCACGCACCAAAACAAGATGTTCTGATAATCATGGGGGACTGGAATGCAAAAGTAGGGAACAGAGAAGAACTAGGAATTTTGGGAAATGGGGCTTAGGAGACAGAAATGAAGCAGGAGAAAGACTTATTGAATTCTGTGAAGCCAATAATTTGTTTCTTGCAAACACATTTTTTGAGCAACCGAAAAGACGACTGTACACGTGGACATCACCAAATGGTCAAAATAGGAATCAAATTGATTATATAATTAGTAACAGAAGAAATAAGTTCCATACTTACTGCAAAAACAAGACCAGGAGCAGACTGCAGTACAGATCATGAACTGGTCGTATCAAAAAATCAAAGTAAAGCTAAAGAACAACAACAAAGCAATCATAATGCCAAAATACAATTTAAATAACATCCTAGAAAAATACAAAAATCAAATAGGGAACAGATTTGAGGCTTTAAACTTAGTTGACAGAGATCCAGAAGAACTATGGAGTGAAGTCAGAGACATTATCAGGGAAAAATGCAAAAAGGCAATACCTCTAGTTAAAAAGAGAGAAAGACCTCAATGGATGACTGAAGAAACTCTTAAAATGGTTAAAGAGACAAGGAAAGCAAAAGCAAGAGGAGATAGAAACATGGTCAGAACCCTAAATGCAACAATACAGTGACTAGTACGTAGGGACAAATAGAACTATTACAATACTTATTGTACAGAAATAGAAGAGGATAACTAAAAAGGGTAGAACAAGAGCCCTATTCCAAAAGATTAGAGAAATGAAAGGGAAATTTAAATCACAAGTAGGGATGTTGAATAATCAACAGCAGAACACACTGACTGACCGAGATGAAATAAAAGGAAGATGGAAGCAATACACTGAAGAACTCTATAAAAGAGATGCAAGGATGACAGATTCATTTATGGAGGAACCATATGATGAAGAACCAGAAATTTTAGAATGCGAGGTGAAAGCTGCTCTTAAAATACTTGGAAGAAACCAATCACCAGGAACAGATGGCATACCAATAGAGTTGCTATAAGCTGCTGAGACTGAATCTGTCCAAATGTTGGCAAAAAATTGTCAAGAAATATGGAAAACTAAACAATGGCCCACAGACTGGAAGCGTTCAATATATATCCCAATTCCAAAGAAAGGGGATCCCAGGGAATGCAGTAATTATCAAAATATTGCCTTAATATCCCATGCAAGTAAAGTAATGCTCAAGATTCTACAACAAAGCTCTTACCATATATGGAGTGAGAAATGCCAGATGTCCAAGCTGGATTTAGAAAGGGAGGAGGTACCAGAGATGATATTGCAAGCATACTTTGGATAATGAAACAGACCAAAGAATTTCAGAAGGAAATCACCCTGTGCTTTATAGATTACAGCAAAGCCTTTGATTGTGTAGATCATGAAATACTATGGAATGCTTTGAAAGAAATGGGGGTGCCAGGCATCTGATTGTTCTGATGCGCAACCTATACTCTGGACAAGAGGCTACTGTAAGGACAGAATATGGAGAAACTGATTGGTTCCTCATCGGAAAGGGTGTGACACAGGGATGTATTTTATCACCCTATTTGTTTAATCTGTACGCAGAACGTATCTTACAGAAAGCGGGATTGGACCAAGATGAAGGAGGTGTGAAAATTGGAGGGAGAAATATCAATAATTTGAGATATGCAGATGATACCATACTACTATCAGAAACCAGTAGTGATTTGAAACTAATGCTAATGAAAGTGAAAGAGGAAAGCACAAAAGCAGGACTACAGCTAAACGTCAAAAAGACTAAAGTAATGACAACAGAAGATTTATGTAACTTTAAAGTTGACAATGGGGACATTGAACTTGTCAAGGATTATCAATACCTTGGCACAGTCATTAACCAAAATAGAGACAATAGTCAAAAAATCAGAAGAAGGCTAGGACTGGGGAGAGCACCTATGAGACAACTAGAAAAGGTCCTCAAATGCAAATGTATCACTGAACACCAAAGTCAGGATCATTCAGACCATGGTATTCCTGATGTCTACGTATGGATGTGAAAATTGGACAGTGAAACCCCTGCTCAATGCAGGAATCCAAATCAAAGCATTCCCGACAGATGGGTGTCCAGCTGCCTCTTGAATGTCTCCAGTGTTAGACAGCCTACTACCTCTCTAAGTAAATGGTTCCATTGTGTTATACCTCTAACAGTTAGGAAGTTTTCTCACAGTCTACAAGGGAGGTTACCCGATCAAAAAATGAGATAAGGTCAGTTATGCTTTAAGTTGGATTCCTGCATTGAGCAGGATGTTGAATTTGATGGCCTTACAGGCCCCTTCCAACTCTACTATTCTATGATACTATGATATCTGGTGGTCTTTAAGAACTTTTTTGGTGATCCTTCCACATATGTCCTGCCCACTGATGTTAGGCTGGCTGCTAGGGAGAGGATCTGTTGGTGGCATCTGTTCTGGTGACCTAGAGAGGCTGACCTGGCTGACACCTCTGTTATGTTAATTTCTACACTAGCTGAAGACCATTTTTATTCTCCAAGGCCTTTCAATTTCAGTGATATGATTTAATGCATTTAGATTTCAGTACAGATGCTTTATCTTTGCTGTTTTTAGACTAATTTTATACTGGCCTATTTTTATATTTGTATTTTAATTCTGGCCTTTTATGTATTGAGATCATTTTATATGTTCTATTGTATTTATATATTTAGCTGATTTTTGTAAACTGCTTGGGACACTTTTGGTCAATTGATTGTCTAGTAAAAATTGCATGAACAAACACTTTAGAATTGTTCTTCCCAGATAATCAGCTACTGTAGAATCTATTGACTAAGTAATAGGGGTTTTTTTTGTTTTATACAAATGCCTTACATAGCTGTCAGTTAATACCAAATGAACAACTAATTATTTTCATGTGTATATATAGGAGCTTGTAGAGCGTTTATTTTAGTTATTTAAAAAAGGACTGGAGGAAAAAGAGTTATTCAGTCTTTCCCCCATGCCTTTCTCACATGAAAACAAACAGGCTGCTTTACGTAAACAGCAATATTATAGTGGAAAAACTGGCAGAATTCTTCCAAACCACTTGGTCTGCGCTTAAGCATTCAAATATTCACAAAAGAGGCATGAAAATGGCAGCGTTATCTGGCTGTAAATTAAAGGTGTTAAGTTTGTTATTCTAGTTTACATTTTCACTACAGATTGTGGATTGATGATGTGAATTGGATGGACAGATGTTGATTAATCTATAAACACTTAATTAGATTCTGAAATAGAGTTCAACGTTAGAGGTGTGGGTTGAATTCCAGCATTTTATCTTTACGTCTTATTTCCCTTTTTTTTTTTGCTTGACAACATAGGAAAACTATAATGCTTGCCAGCTAAAGAGAACAACTTCAAGGAGTGAGTGATGATATTTATCCGTGATAATGACTGTTTCAAATTACTGGCTTCATTTTTCCTAGTAGAATATTAAATCAACACCTCTTTAAAATGTGAAAGTTGTGATAGCAATTCAGGGCACTGGATTTTATTATTATTTATTTTGCTTTTTTTAAAAAGGGGGGGAAGCAGAAAAGTTGTTTTAAAGCAGGAGTGTGTTTAACTGGAGTACCACCAATAATCCACTTGCTAGAAAATTCCATACCACTCAAGCAAAATAGATTTTGCAGCCTTTTCCCAGTCTTTGAAATGGATTCCAAAGTATCAAACAACAGTTTGGATTCAGAGTGATGTTTCAATAAATGGATTTTGGAAGAATCTCACAATTGTCAGGGTGGGTTTGCTACATACACCATAAAGTCATCAGAAGTTAAAAAAGAGATTAACTGTGAAGCACACAAGATCAAGCAGTAAAGCGTCTATAGTTCAGTTTCATGTTATATATTAATAGCAGCATGGAATATTTGAATACCAGCTTGGATGGCTTTAAAAGAAGATTAGACAAATTCATGGAGGACAGGGCTATCAATGGCTACTAGCCATGATGGCTGTGCTCTGCCACCCTAGTCAGAGGCAGCATGCTTCTGAAAACCAGTTGCCAGAAGCCTCAGGAGGGGAGAGTGTTCTTGCACTCGGGACCTGCTTGCGGGCTTCCCCCAGGCACCTGGCTGGCCACTGTGAGAACAGGATGCTGGACTAGATGGGCCACTGGCCTGATCCAGCAGGCTCTTCTTATGTTCTTATGAATGTCAAAGGTGAAATTTGAGAATACATCTAGTTGGTAAGCTTCATGTTTGTTTTTACAATATTAAATTTTTAGTACTCTAATGTTAATTGGAAATTGGCAGAATTTACTTCTGAGCAACAATATGGATTTTCTGGGAAAAGTATTTATATCCTGCCCTTCCTCCCAGCAGGAGCCCAGGGAGGCAAAGTTCCAGTGCAAATTAGGGTAAGTAGAATAGTAAAAAATAATTTTGCATCAGAAAATGTTTTGATGTCATCCTAGAGAGTGAACTAGTTTAGCATATTTCTTTTAATGTATTTATTATTTATAAATAACATGCAAAGAAATAAACCAGGTCCTTGAGGGGTTCATCCCTGCTTCCCCCTGACCTGCTTCCTCCAGAGCTCACCAGGCAGCAGGAAACAACAACAGGTAGCATTCTTTGGTATCAGGGAAAATATACAAAGTGGCCACACCATAGTTGCTCTTGCATGCACACAGAGTACATACATGCACTTACCATACTCATACAGACTGCAGACACACATGCACACACATTTCATGTATACACAACAAAAAAGGTGCATTTCCCCCTCCACACATACATACTTCCTTTGCTCTCTTACGCACAGACAATATATAGATTTCTCCCTTCCTCCCTCTTTTCATCATACACACACACTACATCTCTCCCTCTCCTACACAAATCACACACATGTAACTCTGTCAAATGCACACACACACACACACACATTCAGAAAAGCTCCTCCTGGGGCAAAGCAAGTACCCACCACCAGCTCCACCTCGCTGGCACACAACGGAAGCCTGAGCATGAAGGAATGCCCCCTTCCTTCCTTCTCTCCTCAACTTCATAAACAACCACAAAAAGGCAAGCCCCAGCACAGGCTGAAGCTAAGCACATGCTCCTTCCTTTTCTAAACTTTTTTTTTAAAGCAAGCACCAGCAAGGGGTGAAGGAACATGTAGGGATATCCCCTACTTTCTCCTCCCCACCAGTGGGACAAAGGAGGTGCCCACTGCCGGCAGGTAGGCAGGCAGCGGCAGCCTGAGCATTCAGGGATAATCCTACTGCTCCTTCCTTCCCTCCCAACTGTTTTTTTTTTAAAAAAAAGTAAGGTCCAGCACAATGTAAAATAGGCACCCAACACTGGCTGGCAGGCAGCAGCGGACTGAGGAAAGGTGCCTGTATTCTGTTCCATAGTGTTATGCCAGAAAAAAGCACTGGAATATTCACTAATAGGCAAAAACCGTTGCGATGTAAGAATGTACCTATAGCCCACAGATATTTCTATCAAACTTTAAAAAGCAGGGAAATTGGGCAGCTATAGTGAATGCACCAGGGGAGCAGGAGACCTGACCTCTCTGAAATATTGTACTGCACTACAAATTTGTCAAAATGCAAACACAATTTGGGTTGGTCTTTCACAGTCCAATCCACTTCCTATGTAGCTTGGAAGAATTTGGTAACATGTGCCTCTGAGCATATGGTGAGTTTTGGCAACACCTGCCATCTCCAAAGATGGAAAATTACATTTTTGTGTTTGTTGGTGTTATTCTTACTTTGCTTCTTTTCTGTGTTACTACTGTTTCTACAGACAATCTAACCTAGAAAATTTTGTTTCACTCATTATTCATCCTAGAAATCTGTGTCAAATATATTTTTATTAATTTCAAAGCCTTTTTATTGGTCAATGCCATATGATGGTGAAGACAGCCCTTTGTGTTTCAAACTGGAGGTTATACTCTATTTCTATTTTGGGCACATTAACAGTTGAATCTGAAACTGCAGTTTGATGTAAAATCAGACTGATTACAATATGTTGCTACTTCAGCAATAAGTCTAGCTGTTGGAAAAAAAACAAACTTGGCCTGCCCAAGATGCATGTTTTCAGCCTGCTATGCTTAAACTATTCAGCTTAAGGAAAGGTAGGCATGGTCAATTAAAAACATAGAGCACACCTAGAATTTTGCTAGAATATATTTCACCTCCCACTGTTTTATCTTGTGCAATCTGAGATACTCCTCATGCCCATTGCAGAATAGTCAGTGCCATTATTCCACAATTTTTGGTGCTTTTTTTAGTGTTACAAAGTGTTGCTGTACTTTGGAAGGGGAGGGGAGAGTAGAGGGAAGGAGAAAGGGGGGAGAGGAGACCAGAAGGAGGGGATTGGAAGGGGGGATTGGAAGGGGGGATTGGAAGGGGGGATTGGAAGGGGAGGGGTGAAGGAAAGGGGAGGGCAGGGGCAAAAGGGAGGTGATGGGAGGGAGGAGGTGAGGACAGGTTTGATCATTTGCATGCTTATTGAGTTCAGTGGGATTTTCTACAGTGCAATCATGCTTAGGATAGGTAAAACTGACCATGGGGGTGGAGGAGGAGGGGGAAGGAGGGGATTGGAAAGCGAAGGGGGAGGGGAAGGGAGGGGTGAAGGAAGGGGGAGGGAAGGGGCAAGAGGAGGAAGGAGGGCAGGTTTGATCATTTGCATGCTTTTTGAATTTAGTGGGATTTGTTTGGTATTTTAAAAATATAAAGTGAAATAGGAACTAAGTTTGGTGGTCCTATTTCTTGGCAGAGATATAAAAATGCAAGCAGCAGAGTGAGATAAACCAGTCCCACCTTTCCCAGGCACAAATAACAGACACAATCTTCTTATGTAAAAGATAAATAATATTTACTCACGACCTTCATATGTTCAGAAACATAGGCTCTAGCTTAGATGCAAGTAAAATAGAAGTCTCAGTCCATCTTAGTCCTTAGTAGTGATGCTGTCAGAAAGAGCATCTTTCCCAGTGGTGGAAAGATCAGCAATAGAGAATATTCAAGAAATCTCCAGGACAAAGGAGGAGGATCCCACCCATTAGGAAGTTATATCATGGTAAACAGGTACATGGGATATTTCCCCAAATATCCCTTAAAGTGAACATGCAATATTTGCCTATTCCAACAGGATTTACTCCTGTGCAATCATGCTTAGGATAGGTGAAACTGACTTGGGGGGGTGGAGGGAGGGGAGGAGATTGGGTAGTTGGGTACTGGATAGAGGGGAAGCCCCTTTCCTTTCTAAAAGGAAAACATTGTGAACAGTGTTTCAGGGTTTCTCCACCTTCTTATTCTACAGCAAGCAGATGTAGCATCCCACCAAATTTAAACCAAAGCTGTCCCTGGCCACATCCACACCAGGCCTTTATTTCACTTTGGACAGTCATGGCTTCTATTAAAGAATCCTGGGAAGTGCAGTTAATGAAGGGTGCTGAGAGTTGCTAGGAAATGCTCTGTTCCCCTCACAGAGCTTCAATCAGAGTGGCTGACTGTTAAACCACTCTGGCCACTGGAGTTCTGTCACAGGAATAAAAGTCTCCTCTCAGCACCCTTCACAAACTACACTTCCCAGGATTTTCTGGGGGAAGCCATGACTGTCTAAAGTGAAATCAAAGTCTGGTGTCATTGTGGCCCCCTGATTAGGCAAGCCCAGCAGCTGTGAGTCTTACTTTTAGAACACTGACAGTTGGTTCTTACTGAGCATGCCTGGCCTTATCATTGAGTTCAATACTAAATTTCTTAAATTAATTACAAATCAGCCAGGCACTTTTAAAACTTTTAAACTGTGGAAGATGAAGGTCAGAGTATGGGACAAGGTCAGTAATAGGATTATAAGTACTCTGTGAACATGGCTGATTTTTAATGAATTTCAACAGAGTTTGAGAACTCTGACAGAAAAAAGTTAAGAAAGGATCTGGTTTTTCTCTTTTTACACTTTGAACTGTCAAGTCTGTCTGACTGTTTTGTGTATCGCCATGAAAATTTAGAGGGTTGTTAAGCAAGCGTTTCTGAATTCAGGACTAAAAGTTTTGTAAGGGTTTGTTTTGAAATGAGCTTATGGGAAACATCAGAATGGCATGGGGGTATTTTCAATTTAACATTGCGGAATGCAAAAAATCCATGCTGACTATAGTATACAGCCACTTTTTTGGCTGTATAATTAATGCTGCAATCCTAACCTTACGTTCCTGTGAGTGAGCCCTCTCACCCACCTGGAGATTCAGCCCCTTGGCTGTCAGCATGGAGGGGAGCTGCTAGGCCTTAAGACTCTGAGCCAGTTCTGGACATCTGGGTACCCTAACAAATGGAGGAAAGTAAATAAATAAACCATGGCATTTCTACACACACACATACACACACCTCCAGCTACTGAAGTTGGTGCTAGGTGACTGTTAGGCTTTTCAGCAAGATTTAGGGCTCAAGATTCCCATAATAAAGAGTCTTGCTAGGAGAGGTTGGACCTTTCCTAATGGACCTTAGTTATGCTGTTTGCTAATGTGATGAGAAATGCCAGAGAACAGAGCAAGAAAAGGTTTATTAATGTGAAAAGTGATATGCAATCACTGCTTCCTTCTGCAAATTCTCTTTGAAATTGCTGGTAAATGTATCATGATGTGATTAATTTTAAGCTCACTTAAAGCTTTGTCACCACAGCTGTCACCAAGTGTGAAGGTTATTCATGCTCACAACTGAATATGTGTGAGGGGAACCCTTTACCATCCTTCATACCAGAATATGAAACGTGTTGTTTTATCTTTTAAAAGATTCATTTTAATTCTTTATGATTTAATAGGAAAACACAAGTGATTTCAATATTTAAAAATGAGCAAAAATTTTTTTAACAAATTTTAACCTATCACCAGCTTGTATTAGGTAGCACTATCGTGACTCATGAATGAGCAATCCTCTAAACATGCTCAGTGCCAATCTGGAAGCATTCCCCCACCCGAGGAGGAAGAAAAAGCAGATTGCAGAGTGTGGGCTACCAAAAAGAGGAGTAATATAGAAAGGATTGTTAAGGGAGCACCTTACCCAGGAAGGGCCATAGCTCAGTGGCAGAGCATCTGCTTTGCATGCAGAAGATCCGAGGTTCAATCCCCAGCATCTCCAGGCAGAGCTCAGAATGTCTCCAGTCTGAAACCCTGGAAAGCTGCTACCACCATAGCCAATACTGAGCTATATGGTCTGATACAGTATAAGTCAGCTTCCTGTGTTCCTATTATTATAGGGAGAGAACAGTCTCTTGCCTTGTGTGGTAAAAAGGCCAATTCTGTAGCAGGAGCAGGTGCTGCACTGGTACTTGCCATTGGGTTGGGCCTTGTAGTAGCCCAGACAACCAAAACTCCTAATGCCAGCTGTGAAATCCATATGCTTAGTCTTCTCATCAGTCACTGTCTCAATTCACAGACTCATAGGAACAGACTATGTGTGCATAGCATTCTTGAATCAAATTAGGGAACATAAGGAATATTTTAGCTTGGACGGCGTGGCATTGCCAGTTAATTGCCTACTGATAAACAAAAATGATTAATGTCACAGCTGTGCGAGTCTCACTGCAAAGACATATCATCTGTGCATTTTCGCATATCCAAATTGACTCCACTAGAAAGTCCCCCCCCCCACACACACACACAGAGAGTGAGTGACAGACTACTCAGCTATTTAAAGGATGTGAGAACATGGTCCCAGGCTATGGTCTGAAGGCACATGAGGCCAGCACCCTGCTGTAGCTAAGCAGAGTTAGGTGTGGTCTGCCTGGATGGGAGACTGTCTGGGAACCACAGATAAAGCAGCCTTGGGTTTCTATGATGAAAAGTCAGGGTATAAATGTAATAAATAAATAAATAAATAAATTGTGGTTTTGAATAAAAAAATCGTAGTGTAACACTGAGTTTATTCAGGTCATAAAGTAAGGGGAGAGTAAGTCACAGATGTACGTTTGTATCTTTGCATGCTTATCAGCTCAATCACATTATTACAATAAGACCAGTCACTTAATCAAATTGATTTAGTTCTTGCATAGTTTCCACACAAAAAAAATGAGCAATGCTGTGTACAGCTGCGCCTTGCTATTATTGAAAAAAAATGTGTTGAGCTCCAGGTGGACATCAGAGTCTATCCTGTGTGTGCATAGGGAGACATTAGACTGAGGCACTAGCTATGATGGGGAATTTAGGAGTCCGATGGACCAGGGGTCCTAAAGAAATTGAGGACACAGGATTGCAGCAGAAAGGTAGGGCTTTATTTAGTAAAGAAACATACAGGAAGTCAGTTTCCCATGATGTTTGATGGAGCTCTGCCACATGGCACTGATGTCTACATTTTTATACCCTCCAAGACAAAGAAATTAGCATCTTCCAATCCAAAAGTTACACATAAGTATTACCTAGACATTATGCTGCTTACATTAAAATCTAGCCATCCAGATAACAGTCAGAAATTCTAATACCAACCCATCTCTTCTATGACCTAATACATTCCAAACCAGACCCTTCCTGACCCTTTGGAGACACTGAGGCTGCTGTACCAGGGACTTACTCCTTTTATCTTATCTCCTGGTCTTGCTGTCCCAGCATACTGAACATTCCAAGAAGGAACCTTGGAAGGGACCCTAAAGAAACAGAATCAAGCAGAGACAAAGATAATTTTAGCTTTGATTTACCTATTAATATAACTTCATTATTCCTAAAGAATATACAGTTTATTAGATTATAAAAATTCCATATCAGCTACACAGAGTGATTGTTGAACCAATGTGAAAAGTATCATGAAGGAAGAGGCAACACAGAGGATCTAACAATAACAAGAACTTTACTATAACTAATTATATACAGAGAACAAGGCCCACAGCATGGTGCTGCTTGTAAGGCAGGCCTGGAATTGAAACTGCCACAGCCTGGGACTGACTCAGCAGTTCCTGGTATGGCAAGCCTGGAGGGCCAATACACTACACCCCTCCCCGCTAGCTCTCATAGTCCTGAAGATACTTGGGACGAGCCCTAGTGCAGGTTGATCAACGACAGTTTTGCACTGAAGCTGATGGTGCATCCCCTAGTTCCCCATTTGGCTCTGGTTCATGCTGGTCCACTTCAGGGTCCAGGCGCAACTGCTCTTGTCTGGCATCAGGAGCAGCCACTGGCTCATTTTCTCTTTCCACTTGAGTATTTCCAGCACCCTCAGAGAGAATTGATAGAGCTGGGCTTCATCCTTTCATCTGGTCCACATGTCAACGTAACACATGGCCATCTCGTGTTTGAGCCCTGTAGGACAATAGGCCCGTGGTTTGGGTCACAGTGGCAGGAGTCCATGTTTCACCAGCACCATCGTTCCTGACATACACCGGGTCACCTGGGGTGAACATCCGTGCAGGTTCTTGAACTGCAACAGACTCTCTTGATCAGTCCTTGGTCAAGTCAGGATGCAACTGATCAAGCAGAGACGTCAGTCTGTTCATTAATAGCTCAGCTGGGCTCCTTCCAGTTGTGGCACAAGGTGTGATATGTTGTATCAGGAGAAAACTTGCAAGGCATCGGTCCCAGTCACCTTCTACAATCCATTTCAATGCATCCTTTGTTGTCCTGGCCATCCTCTTGGCCTGGCCATTGATTGTTGGATGAAAAGGGGCTAAAGTGACATGCTGAATCAGTCCATTATCCAGGAATGTGCAGAATTCCGCAGATGTCAACTGGGCCTCATTGTCTGAGACAATGGTGTTTGGCAACCCATGTGTTGTGAAAAGCCTGTGTAAGGTCTTGATAACAATACGGGATGTCATTGACAATACCAGAACCACTTCTAACCATTTGAAGTATGAATTAACAACAATCAAGAAAGTTTGTCCCTCAAAGGGGCCTGCAAAGTCAATATGAAGCTGTGACCATGGTGTTTTTGTCTATTCCCATGAGTGCACTGTGGCATGTGGTGGAGCTGGTCTTGAAACCTGACGCTTCTCACATCTCTTGATGCATTCTTCAATCTCACTGTCCATCTTGGGCCACCATACGTAGCTGCACCCCAGAGCCTTCATTTGCACTATATCAGGGTGTCTGACATGTAGGGCCTCCAACACGTGATGTCTCAACACAGTAGGAATGACAACTCTATTTCCCCACAGGAGGCATCCCTTGTGCACTGATAGTTCATGTTGTTTGGATACAAATTGTTTGAATTTCTCCTCAAGCTTCCTTAATGGCCATCCCCTCCACACCCAGTTGAGAACACGGGCAAGAACTGGGTCGTTGGACGACGCAGTGGCAATATTCCCAGCATGGAGGGGTGGTTCTGGTAATGACTCTAACAACAGCACATCCAGCGGAGGGGTTTCATCAACCCTAGCGGAAGAGAGAGGAAGGCGGCTCAAAGCATCAGCATGGGCAATACTCCTGCCAGGCTGATGTTGCAATGTGTAATCATATGCATTCAGGAAAATCACCCACTGCAACATGCGTGGAGATAATATTTGAGGTGTCTGGTGGTAAAGAGCAAACAATCCCAATAATGGCTTGTGGTCAGTAGCAATAGTGGATGATCGACCATAGACATAGTCATGGATTTTTTTTACGCTAGCCACAATAGCCAGGGCCTCCTTATCAATTTGGGCATAATTCCGTTCTGTTGAAGACATTGTTCTGGAGTAGAAAGTGATAGGCACGTCACAAAAATCCTCAAGTCGGTGGCTCAGGACAGCTCCAATACCATATGGAGATGCATCACACGTGAAAATCAAGGGCTTCTGTTCACCATAGTGCACCAAGACACTGTCAGACGATAACAGGTGTTTTACATCATGGAAAGCCTTATCATTCCGGGCTGTCCACTGCCATGCAGCATGCTTGTCAAGAAGGTGATGCAATGGTTCTGCCAGTGTAGCCTTATGTTTCTAGAAGGCGTGATAGAAATTCAAGAGTCCCAAGAAGGCTTGGAGTTCCTCTTTATTTCGGGGCACTGGAACTTCATGAATTGCTTTAAATTTTCCCGGGGTAGGCCGAATGCCAGCAGCATCAATACTGTAGCCAAGGAATTCAATTTGGGACACACCAAATACACATTTCTCACACTTGACCCAGAGACCAGCAACAGCAAAATGGTGCAGTACATCCCACACCCTTGAGGCAAGTTCAGCAATGAAGTTGCCGGCAACCAAGACATCATCAAAATATGGTATGGCGCCTGGTACTCCTTTGAGAATGTCCTCCATTAAGCTCTGAAAAATTCCAGGGGCCACTGAAACACCAAACTGGAGGCATTTTACTCTGAATGCTCCACGATGAGTGGTGATAGTCTGAGAATCGGAAGTAGCATCGTCCACAGACAGTTGCTGATAGGCCTGGGCCAGGTCAAACTTCCCAAAAACCTTTCCTTGTGAAAGTGATGCCAAAAGATGACTCGCCATTGGGATTCAATATGGATGCTGATGCAGGGCTTTATTGATAGTGCACTTGTAGTCACCACAAATGTGGATGTCCCCATTGGCCTTCAATGGAGGGACAATGGGTGTCTCCCATTTAGGGTGTGTCACAGGCTCCAAGATGCCTTGCTCTATGAGGTGATCAAGTTCAGCACCAATCTTTGCTCGCAGTGCAAATGGAACACGACAGGGTTTCATACGGATGGGGCCCACAGTAGGATCCAAGAACAATGAAATAGGAGACCCTTTATATTTCCCAAGACCTTTATCAAAAACAGCTTTGAAATAATTTAGGATGCTATCCCATAATGATTCACCAATCTGGTGGACCTCCATGAGAGCAATACCCAATGGCTCAAACCAGTCTAAGCCAAGGATACTGGTGTGATGCCCTTGAGCAACCAATAACTGTAAGGTTCCATGGAAAGTTTGGTAACGCACCTCAACTTCACAGACACCCTTTATTGGAACCTGATTTTCCTGGTAATCAGTAAGTTTGGAGTGGAAAGGGACAATTTGTGGGCCTCCACAAGGAAATATTTGTTTGCTGGTTTCTGATGAGATGATAGTATAACCTGAGCCCGAATCAAGTTGCATGGTGCATGGAGTGTCCTGGATGGTGACTGTCACCTTCACCTTCCTCACATTGGCAGAGTACTGCAACCCTGGCTTGATGTGGCTAATCACCTCCTCTGCATTGTCATATGTGGAAAACGTCTGTACAGTGTGTGTGGTACTGCTTTTTGTCCTTGATGGTGTTTTCCTTTGCACCACACTTCTGGGGGCGGATGCTTCCTCTTTGGCTTGGCATACTCACTCAATATACCCAACTTTTTGACAATACTGATACTGTGCATCTCTGAAATGGCAGGCACGCCGTTCATGGGATCTGCCACAGCTCTTACATTTCACTGGAGAAACTTGTCTGGATCCTGGAGGTCCTGCAGGATCTACTTTGGTTGATGAGCATTTGCACTGCAGCCTGTGGATCTCTAGAAGTTGTTGATTTGAATCTTTAGCCAGCTGGGTTTCTGAACAGGGTGACTTTCTCACCAAGCACACTTCTCGGGCGCTTGCTGCTGCTGCTGCTTCTGTAGCCAGATCTTCCTCTAATGTAGTCTTGAACGTGAGCTGTCCTTTTGCAAATAGACACTTTTGCAGGCCCTCATCATGCAACCCACAGACCAGGCGATCACGCAGCATCTCTTCAAGGTTTGGGAAATTGCAGTGTTTCACCATGTGTCTAAGTTTAGCAACACTGTATGCCCTGGCTGCAGGCTTGCAGGTTGCTGGGATACCAAGGAAACGATAAGCCAGATCTTAGGTTTGCTTACAAGGAGAGATTAATTGAGTAACTTAACAGCACACAGGTGTACCCGATAATGGGACATACTGGAAGTTCCTGCACGAACTGTTGGCTAGTCTGAACTCCAAACTGGGCGCCAAAGGCGGCTACATAGTATACATGTTTACAAGCACAGTGATGAGTAATTAATTGCTACAAAGCGGTTAAGCCATTGCTCTCAGCATAGCATTTAATTGGTTACCTGGTTAATAAGGCACTTTCCCAGCATGAGGCAGCATAACAATAACTGATACTGCTAACAAGCAGAGCAATCCTGGCAGAACATCAGACTGCTCCTTGGAATGCAAGCTCGTTAGCCCCTTAGACTAGGTGGGCGATGTGCTCACATTGACCGTCCCTTGACCCATCTTGCTGCCAAGGAAATGCCAGACTCTCTTTCTAAAGGAAACCAAGGCTGAGGGGGATACATGCCCCCCTACCTAAGGCAGCTATTCGCTAGGCTATAGCAGCTATACATTTGCCTGCAGGCCCGCTACAAGCATACAGTGACACACTCTCTGTTGGACCCTGATTTCATTTTTAGAAAGAATTACATCGTGCTATTTCAGACAGTTTTGGAGAGAAATGCCCTTGTAAAACATTCAGGATATCCTTATAAGATGTATTAGCAAGTTTTGCTGGTGCTATGAGGGCCTGGGGCAGGTCAAAGGTGTCTGTCCTACAGACACTGATTAACACAGCACACTTCTTCTCTGACTCTGTAATGCCACTTGCTGCCAAGTAAACCTCCAGCCTGGCTGCCTAACTTTCCCACTTGCTGGGACATATAGGGTCAAATTCTTCAAGATGTCCTTGGGTGGCCACATTCCACAAGATACACACTGACCTGGAGTGCTTTGCAGTGGTTTCCACAAGGCCCAAGCTGATGTCCTAATCTGGTCTAAGGAGAAATATTCTCTCCCTTTCAGCCTCTAAAATGCATGAAGAAAACATTCCGTGTGCCTCAGTATCCCATCCTCATCACCAGTGAAAAGTATCATTAAGGAAGAGGCCACACAGAGGATCTAACAATAACAAGAACTTTACTATTACTAATTATATACAGAGAACAAGGCCCACAGCATGGTGCTGCTTGTAAGGCAGGCCTGGAACTGAAACTGCCACAGCCTGGGGCTGACTCAGCAGTTCCTGGTATGGCAAGCCTGGAGGGCCAATACACTACACAATGGATGGGCAATAGCACTGGAACATAGAAGAAACAGTGTGAACCTGTTCAACAGAGTTTATAATTTTAGAAAAGCTAATTTCTTTTGACTACAAATTGCTTGTTGTTGGGCATGGAATAAGCTTTTTGGATGTCACATTTTCCAAAGTCTTAAGAAAGAGAGCAGATTGATCCAAGGTTTCAATAAAGCAACCATCTTTCTACAACATGCAAAACATAAAACTGCCATACATCCTCTACAGTTGTTTTGTTGTTTATGTGGAACCACTCCAGGCAATCAAACTTTAATAAGGAATGAAGTGAACTGAGAACTTCACCTACAGAAGGGGCCTGAATTTAACGACAGAAACACAGAAGTAACTAATTTATGTTTCCCTTAATTTGCATCTGCTTAGAGTCTGAGTTCTATTCTACCTTAGAAGCACACATCCTCTCTTCCACTTGGTAGCTGATCAGATACAAATCGTAGAGGTAGTTGGTACATTCTGTGTACTAGAAGGCAGCTGGTTGAATTTGGAGTCTTGAAAGCAGCTGATAAGATTTTGGATCAATATGTCAGTTGATCCAGGTCGCTTGACCTGAACGAGGTCATTCTTGCCCTATATGTTATCATGTTTTATGTGCGTTAAATATTGAGGCCTGTGCAGCTTGGCGATGATTAGTGTTTAATTTCTAAAATAAAAGATGTCAAGGTTCAGACCTGCCTAATAATCCCATGATCTAGAAAGTCTTGCATCTAATTCTGTTAAAGGCATGATGGCAATGGCCACATAGCCATAAAATGACAGAGCCTTAGGCAGCCACCAAATGGGACCTAAGAGCTGGGAGGTCAATCAAGAGGTCACAGCTAGAAAACAAGCTAAGAGGTAGAAAAAGTCAGAGCCAGGAAAGACTAATGTCCAGCCTAAGCAGGAAGTTTTATGGTTGTCCCTCTTGAAGAGAGCCAGCCAATAGGAAAGCTGGGCATGTGGAATCATTCAAATATCTGGGAATTATTTACTGTCTGTGGAGTCTTTGGGTGTTGTTGGACTCCAGTTCTCATCATCCTCAGTCAGCAAAGCCAATGGTCAGGGATGAGCAACTTCTGAAGGCCATGTGTCAAGGTGGCTCATGACACAAGGCAGCTGCCAACTTGTTCTAACCTGCCAATTCCGAAAATCAAGACACTTTGTGTGTGCTTTAATCTTCATTATTTCTATATTTATTCCTGAGATGAACTTTGGCACTGAGGACTAAATATTGATCTAGCCCTTAACAAAGCCCTGGGGTATAAACAACCAAAAATTTCTCTAGTACTAGATCCCCAAGTGCTCTGTGTTTGTGTGTGTGCGTTGAGTGTTTTTTAAAAAATGCAGATGTGAAAGCTATTACTCGGATCTAATTGTAGAAAATATTGGCACAAGTGAAAAATATTTTTCAGACAGCATAAATCAGACTTTTAAAGCATTTTGAATTTAAACAGAAGTCCTTTGTAAGCAATTCAGGTATATACTCTGCTATGAAAACATGCTAGGTTTTTGTGTGTGGTTTTTTTTAGTTCAGAATCAACCAAAGCTGTTCTTACAACTAATATGGCCGAATGTCTCTGGCAATCTCTTTTCTGTCACTAACCTTGCATGCAAATATATCTCTTGAGAAAAACAGGCATGCCAAATATTGTTATCCTTGAGTAAGAAGCCTGAAATTACTATGTTATCAATATGACCTGCAGGCAGGTGACCAGGGTTTTGTATTCCCTTGAGGTTATTGCTGTCCTCATGACTGACTATGAAGGGGAGCCATTTCTTGCCTGACATAGTAAAGTCACATCTGATCATTTCACTCTTCCAAAACTCAGCAATCAGCACTGAAAGAGACCCTGATGTAAAAAGTCAACAATTTAATTGATGAATCATATTCTGGAGTGGAATTAGTGGTGTCTGGATCTGTTCAGACTAGGGTTGCCAGGCTCAGGGCCTGAGAATGATTCTGTATCTTTAAGGGAAGAGACATTTCAGCCCAGTGCAGGTGTTCTTGCAACACTGTAATGGGAAAAACCACAAGGTGAAATTCTCCCTTCCCCCTGCACAACTTTTAAAGATACAGAAGACCTCTTGGAGGCTGGGCCTGGCAACCAAGAGGTCTTCTGTAACTTTAAAAGTTGTGCAGGGGGAAGGGACAATTCCACCTTGTGGTTTTTCCCATTATAGTGTTGCAAGTACACCTGCACTTGGCTGAATTTTCTCTTCTCTTAAAGATACAGAATCATTCTCAGGCTCTGAGCCTGGCAACCCTAGTTCAAACCTGTTTAAAGTGCTAATATAAGAAAACAGCATAATTGAGCAATAGACACTTTTATTCCCAATATTTTTACTTAACAAAAGCAGAACTATCCCCAAATTTGACTGTTTTTTCTTTATCTCTAAAGATTCCAGAGTTTGGAAAAGTTACTTTTTTGAACTACAACTCCCATCAGCCCCAGCCAGCATCGCCACTGGAGTGGGCTGATGGGAGTTGTAGTTCAAAAAAGTAACTTTTCCAAGCTCTGGATTTAACCAAGAAAAACCCTGAGCTAGAGCAATTACATAAGACCTTTTTGCTATATCTTCTGCTATTTTTGTGATGGGGATTGCTTTTGACCAATAATTGCACTGAGGATCACTTTTGTACTTGTTCTTTGGGGATGACTACATTAGTGTAATGAAAATCTGATTGCAGAGGTACAATACAGCCATCAAACCAAATCATGATTTGCACTGCCTTTAGTTTAGTTTAGTTTAGTTTAGTTTCGTTTAGTTTAGAGCTGGTGTGGTGTAGTGGGTAAGGTATTGGACTATGACCTGGTTCGAATCCCCACATAGCCATGAAGCTCCCTGGGTGACCTTGGGCCAGTCACTGCCTCTCAGCCTCTTGAAAACCCTATTCATAGGGTCGCTATAAGTCAGAATCGACTTGAAGGCAGTACATTTACATTTTTTAGTTTAAAACCCAAACCATGTTTTGAGCTTCCAAAAATACAGAAAAGCCATGATTCACACTTTGTTTGCTTTTGTTTCTATCTGCCTAGCACTCTGTCTCAGCTGTTGTAGCTTTGTATGTAGAACAATCATTATTTATAACTATCCTTCGTCAATGCAGGCATCATGCCAAACCATTACTAGCTCAAGCTATTGGTTTGCAAATAGGACTAAGCCAAAATTTCTCAGAGAATATCCTGACAAATTGTCTGAGAATGTCATTTCTGGGATCCCCTCTAACTCTTGGAGGATTCCAGGCTCTCTGGAGAAGAGTTGCCAACTTTCACATCCATATATCCATATATCCAGACCTTCTGCCTGCTGGAAGAGGAACATTGCGCTGCCAGGGAGGGAGAGCCCCTCGTCATCTGCTGCTGCTGTGCTGCTTCCCCTGGCTGTCACCACCACCACCCTTCCTGCTGGACTGCTGCTATTAACAGCTGCCACGCCCTGCAGGACCAGGTCCCAGGTACTCAGCCAGCTGTGGCTAACCTTTTCCACCTGTCCCTCCTTGGAGGGATATATAGGCTGGCTGGCTGAAAGGCCTGGGAGACCTTCTGCCTGCAGGAAGAGGAACATTGTGCTGCCAGGGAGGGAGAGCCCCTCGTCATCTGCTGCTGCTGTGCTGCTTCCCCTGGCTGTCACCACCACCACCCTTCCTGCTGGACTGCTGCTATTAACAGCTGCCATGCCCTGCAGGACCAGGTCCCAGCCTATTTCATTGTTGCCGCTGCACTGCACGAGGAGAGTCTTCGGCGTGGGACATTGTTGCCGGATGTATGCTGTGTGGTGTGAATGAGATTGGTGTGTGTATGTATGTGAGTTTTTGCTTGTTTTAACTATACTTTAATTGTATTTTATTGTATTTTAATGCTATTTAATTATTTGTTCTGTTGAGTTTGCTATTTATTTCTATGTTTTTGTATTTTATGTTGCTGTTTTACTCTTATGTACACTGCCCAGAGAGCCTTTTGGCTTTGGGCGGTATAGAAATTAAATAAAATAAAAATAAATAAATAAATAAATAAATAATATATGGGAAGGAGAATTTTGAGCACAACTGTGGATCCCGTCAAATATATTGTAATATTGTTGAAGGATTTAATGGTTTTAGCCTGTATTCCTTCCATTCTAAGTGTAGAGTTTCATTAAACATTGACGCTACAATCCTATATTTACCTGGGAGTAAGTTCTATTGAAAGGAATGGGACAACTTTTCAGCAGACATGTAGAAGGTTGTGTTATCTGTGAGCCAAAAATTTCCAGAAGAGAGTTATCTGAGATATTTTCTGAGAAATTTCTTTTTCACCCCTCCCCCCAATTGTTGTAGAATTCTACCTCCCCTCCCTCCTCAAACAGCATGGGGAATTTGGGGAAACCATTTTAATTAATTAATTAATATCTCACCCTTCATCCCAGTAGGAGCCCAGGACAACTTATCCTTATCTGCAATTTCAAAGCATGTTTTCTACTTCTGGCTTGTTGACAGTGGTTTGTCAATCAAGATATCCTATCAAAACATTTGGTGTGATATCTGAATGTTGCCAGGGTTTATTAACACAGCCAAACAATATACATGAATGATTGCGTGTGCACGCGCACGTGCACATGCACACACATCATATGCATAAAATCATGAGAGAAATAAAGAAGTAACAAAGATGCATAAGTGAAATCATAATTAACATCACCAGGTGAAGTTAAGAGCAAGTGAAATTAATATTTGAAAGGAAAAAATGCTCTCTGGCTCTTTACTAGAAAGCAATATATATAGAAAAAGAGAAATATTCACTAATAGGAAAAAAACCTTGCAGTTTAAGAATGTACCTATAGCCCACAGATATTTCTATCAAACCTTTAAAAGCAGGAAAATTGGGCAGCTATAGTGAATGTACCAGGGGAGCAGGAGATCTGACCTCCTCTCTGAGATATTGTACTGCCTTACACATTTGTAAAAATGCAAACACAATTTGGGCTGGTTCTTCACAGTCCAATCCACTCCCCAGAGGGGAGGGGAGGAGGAAAGGGGAGGAGGAAAGGGGAGGAGGAGAAAGGCAGGTCTGCACAGTTGCATGCTTATTGAGTTCAGTAGGATTTACTCCTGTGCAATCATGGCTAGGATAGGTAAAACTGACCAGGGGTGGGAGGGGGAGGGGAGAGTAGGGGGAAGGAAGAAGGGGGAGAGTGGAACAGAAGGAGTGGGAGGGGGGAGAAGGGAATTGGAAGGGGAAGGGGAGGGGGAAGAAAGGGGCAAAAGGGAAGTAATGGGAGGGAGGAGGAGGGGAGGGCAGGTTTGATAATTTGTGTACTTATTGAGTTCAATGGGATTTACTCCCATGCAATCATGCTTGAAAATGAAAAAGACTGCCTTCTTATGGCGACCCCATGAATAGGATTTTCATGGTAAGCAGTATTCAGAGGTGGCTTATCATTGCCTTAAGGGGGTTCGGGCGGTGCGGGCCGCACCCGGGTGACACCATGAGAGGGGTGACACCCAAAGCCGCCCCGCCCCTAGGCACCGGGAAGTGGGTCAGCTGAGCGGCTGATTCCTCCCCAACCCAGCCACTTAACTCGTCGGCGTTCCAGCTCCGGGGGCCCAGAGAGAGTCCGGGGCTAAGGAGGAGCCGGCCCAGCCTGGCCTGGGCTGGCCTCCACCACCACTGCCTCTTTGCGGCTCCTGCTGAGGCTGCCAGGCCGCTTGGGTGGCGTCTCAGGAGCGGGCTGGGCCAGGCGTGGTTGCTAGGAGACGGTGCCCAAGCGGCCTGGCAGCCTCAGCAGGAGCCGCAAAGAGGCGGTGGCGGTGGAGGCCAGGCCAGGCCAGGATGGGCCGGCTCCTCCTTAGCCCCGGAGCCGGTTCCCCTGCTCCGGAAAGGACACCCCGCTTCACCCCTGATGCTGTGGGCGCCACTGGGCGGGAGCAGCTGCGATGGGCCCCCCCAGGCAGAGACGCTGCCACCGCTGCTGCTGAGCCGAGGGAGAGACGGGTGAGCAGGAGCAGGAACGCGGGGCTCTGGGCGGCAGAGCTGGTGGAGGGCATCCGAGGCCGGCCGGCCTGCCTGCCTGCCTGGGGGAAGGAAGGAAAGAGGGATGCTGCCTTCCCTTCCTTAACCTTCTCCACGGCAGGCCCAGGAAGGGCGTCGAGGCTCGTCACAGCCTAGGAGAGCTTCCCATGGCAGGGGCAGTGTATCTTGCTGCCTGGGTGCCACATGTTGCTCTTGGGGATTTAGAATGGCATTTTCCCCCCTTTGAAGGGGCTGGGGACTCTTCTGCTCTCATTTGATTGTATTTCACAGTATTTTGTTGTTGTTATGTGCCTCCAAGTCGACTACGACTTATGGCGACCCTATGAATCAGTGACCTCCAAGAGCATCTGTCATGAACCACCCTGTTCAGATCTTGTAAGTTCAGGTCTGTGGCTTCCTTTATGGAATCAATCCATCTCTTGTTTGGCCTTCCTCTTTTTCTACTTCCTTCTGTTTTTCCAAGCATTATCTTTTCTAATGAATCATGTCTTCTCAGTATGTGTCCAAAGTATGATAACCTCAGTTTCATCATTTTAGCTTCTAGTGATAGTTCTGGTTTATTTGTTCTACCTCCCAATTATTTGTCTTTTTCGTAGTCCATGATATCCGCAAAGCTCTCCTCCAACGCCACATTTCAAATGAGTTGATTTTTCTCTTATCCGCTTTTTTCACTGTCCAACTTTCACATCCATACATAGAGATGGGGAATACCATGGTCTGAATGATCCTGACTTTAGTGTTCAGTGATACATATTTGCATGTGAGCTCTGCAATAGCTGCCCTCCCCAGTCCTAGCCTAATTTCTTGACTATTGTCTCCATTTTGGTTAATGACTGTGCCAAGGTATTGATAATCCTTGACAAGTTCAGTGTCCTCATTGTCAACTTTAAAGTAGGGAAGGGCTAAGCTGTGGTTGAGGGCGGGGGGATTTGCTGCTCCCCCCCACCTTGCAATCCTGTGTATGTTTACTCAGAAGTAAATCCCACCCTATTGAATGGGGCTTACCCATTAGGACTGGCGTCAGTTTTGCTGAGACAGCACCTCGGCATTGCACCTGCACTCTTTGCACACTCACTTCTCCCTGCCTCCCATCACATCTGTGGTTCCCACTGGCCCTCAGAATTATCCCCAGGCCAGCAGATCAGTGAGTGCTTTTCTACCCTATATCTCAGTGGTAGGCTGAGCATGTGCTTTGCATGCAGAAGGTCCTGGGTTTAATCTTTTGCATGTCCTTGTGAAAGGGAAAAAATGTTCTAGGTTGTTTGTGTGATGATCCCACAGCTGGATGTGTGTGTGTGTGCTATTACATTCAGTGATATACAGGAATTACAATTTACGTGTAACATTAGTACAAAAAACATTACTAAGGATTCTGTATGGTCTGGTACGGGAGGAGGTCCATGGGGGTGACACCATGAGTTACCTCACCGGGTGACACCAACCCTAGTGACGCCACTGCCACCCAGCAATTACTGAATGCTACTGCAAGTTAGCCATCACAATCAGAGGACTGCTGCAGCGAAGCAACCTAATATGATTTTGCCTGTCCACCTCATGCAGGAAGTGCTGGAATTGGAAACAGTGAAGGTTAAGAACACAACTTTCACCCTGAATGTAGTTTCCCCTCCAGTAAGAAGTCCCAGCAACACCATCTCACAGCACAATTGTGACTAAGCTTCACTGAACACATTTCACATTACCTTTGATTTCTGAGCACACAGACATAGAATTGCTCTGTTAAAATGGCCCTCCCCTGAGATTTTTCTTTTCTTTTCTTCCCCACAGCTAGGAATGAGACACAAGGTGTCAGACAGGAAACACTCAAGAGGACTCAGAGGGAAGCACAGGTACACCACCATAAAGATAACCCACCTGTAGAAGACAACAGCAGGATGGATAAAAAGGCCAGATTCTCATCCACAGTCCTAAAAAAAGAGAGGAAGAATGCCTACCTAAGTAATTTCATTTTAAATTGAGTTTTGTCTATCAGAAAGCAAGAGTAGCCAGTATTCTATTTTTTAAAAGTCTGTTAATTTGTTCTTATTTTAGAACAAAACTATTTTCATAGAATCATAGAATAGTAGAGTTGGGACCTATAAAGCCATCAATTCCAAACTCCTGCTCAATGCAGGAATCCAAATCAAAGCATTCCCAACAGATGGCTGTCCAGCTGCCTCTTGAATGCCTCCAGTGTCGGAGTGCCCACTACCTCTCTAGGTAATTGGTTCCATTGTCATATGGCTCTAACAGTTTTTCCTTATGTTCATTCGAAATCTGGCTTCCTGCAACTTGAGTCTGTTATTCTGTATCCTGTACTCTGGGATGATCGAGAAGAGATCCTGGCCCTCCTCTGTGTGACAACCTTTCAAGTACTTGAAGAGTGCTATCATATCTCCCCTCAGTCTTATTCAGGCTAAACATGCCCAGTTCTATCAGTCTCTCCTCATAGGGCTTTGTTTCCAGTCCCCTGATCATCCTTGTTGCCCTCCTCTGAAACCATTCCAGTTTGTCTGCATCCTTCTTGAAGTGCGGAGACCAGAACTGGATGCAGTATTCAAGATGAGGTCTAACCAGTGCTGAATAGAGGGGAACTAATACTTCATGCGATTTGGAAACTATACTTCTGTTAATGCAGCCTAATATAGCATTTGCCTTTTTTTGCAGCCACATCACACTGTTGGCTCATATTCAGCTTGTGATCAACAACAATTCCAAGATCCTTCTCACATGTCGTATTGCTGAGCCAGCCAGGTATCCCCCATCTAATAACTGTGCATTTGGCTTCTTTTTCCTAAGTGTAGAACTTTGCATTTATCCCTGTTGAATGTCATTCTGTTGTTGTCAGCCCAATGCTCCAGCCTATCAAGGTCCGTTTGAATTTTCTTTCTGTCTTCCATGGTATTAGCTGTGCCCCCCAGGTTTTGTATCATCTACAAATTTGATAAGCATGCTCTGTACCTTCTCATCCAAGTCGTTAATAAAAATGTTGAAGGGCACTGGGCCCAGGACCGAGCCCTGTGGTAGCCCACTCGTTATTTCCACCCAGTTTGAGAAGGAACCATTAATAAGCATTCTTTGGGTATGATTCTGGAGCCAACTGTGGATCCACCTGATAGTTGTTCCATCCAGGCCACATTTAGCTAGCTTGCTAATCAGAATATCATAGGACACTTTGACAAAAGCTTTGCTGAAGTCGACATATATTACATCCACAGCATTTCCACAGTGTACAAGGGAGGTTACCTGATCAAAAAATGAGATAAGATTAGTTTGGCAGGATTTGTTCTTCATAAATCCATGTTGGCTCCTAGTAATCACGGCATTGCTTTCAAGGTGCTTACAGATTGACTGCTTTATAATCTGCTGCAGAGTTTTTCCAGGGATCGATGTTAGGCTGACTGGTCTGTAGTTCCCTGGTTCCTCCTTTTTGTCCTTTTTGAAGATAGGGACAACATTAACTTTCCTCCAGTCATCCGGCACTTCACCAGTCCTCCATGATTTTGCAAAGAGACAGCAGTTCTGAGAGTTCTTCAGCTAGTTACTTCAATGCAGTTTATCGGGCCTGGAGATTTGAACTCGTTCAAAGTGATTAGGTATTCTTTGACCATTTGTCTATCAATCTCAAGCTCCAATCCTGCCCCTTCTACTTCATGTTCCCGAGAGGGTCACAGACCCTTTTTTGGGAGAAGACTGAGCCAAAGTAGGAATTGAGCACTTCTGCCTTTTCTTTGTCATCTGTTATCATTTTGCCAGCCTCATTGAGTAGCTGTGCCACCATTTCTTTTCTCTGTCTTTTACTATGGACATACCTGAAGAAAGTTTTTTTGTTGCTTTTAGCATCTCTAACTAACCCCAACTCATTCTCAACTTTAGCATTCCTGACTCCATCCCTACAATCTCGTGATACCTGCCTGTACTCTTCCTTTGTGGCTTGGCCTTCTTTCCACTTCCTGTATGTGTCCTTTTTTGTTTCAGGTCATCTCTAAGCTTTTTGTGAAGCCACATTGGCTTCTTCTGCTGTTTTCCCCCTTTTTTCCTTGTTGGAATTATTTGGTCTCCAGTTACAGTGGGAGGTCTTATGTTCTTCCCCCTTTGAGGCACGGTTATATCACGCAGCTGCTCTTATCCTGTTTTGGGGGGCATTCAGAATTGGGGAAGTTGTGGCGGGGTCCAGGAATGATTAATCTCTTAGAGCTCTCTTGGTTTCTGACCTAAGTTTGAAGGAAGGGTGGGCTCACCCGCAGTTACGCTGGTCTAAGACTGACTTGCGGCAGAGGGGGCACCTGGTGCCGTTCTTCCCCTCTCAGCGGGTTGAACTTTGCCCAGTGTTGGCATCAAGGCAATTTCTGGGAGTGCGAGGCCAGCAACTGGGGTATCTTTTTATGCACAAGGATGGCCAGCCCCTCTCCAAGTATCAGTTTTGGGCACTAGCCAAGGCAGCACTCTGCAATCTGGGTTTGGACACTCATAATTTCAGAACACATTCTTTTAGAATTGGAGCAGCTTCTACGTCGCCTGCCTGGGCTTCTCAGGGGACAGGTTGCAGGCAGTTGGGAGGTGGCATTTTAATGCCTACAGGTCTTACATTAGACCTTTCCCTGGGGTTCAGAAGAACAGCCATTGAATTGTTATTGTTCCTGTTCAAAGTTGTTGTTTGTTTTTGACAGGCCACTGGAAGGGAGATGAGAGGGCGCACATCCTCCTCTGCTGCCATAGTATGGTGTTTTGGGCAGGGTGCAGGGTGGCAAAGTAGCATTTTGGCACAAAACTGGGGCTTGACCAGTGGGTCTCGGTGCAGTGTCTGGGCTGCCGAGTGATGTGCTGGGATGGGCTCCTTCCTACGCTGTTCCAGCAGGCCTTGGTTTGGGCTGCACCACATATTTTGGTCATTCACTGTTAGAATAAGCAAATTTTCATGTTCCCTTTAAGGAATATTTGGGAAATATCCCATATACCTGTTTACCAGTGATGTAACTTCCTAAAGGGTGGGGCTACCTGGATTTCTTCTTCCTCCTCCTTTGTCTGGGTTTTTTTTGCATATTCTCCATTAAGCCAACAGAGGTTTGCCCCCCTTTTGTGGCAAGGAAGTGTGGAAAAGGTTAAAAAGGGGAAGGGCAGCTAGGTGACATCTTTAGGCACCTTTGGGGGTGATAGGCGGTTCTGGAGGCCTGCAGCTCAGGGCTATACAGCCCGGGGGCAGGATACGGGTCACCTTTGGGGACAACATGACTCATCCTCTTGGAGTTTTAGGGCACGGGGGCAGTGACACAGGTTAGCCTCCCTACACACCCTCAGGGTGTGGTCAGGGCAGGGGTTTGGCAGATTGGCAGGCCCTTGCTCCAATAGGGGTTTGGTTGCCCGAATAGCTGCAAGCAGGCTTTGCCTGAGTTATCAAGTGGCTCCTGCACTTAAATCCCCCCTCTGCAGGTTCATTATTTTAATATGAATTTGGTTTAATAAAATGGCCCATTAGTTAATCCAACATTGGTTGTCCATGTCTTATTTTGCCCCTGGGCCGCAATCCTATCTCCAAAGAATTTGTCTAATTCTCTTTTAAAGCCACCCAAGTTGGTGATCATCACTGCCTTCTGTGGGAGCGAGTTACAAAGCTTAACTGTGTGGCATGAAGAGATACTTTATTTGATGTGTCCTGAATCTTCCAACATTCAGCTTCATCGGAGTTCTAGTGTTATGAGAGAGGGGGAGAAGTTCTCTCTATCCACCTTCTCCCTGCCATGCATAATTTTATAAACTTCCATTATGTCACCTTTTCTCTAAACTAAAAAGCTCCAAAAACTGCAACCAAGAGTTTGATGGAAGCCCTAGTTTTCTTATTCCTCAAATCCAACACTTTTAATTGAAGACAGTCTTGTATAAATAAATATCCCAAAATTGAACTTTCATGTGACTGCTTCTATTCAAACAATGCTCTCTCAGTGCAGATGTATAAACATTGATCTGTGTACACTGTTTAAATGCAAAATGAGAAGAAAAACAACTATAACTTGGTGACTGTGTACCGAGAGAGAGAGAGATGCCAATGCAGTTGGTGAAGTGAGCAGTCACATGCTCCAGAGCCACAACCTGAAAAGGCAAAAGGGTCAGGATGTAGCGTCAACATTTGAACTCCAAAGCCCTCTGAAAAAGCGAATGCAAGCAAAGGACAAGAATTGTTTATTCGTGCATGAAGCAGCTGAAGCTGAAAGTCCAAACTTTTGACATGCACTGCTTAAAGGGCCATTTTCTAATCCCAGAAGTGCATGCAAACTAGAGAAAATAGAATGCTGTGCTTGCATGCATAAGCAGATTTTGATGAGGCTCAGAATATCTGGCACATCTAAGATCAGAACCTTTTGTTCTATACAGAGGACATACCAAGGCACATTCCCCTTTTGTACAAAGGGATGTTAAGTGACAACCATGGGTTCTCTGTTCTTGAACTCAATATTTTTATTTGTGGTGAATTTAGTGTGTGGTGCATTATTGATGGCACAAAAAACCATGTCATGACTAGGATTGACAATCCCAGAATTGTGCATGTAGGGTGTCATTTGTGCTGGATTAACCTTGATTCTTATATTGCATAGCTGGAAGCAATGCAACAGAAAAAAATCAGTTGTAAATTTAATTCTATTAATATATACATTATTAAGCATGTAAAGCAGTAATAACCTTTGTATCATGCTGGAGTCACAGTTGTATTTGAAGAGGCATTTCTGAATTTCATCATAGGAAAAGGACATATGAATGTTCCCCAGTGTAGCAACGTATGACAAAAGAATAATGGGTGACTCAATAGGTTTGGGCTCATGAAGGTCAAACAGAAAAATTGGGGTAAGTCCATGATTTTCTTAATGTCCCTGGAAAAAACTTGTAGGAGGGCAAGTAATGAGATTGTTACTAAGTTAACCTTTGAGGCAACTTAGATCAACACAATCAGGGTAAGAGGAAAGTGGGGTTGAGCCAAAAAGAAGGGGGAAATCACACCTTTTTCAATGATCTTCTGAGGACCCTTTGAAATGAGATGAAAACTTTCACCTATTTGAATTGGTGTCGGAGGGCAGGGACCAAGGATTGCATTTAGCATAGTGATAAGGTGAACATTCCATCAGTGCAAGGATTTCTCCTTGTGCAAGAGAATGTTCTCTCCCTTTCATCCCCCCATATGCCCCCTAAATCTGTTCTGGGTTTCCCCCTAACTTTCAGGACTAGATCTGGGGAAGGTACAAGTCATGCATGGGGGAGGAGGAAGTCCCACTGCACTAGCGGTAATCCTTGCACTAGCATTATTATTTAGTTGAATACTGCCCCATGTCTCCATTACCAAGGCAGCCAGGCCTGGCCTCCAAGAGGTCTTCTGTATCTTTAAAAGTTGTGCAGGGGGAAGGGAGAATTCCACCTTGTGGTTTTTCTCATTACAGAATACCTGCACTTGGCTGACTTTCTCTTCTCCTAAAGATACAGGATCAGTCTCAGCCATGAACCTGGCAAGCCTAGTCTAATTTCACATGGCCCTCCAGATCCTGCAGGTCCTTTTGCTCTCCAGACCTCTTCTGTGAGAATCAATTCCTCTTCCACATCATGAATATGTGAATGAGAGAAACGGGCACAGAGACAGCAAGAAAGCACATGCCTGCAGAACTCCACCCACTTTTGTCTCTGGCCTCACCTACCACTGGCATGTGGCCTCTGATAGATTTCCCTCAAGGGAATGTGGCCCTTGACTGAAAAAAAAAAGTTTTCCCTCTGGGCTACATTTACTGGTAGCATAAATCCAGTTTTTCAGACATGAATCTTTCCTAGCTTTATGTGGAGATGTCAGGGATTGAACTTTTTGTATGCAAAGCATACCATCTCTCACTGAGCTACGGCTCAACCCACAATAAACACAGCTTAAAGAGAATAACCCGCAGCACCGATCCCTTTCTACTGAGACACAATTGACCGTCCTACTGAGCTTCACAAAAGTGGAGAACATTAGAAATAAGAAGAAATAAGCCACGTGCACTTTGCCAGAGGCATCCCTAGAGCACAGAGTTAGCTGAGAAATCAATTTCTTGGGCATTCTATAGCATATTTCACTGAAAGAGATATGTTAATAAAAGAAGGCATGGAACAAAATTATGCCACAATTGGCAGCCTTTAAATTTTTTGTTTATGATTGTCTGCAGGAGATCAAAAGCCTTCTGCTGGAGGGAGGAAATGAACTACTGTCTTCTTTATTGTTTTGATTTTAGAAATGGAGGCCATAGCTGAGCCTAGAGTTTGCAGCATGTGTCAATAAGTTATTTATTTGGCGAGGGAGGGGAGAAATGCTGTTTGCTGCCTTGGCAGCCAGAAGGAACAGCTGGTATTTTCTATTCTTGAAATGGAATGCCAAGGATAGAAATACATAGGGAACCGGTAGTGTGAAAAAAATCAGAAATCTGTCTAAGCAGCTGTTACTGTAATGTGCCTAGCGCAAACATGCAAAATGTCACTGTTACATTGCCAAAGATTTTGGAAGTTTATAGTGCTAATATGGATTATTCTGTGGCTGACTACAGTGTCAAATAGCTCAGTGTACAGGAAACTGCTAGATTCCCCCCTCCCCCATTTCCATGCATGTTTGCTGAAGCATTGCCATTGGGGAAGTCTAGATAACCCAGAGACATTGAAATGCTTCTGTAACATCTATGGTTGTTTTTTTCCACAATTTAATTTAGCCTTATAGTTAAGTGAGTTGGAAGGAACCAATTAGTCATGCTCACTACAGAGCCATGAAGAATAGACATAAAATGGAGAAGTGTTTGCTGGAGTTGTAATATTTAATGGCCAGATTAATCAACTAGAGCAGGGATGATCAACTTCCATCAGCCCATAGCCTAATTTGCGGCAAATATCACCCACTCACAAACTTCAAGCTGTGTCTAAAATGAAGAAGAGTATACTTCTGATTCTTTTATTTGAACTTGGGTCACCTAATGTCACCATAGAAGCCTGTTCACCACAACCCAGGAGGCTTGCACATGAATCAGATCTTCTTGCCCACCCTTGAGCTTTAGTTGATTAAAAAGTGACAATTTCAATTGATGAAACTGAGTTAAGGGCATATGCATATCTGTGACTCCAGCGTAGAGAGACTAGCAAAGAAGAGCTCAGATAACTGTAATGACTTCTTTATTGTTTACAGGAAACGATAAGAAAACAGGAAATAGATCTTTGCTTGTGAGAACAGTGTATTTGAATGAAGATTAATATTGCTGCTCATTAGAATGAATCTGTCAATTTCATTTCATTTAACATTTTATTTCCATTTAACATTTTTCTCATCTTCCACATTAGTTTTCAATTAAAAAAAAGTCCTCATGAGAACATGTCAGGAGCTTAGTGCACATTTCTTCTATACCTTTTCTAATGCAGTTTTGCATATTATACACACAGTTGCTCTGATATGCAATTTTGTATGCTATTTTCACTATTATATGTATTTTTATGCACATCTTCCTCTAATATATGGATTTTTGTACACATTAGTTGGTTGGGAAACTGCATTGCAAAATTCAGTAAACAGCAAATGTTGAAGGATAGCTGTGTTTCAGTTTGAATATTGTTTTGGGAAGTGCAAATTCACAATTTTAATTTAGCATTAAGATAATAAACAAACGTATCCCCTCTCCCTACATCTCAGGACTGTAGTTTAGAACTGTTTCATTTCAACATTTATGGAATGAAAAGAGATATCAAATACAGTTATACAGAAGGCTTAACTGAATGCAAACAGGGCCGGTTCCAAAGGGCGGCCAGGTGGGGCACTGGCCCAACGGCCCCTGGAGCTACAGGGGCCCCCTCAGCTGCCCCTCCGCTCCCCTTCTGTGATCGGTGCCCCCCCACATCCCGCACCTACCTGTCTGCTGTCTTTTACTATTGCCCTTAACGAAGATGGTGGCCGCAGTTTCCCTAAGGTAATGAAACCCCTGCTGCCATCTTAGTTGATAACAGAGATGTGTGTGCGTAGCATGCACGCATGCCATCATCAAAGATGGTGGTGGAGGCATCATCCCCTTAGGGAAACCACGGCTGCCATCTTCGTTAAGGGCAATGGTAAAAGACAGCAGACAGGTAGGTGGGGGCATGGGGGGCTGCGTGCGTGTGCACACACACACTGGGGCCCAGTGCAAGCTAATGCTGAAGGGCCCCGGCATTCCTGGAGCCAGCCCTGAATGCAAAGATGCTGATTTTATTCCAGAAAAGAAAAAAAGGCAACTCATCATGATCTTAACATCAGCAATAAATATCTTGTTTCCAACATTATCTCTACTCTACACTGCTCAGAACCTCACCACATTAAATCAGGGTGGCATCATTCTTTATCACCTCATTGCTGTTGATTTTCCTCTCTTGGTAGTGGTCCCTACAATACAGAAAGACAGAGGGACAAACTATGTTACTCTGAGTTACCATAGAAACATACTTGCATATAGTGCTCTAGCAAAAAATAAAAAGAAGAAAAAAGAAATTTCAATTTATTGCCAAAGGTATAAGCACATCACTACAGTGTTAAAAACAACAAAAAATACATTATGACCTCTCACAAGAGGGTATGTATGTACCACATAGTTGTAGAGCATAATTTGTTTTTTAAAAATGAAAGTGGTTTTCATTTAGTTGTCAGTTCTGATTTATTTTCAAGATGGTAACATTATGAGGTTTCATTTAACACTTAAAGTCATAAAAGTTTCTTTATACCAAGCATTTGGTTTTTCTAATTATGTAGTCTACCTAAATGAAAACAATTTTCTTTCATGAATCACACATTGGATTATTTGCTTCAATGCCATTTGCATTATAAAGTTTTGATTTAATGAGCACTAATTTTCTCTTTCCACCCTAACACAATTTATTGACCCTATCTCATTGTTATTTCAGTAAATCCTCTTTACCTGGGTTGGGTATGGCAACTCACTCCTCTAAGACCCCAGAAGAAGTCCTAGCTAGTCATCAACAGGTTATGGCTTGCAGTATAATGACTTGCTGTTTTCTTACTGTAAAAAGGTAGTATGACAGGAACTGATGGAAAGAAAAAAATGAAAACTTCTGCAATCCTCAGATTTGCAATACCAGTGAGGAAAAAAGGTTAGTAGTTCAGTGAGACACAATGTATTTTTCCTAGCATGGAGATGGGGAACCTGTGACCCTTTAGATATTGCTGGATTACAGTTCCCATCATCCCTGACCGCTGGCCATGCTGACTGTGACTGATGGGAGTTGGAGTCCAACAACATCTGGAGGGCCGCAGGTTTTCCATCTCTGTCCCAGCATGTCCTCAGTCTCCAAACTATCACTTTGCCTTATACATGTATTGTCATCTCTGTGCTTACCCTAATTCACACTGTTCATTTTCTGTTCGGGTTATTGTTCATCTGTCATTGCCTGAGTTCTTCCTCAGAATTTTAGCCATAAGCTATCTGTACAGAGGATTTGTCACTTCTAAGTCCCATATAGTTCAGAATACACTGTTGACAACTGGTAACAGTCAAATGCACAACACAGATGAAAACAGCACAGCCTGCAAAATTGATAGAATTTATACAAGATCACAAATAAACCATCTTTAAAAGTTACAGAAGGAAAATGGTTGTACTCCAAAGAGAAAGAGAAATTCACTGAGGAATAATTCTTTCATTTTTATTAAATGCTAATAAAGTATAGGCCTAATTTAAAAAAGAGCTTTTGCTTTCATCTGGCTGAAATACACCTCACTATGCAGTTTTCTACAGATACAGTTAATTTTGACTCTTCATCTGGAAAATAAGAGGAAAAACCCTCTTAAGCCTAAATTATTCATCATGGGGTCAAATTTACTGCACTCATTAGCGCCAGCAGGGTATATGAACAGTGCCTTATGCACAGATGTCATTTTTGGAATCCAAGGATCAGAATGAACCATGTGGCGGTTAATCTTCTTAAGCAGGATTATGTCATGTCCCACAACTACTAAGATGCATGACTATAAGTGAATCCTAGAGATGCCATATTTAAATATGCTAAACAGGACACAATGGTTTTAATACCCATGTTAATTATTATTATTATTATTTATTAAATTTATATACCGCCCGACTAGCAATAGCTCTCTGGGCGGTGAACATAGAAATACAATAACATAGGAAATACAATAAATGACACAATATAATACAAAATACTACAGTCTAAAATCAATACAGTAACATTTTTAAAATTAAATCAATTTAAATTAAAATGCTTCAGAGAATAGGAAGGTTTTAACCTGGCGCCGAAAAGAAAGCAGAGTCGGTGCCAGGCGCACTTCCTCAGGGAGACTGTTCCATAGTTCGGGGGCCACCACTGAGAAGGCCCTAGATCTTGTCACTACCCTCCGTGCCTCCCTATGAGTTGGAACCCGGAGGAGGGCCTTTGTAGTAGAACGTAGTGTACGGGTCGGTTCATATCGGAAGAGGCGTTCCGCAAGGTATCGTGGTCCCGCACCGTATAAAGCTTTATAGGTTAATACCAACACTTTGAATCTGGCCCAGAAACATATTGGCAGCCAGTGCAAGCAGGCCAGAACAGGTGTTATATGCTCGGACCACTTGGTCCTTGTTAGCAGTCTGGCTGCTGCGTTTTGCACTAGCTGTAGCTTCCAAACTGTCTTCAGAGGTAGCCCTACATAGAGCGCATTGCAGTAATCCAAACGCGAGGTTACCAAAGCATGTACCACTGATGTAAGGTCCTCTTTACTCAAATAGGGACGTAGCTGGGCTACCAACCGAAGTTGGTAAAACGCATTCCTTGCCACCGAGGCTACTTGAGCCTCAAGTGAAAGGGAAGAGTCTAAAAAGACTCCCAGACTACGAACCCGCTCCTTTAGGGGGAGTGTAACCCCGTCCAGGACAGGATATATATCCACCATCCGATCAGAGAACCCGTCCACCAACAGCATCTCAGTCTTGTCTGGATTGAGCTTCAGTTTGTTAACTCTCATCCAGTCCATTGTCGTGGCCAGGCAACGGTTCAGCACATCGACAGCCTCACCTGAAGAAGATGAAAAGGAGAAGTAGAGCTGCGTGTCATCAGTATACTGATGACAACGCACTCCAAAACGCCTGATAACCTCTCCCAATGGCTTCATGTAGATATTAAAAAGCAGGGGGAACAAAACTGACCCCTGCGGGACTCCATATTGGAGAACCCACGGTGTCGAGCAATGTTCCCCGAGCACTACCTTCTGGAGATGACCCGCCAAGTAGGAGCGGAACCACTGCCAAGCAGTACCTCCAACTCCCAACTCCGCAAGCCTCTCCAGAAGGATACCATGGTCGATGGTATCAAAAGCCGCTGAGAGATCAAGGAGAATCAACAGAGTTACACTCCCTCTGTCTCTCTCCCGACATAGGTCATCATACAGGGCGACCAAGGCTGTCTCGGTGCCAAAACCAGGTCTAAAACCCGATTGAAATGGATCTAGATAATCGGTTTCATCCAATAGCGCCTGGAGCTGTCCAGCACCCACTCGTTCCAAGACCTTGCCCAGGAATGGAACATTCGCCACTGGCCTGTAGCTGTTAAAATTATCTGGGTCCAAGGAAGGCTTTTTCAGAAGTGGTCTCACCACTGCCTCTTTCAGACAGCCAGGGACCACTCCCTCTCGTAATGAGGCATTAATCACTTCCTTGGCCCAGCTACCTGTTCCATCCCTGCTAGTTTTTATTAGCCAAGAAGGGCAAGGATCCAGTACCGAAGTGGTTGCACGTACCTGTCCAAGCACCTTGTCCACATCCTCGAACTGAACCAACTGGAACTCATCCAACAAAACATGACAAGACTGTGCTCCGGACACCTCACTAGGATCAACTGCTATAACTTGAGAGTCTAAGTCCCGGCGGATGCATGAGATCTTATTCTGGAAGTGATCAGCAAACTGATTGCAGTGGGCCTCCGATGATTCCACTGTGTCCGGAGGGTTTGAATGAAGAAGCCCCCGGACAACTTGAAAGAGCTCCGCTGGGCGGCAGAGAGATGATTTAATAGTGGCAGCAAAATGATGTTTTTTAGCTGCCTTCACCGCTCCTACATACAGCTTAGTCGAAACACTAACCAGCGCATAATTGTATCCGTCGGGAGTTCGCCTCCATTTCCGCTCAAGCCGCCTCCTATCTTGCTTCATCGCTCTCAGCTCCGGAGTATACCATGGAGCTGTATGAGCTCTACACAGGAGAGGGCGTGCAGGAGCGATCGTGTCAACAGCCCGGGTCATCTCCGTGTTCCACAGAGCGACCAGGGCTTCAACAGGAGCGCCAGTCCTATCAGCCGGAAAATCCCCCAGAGCCCTTTGAAAACCTTCAGGATCCATTAGTCTCCGGGGGCAGACGAATTTAATAGGTCCCCCACCGTTGCAGAGGGAAGAGGTTACTGAAAGTCTAAACTTCAGCAAGCAGTGATCTGTCCATGACAAAGGGAGTGTTGTGAGACTCCCCACATCCAGATCACTATCCCCATGCTCAGTAGCAAAAACAAGGTCTAGAGTGTGCCCCAATACATGCGTTGGACCACTAACATATTGAGACAGCCCCATGGCTGTCATGGAAGCCATGAAGTCCTGAGCCGCGCCAGACAAAGTAGTCTCGGCATGAATGTTGAAATCCCCCAGTACTAATAGTCTGGGGGATTTCAGCAATATCTCCGAGACCACTTCCGCCAGCTCAGTTAGGGAAGCCGTTGGGCAGCAAGGTGGGCGGTACACCAAAAGGATTCCCAGCCTGTCCCTCTGGCCCAACACAAGGTGCAGACACTCCAGGCCAGTAGCTGCATGAACATGGTGCTTGGTGAGTGAGATGGAACTCTTATAGACGACAGCAACCCCACCTCCCCGACCCTCAGATCTACCATGATGCTGAACCAAGTACCCCGGTGGGCAGAGCTGAGAGAGACCAACTCCTCCCTGCCCACCCACCCAGGTCTCGGTTATACATGCCAGATTGGCTGCCTCATCCACAATCAAATCGTGGACGAGGGAGGTTTTATTATATACCGATCTGGCATTTAAGAGCACCAATTGGAGATCTGAGAGTTGGCTGAAAGGACTACCAATGACCTTGTGGGTGTGGGAAGGACCGGAACAAGGCACAGCCACAACATGTCTGGGCCGCGTTGCCCTTACCTGGCAAGTCCTTCTCACAGCACCATACCTTCCTTTGCCCGTCACTACAGCAATTGGGGCCCCCTCAAGTCTCCCCGCCTGATAGATAAAGCTCTCTCCGAAGCACATAATAGAAACTTATAAATACAACAATTATATTTGTAAACAACCATATATACAAACATATAAACATACACACTCACTCACACATACATTCATATAGCCAACCACCCATTCATCTCAAACCAAATCGACACACCAACATAGTCCCGCACTCTGTGCGCGTAAAAGCCGGCTCCGTGATCTCTCTTCTTCGCAGAGGATGACACCTTGAAACGGCCAGATGACAATGGTGGCAAAAAGCATAGGCCACTAATAAGAAGCAGCAACCGCAGCGGCAACGATGGAAAAATGCAAGCAGCAGCGGAGAAGCAAAGCCGCAATTGCCATGGGGCACAAACTGTAATACAGGGCGAGGCGTAGAGCAGCGGCAACAACAAAGGGCCTGACCTGCCGCGGTGACAGAGATGAAATCAGTCCACCCAGCAACGGCCAGCCGCAGTCCCAGCAAGCGGCAGACGCTGCTCAGCCGCAGCAGGAAGAAACCGAAAAGCCAGCAGCAGCAACAACACGGGAACACAGCGACAGCAGGGACAATGCAGCAACAGCAGAAGGCGACGACAACAAGCAACCACAAGCGACAGCAAGCAGGCAGGACCCACACAGCAGGCAGGACAGGCACAACGGCGACAGCGACAGCAGCAGGAACAGCGCAGATGACGCCAACAAGTGACAGCAAGCAGGCAGGACCCACCGAACAGGCAGGACCCACATACGTCGCAGCAGCAGGAAGGCACAAGCCGGAGCAGGGGCGAGGCCAACCCAGCGGAACCCAGCAATGAATTTGGTTGGGAATCAAGTTTCCCAACCAGTGTCCATACCTATGAAGGGTTCTAAGACCAATCCACAAAAATTATCTCCCTGTAAATCTACTGGCTGTGGACAGAGGAGGGAATAAAGAGGACCATATTTATTAATGACAAAGCAAGGATGGTGACAGTGTGGAAAGCTGTTCTGGTGTGTCAATGCACATACATGCATCAAGTGATCCTGCCCCTGCTTTCTGTCAGGGACAGGCCTCAACCCTGATCCTCTCCTTAAGCCCCACCCATTCAGGCAAGTATGGAAGCCTTTCCAAGTCCCCTAATACTGGTGCCCAACAACTCCAATTGTGTTACTTGGGTTATATTATTTATTTATTAATTTTCTTACTTATTTATTTATATCCCGCCCTTCCTCCCAGTAGGAGCTTCAGTAGGTTAGCCTCAGAGGCATTCCACATCCCAGCCCTGAGCAGCAGGCCTTGGAAAGCACCTATCACCCTTAAAGTTGCCTAAGGGTACTCACCTTAATTCTTCCTTTATATGTTAACCATTCTCCTCCTTCTTGCCTAAATGTGACCAATGTATCTAGTTAACAGCATCCCACTGCACTAACCTAACCCAACCCAACTCAACAGAATGACACTGCAGAGTAGGCAAAAAGGCCTGCCAATTGGGGCAATATGCAGGCAAGCCAAAAATTCCTATTTGCCTGCAAAGTGACCAGTAACAAATCTGCACCGCATCTGAGGGAGAGTGGGTGGGTGCCAAAGAATGAAGAAGTCATGGGTGAGGAGGACACAGGCTTAAATAGCCTCACAGCCCTGCCCTTCCTGGTGCTGAAATGGAGCATATGGCTGCATGAAGCTCCTCCTCCTTCCCTGCTCCCCAACCATATCCTGGCCTGATGCCACAGCTGGGGCCTCACAATAGGAATGTACTGTCCACAATATATGACGCCCTGCTACTGAAATTAAAGAACTGCATAGAGATAATAGTATTATTTATTTATTAAATTTCTATCCTGCCCTTCCTCCTAGAAGGGCCCAGGGCGGCAAACAACAAAGGATAAAAACACTACGAACATCTAAAAAAACCAAACATCCCTCCCAAAAAATCTTTTTTAAAAAGTATCTTTAAAGCATCTTTAAGAATTTATTTTAATTTATAAAAAATTTTAGAAGAGCAAGTAGGGTTCTGCAAAGGAAATGTAACTTCAAATCAGATTTTGTTATTGTAGGTTATTTGGTTGCCTAATATGCATTTAAGAAGGTTCAACTATATAGAAATACTTTGGTTGAAGCCTTCAGATATCAACATAAACACAATTGATTTTGATTAAAATATCTTTATTCCCATGCTGTTATCAAAGTTTCTCTTCAAGTTTATATGAATAATAATGTACGGTATTTCCATAGCCACCACCTATTTTTTACCCTTAGTATTGGACGATAAGTTCTTGATACTGCCATATGCAACTAGTAATTGCTTTTTTCTCTACTACTAAGGAGACACATAAGGTGCCACAGTGTTTGCTCAGAGAAATAAGCTGTAAGCACAGAGAGTAGATAATACCAGTAAAGAATAGGTCAAGAATTTAATGTATTAGGGATCCAATTTAATCAGAATAATTATTGAGCAAGCCATATGGGGACAGCAAGAGAATGCTCTTTTATTTATTTATTTATCTAAAATATTTCTATCCCACCCTTCTACCCTATAATAGGGCACTCAGGGTGGCTTACAAAAATAAAATCAAACATGCACATAATAAAATTGTAAACAGTAAAATCACAAAAACATTACAATAAATTTAAAATACATAAAATACAATTAAAATACATAAAATACAATATATATATATATATATTATATATATTATATATATATATATATATATATACACACACATACACACAAACATACATATGTGTAGGGACTGGTACTAAAGGGACTACAAAGGTAAAATTTAACACAGAAGGCATAAAATCAGTGTCAGGCTCTACCTTCAATCCCCTCCAAATGCTCTCCAGAACAAGATCGTTTTCAGAAGTTTCCGGAAAACCAATAGGTTTTGTGCTTATGTCCTGCTTGCAGGCTTTCCATAGGCATCTCGCTGGCCACTGTGAGAACTAGGAAGATGGACTAGATGGCCCTTTGGTCTGACCCAGCAGCAGGGCACTTCTTATGTTCACAATGGTTGCAATATCAAGGTAGGATCTTATGACAGTCATGTGTGTAACATATACGTCATGCTGTTTCTCACTTTTACAGCCTTTTTAGAGTATGTTTTGGCCTCTTTGTTTTTCTGTTTATCTTTGAGGAAGCATCTACCTCTTTGTTATTGCAGTCAATGCCTTCAGTATATGTAGAGGGAAGATATGCAAAAGTTCATGCATTTGTGCTCAAGGAGAAGTGGAGGATATCTTTTGTATAACTCTTTACATATTTTCTTAGGGAAAGATTTCTGGAAGAAATTTTTAAGCAATGGTAAGAAAACAGGCTATTTGATATTTGAATGTATAAGGTTTCTATGTTTGTCTTAGCTGCCCAAACAATTAGAAATACATTGTTTTCACAAAATGTAGTAAGATGCACTGGATAAACTGTAATATATTTCTCTCTGCGTTATATTTAGTCCACTGATTTATGTATAGTATGCATACCCTTCCCATGACTAATGGATTTTTGAGAAATAATTTTGACTTGACTACCTATTTATTTAAGGTTGGGAGAATTCAAAAGCCAGAGCTTAAAACAACAACAAGGTTGGACTTATGCAGGACTTTAAAATGCTTAAGTTCAGTTCTTTTGTGGTGATATGGTTTTTTCCCACCTGCAAGGAGACACATATTTAAAGAGCTGGTTTTCAATACAATGCACAGGGATATTATTTATTCCAAAAATGAACTCCCTGTGGTATCCCAAGAAGTATTATCATAATTCAACTTTTTTTTATATATGAGTGCTTCACTATAAGTAATCGGGAACACTACGTATACAGAAAACCTACAGATTTTAACATGTGAAAATATGTCCTTTGTGTACTTAATGAGACCAAGCTTTGCCATGGTGAACTGTGTTCAAAGAAAGCACACATATAAATATTCCCTTAGTGGTTAAATGACAAGAATTTGCATGTGGAATGTGAATGAGCATTTTATATGACATTTCTATGTCATTAGAGAGGGCAGATTTAAAAAAATGTGTAACTTCAGAATGCTACACAAACATCATAGAGAATAAGCTGTTGGGAATATAGATGCCTGGGGGAAAATAGGGACTAATCCACAGTACAGAAAAAGAATGGGGGTGGGATTCTGCTAATTTGCTTGGTTTTAGGACCAGTTAAGTTGTAAGTTGCAAAAATGTTTCATGCCATTTTCCTCACTCATTGGAAGGATCTACACATGTGAGGAAGAGAACAATTGTCAGAAGATGACAGATTTTGACTGTGCCCTCTGCTATGACCTCCAGAACTCTGAAACATATTGTAAAGTTTGCCAAAATCGCTTTGGCTGAGATCTGTGACCCATCTTCGCTGTGATGTGTAAAATGGTTTTTAACCATTTTATCTACAGAGTCCTTTCAGGGCAAAGGAACAGATACTTACTGTAGCAGGTCCAGATAGGGTTGCCAGGTCAGTCAAGAGCATCCCAGGCCCTGAGATTTCAGGGCCAAAACTTGAGGCACAAGATAGAGTTGTTATATTGCCCAGTTAGTCAGGTTTCCCCAGATTCTAGCCATACTTCCTGTTGCCTGGATTCCCAGCTTTCAAAATTTTTTAAAAAAGCAAGTCCCTAGCCCTTGTAGATCCAGAGCAGGGTTGGCGCCACAGGGCAGCCAGGTTGGGCCCTGGCTCAAGGCTCTTGAGGCCCTAAGGGCCCCCTGAATGATCGTTCCTTAGGGTGGGAGGGTGACACTCCATTCCATGATCCGTGGCAGCATCAGGTCCTGCAACCCGATCCTGATGCGGATCGCAGAGAGGGACCTCCCAGACACACACACCCCAATACAGAAAGCAAAGGCTTCAATAAGCCTGCATGCATGCCCCACCTACCTCTCTCGCCAGTGTGAATGCCATGTATGCTGTGTGCACATGCCTATCATCACCCAAGATGGCGGCAGGGGCTTTCCTAAGGGACTGATGCCCCCGCCATCATCTTGGTTGATGGCAGGCATGCATGCTACATGCAAACGTCATTTGCATGACACAAGTGCCAGGTGAGGCACACAGGTTGGCTTATTAGCCCCATGCTGCCTGTGTGGGGGTATTGGGCTATGGCCCATGGACCCAAGGCAGGCTGGTGCCCAAGGGCTCAGTCATACCTGGCACCGGCCCTGGTCCAGAGATAAAAGGCAGAATGTGGAAGCAGTTTTCTGCCCAAACATTTTGTGAGAACTCAGCCTATTCCTGCCTTCCATTGTTCTAAGCCAATGAGGGACACCACAGATATTCTGGGAAAATGAAGAATTTTCACCTGCCTGTCTGCTGCATATGTAGAGTCTATGCACACTTGATCAACATGTGCAGCTCTGCCCCTTATCCAGAGACTCTAGCTCACTTTCTGGTTGAGTCAGCAAGGAGGAGCAGCCTTCGTCTCACTTGTCTCTGTGTCTCAGAGTATGTGTCTTAAGTGGTGAATGCAGTGGGAGCAGGCCTGGCCCTGTTCCTTAGTGCTTTTATATTACTACCTTTCTACCAAGGCATTCAAGTATGGCTTAAAAGACACAAAAAGAAAGGCAGAGAGATTCCCATCTGTTTGCTGATCTTCCTCTGCAGGATAATAGGGGCTTGACAGTCTCTTGTCCTTCCATTCTTCATGTGGAAGTGAGAGAACAAACCAACAAGGCATCACAGGTCACTCTGTCTCTTTAAGTACAGGAAGCATAATCTACTTTTTGTGATATATTTCAAAGATCTTCAGCTTCCTTAATATTTCTGAATGCTGTTTTATTTTTGTTTTTTAAAAAAGAACACTGGAAAATCAAGAAACAAAGGCTGTAAAATTTCATTCTTAATTTGATATGAGAGAGAGGAAGGAAGAATGAGAGTCCCTACAGCGGTGTTTATAAATCAAGGGGACTGTCTTCTTGTTTCTGTGTGTAAAGTAGGTACGCTGAGTATGCATTACAGTTCGAATAATCAGCAAGGAACAGGTGGTCATTTTCAGATCTATCTAACAGAATCCTCACCTGTCATTAAGCCTCTTTAAGCAGGCATAAACATTGAATTACTGAAGATGACCTTCCTTGAGATGGTCCACACTGGAAGAAAGATAATTTAAATTTGATGAGAGTCAAAATAAATTGTTTTTTTCCCATAAGTAATCAAATCAAATATAGGAATAGCTAATCAAGAATATGAACATGTATCTATTGGTATAATAACCTGCAGTGATAAAATTTCATTCTTATTTTTATATGAAAGAGAGACAAACTTTTGAAAGCTTGCTTGGATGCCTAGGCATATGATAAATTTACCACTGACACCTAAATCCTATTTCCATACATTTTCTGATAGTAGACAAAATGGGAGCATTTGATTTTAGTTTATTATTTTTATACAAAAATCATGAAACAACTTTCTGTGGAAGTTAAACAGCCAAATCAGGCCTTATTGCTTGAGGCTGTTTTACTTGCGTTTCCCATTTTATATGCATAATGCTTATTGTCCATTTGGAAAAGCAAATAATGTTCAATGTCAGAACATACCGGGTGAGACTGGTAATTACGTTATAGATTTGGTTTCAGAAATGTGTGGCTGGCACTCATCCAGAAGATTAAAATAATTTCTTTTTTCTGCTCTGCTGCATCCAACCTTTTTAAGTACATGACCATTTAGAAGTAAGGTTCATTGTGAATTGCAAACAACCTTTTAAGACTGTGAGCTATTGCTTCTGCTGTACACCTGCTAGCAGTTATCTGTTTTTGAAATACGCTATTTTGAATTCTTTTAAATCAAGGTGAATGAGGCTCCTGAAAACTACCAGTACCAGGGAATTTTCACATGTGTGGGGTGGAGGTTGGCATGGGGAAGGTGAGGGATCCACTGAATCAACATATTTGATCCTTTCAAGTTCTACGGCAGTTTTTCAGAGCCTTATTCTGACCCACATGGCAAACTGGGGAAAGCACAGGAAGGCAGCGCACATCACAGCATTCCTGCAGGGGAATGTTGCTCCAAAGCTCTGCAGTCTATCCTTGTGGAACTGTTTCCTGCATTTGCTGTTAAATGATAAAATATCTGACAAGTAGACTGGGAAGCTTTCATGTGGATGCATCCGTAGCACAGAAGCAGAGATTGAAACTGCGCATTTGTTGTGCAACAGGTCTCTAGCAAGCACCCTACCTGCAGGGATAGGGAAACCATGGCACTCCAGACAATGTGGAACTACCACTGTCCTGAACATGGGCCATGTTGGCTGGGGCTAATGGGAGTTGGAATCCAACAATATCTGGAGGGCTGCAAGTTCCCTATCCCTCCCCTACAGCTGTCATTTTACTCACAGGTTCCTTCAACATCATGTCAGGAAGAAATCCAACTTGTGCCTCTCCTCATTTGTAAGAGAACATCACCTGGAATTTCTTCAGGTTAAAGACCAGTTTAGTGAAAGGGCCGTACCTAGGTGGTAGAATACCTGTTTTGCATACAGAAGGTCCCAGGTTCAATCCCCAGCATCACCAGGTAGGGCTGGATGTGTCCCCCATCTGAAACCCCGAAAAAGCTGCTGCCAGTCACTGTTGATCATGCTGAGCTAGATGGACCAAGGTTCCAACTTGGTATAAGGCAGCCTCCAATTCTCCTGTATGTTCCTGACTCAGTTTGTCCTGCAGTCTGCTAGCATGGAAATCTGCAGGCTATTGTTGGGGTAGGACCTAGCAGCATCTGGCAAGTTTAAGCTGGGGACTTGAAGCTATAATTGAAAACCTTGGATCTTGAACCTACCCTGGCAGTGGCCCCACACCAGCATATGCCAGGGGAGCTCAGAGAGTGTTCTGATGCCCAGATACAAAAGCTGCCAAGGGGCTGGCCCAGCAGCTGTGGATATTAAGAATGTAGCTTGTCTATCTGTTCCCAAAGAGCATTGCCTTGGATGAAAGTCTGGGCAGTGAAAAGCTGCTGTGCTGGATCTATATCAGCCAGATTTCTCTGACACAAGAGAATCCCTCAGTTAATTCTCTAAACCAGTTTTTCTGCTCCTTGTGAGTAATCTGGCCTTGGATTTCTAATTAAAGAAACATTTTTAAAAAAACATACAAACTTCAGGCTAAATTAAAATAAAATTTAGAAGCATCTATGTATGTAAACTGCATATGTAGCCAATGATGGTGCCAGAGACGTAAAATGCAAGTCAGATTTCATTTAATATTGTAATTCAATTCTATTAGTTTTTAATTGAATTCTACTTCAGCAAATATTTGCAGATGAAAACTCCCAGTTTTATAGAAAGTCATCTCCCAATGTGAAAAGTCTGAAGTAATCAGCTCATTGCAAGAGCTTTTGGAATGTCAAGAATTATGATAATGCAATTTAGTATCCTATTTAACCTGCTCTATGGAATGTGATTTTGTGAACTGTGTCCAAAATGCTGTGCAACAAGGTATGCTGAATGGCTATTATAATAACAGGAGTAATAGCTGAAAGGAAGAGGGTTTATTATTATTCCAACAGTGAAAATAGTTTTTATCTTGCTTTTACCTCTGCCTGGTCAGATTTGTATCCTGAAGATCAATTTAGCAGAAGGATTAAATCATTAGTCCAAGGTTCATCCATTAGACATGCCTAAGAGAAAGAGAATATTATTGCTGATTTGGTTATAGCAAAATAACTCTTCATTTTGAACAACTGAACCTGACATTTGTTATTTGCAGAGATTAGGAAGATTTCAGGGAACCTACTGTGATGGTGGTATTGGTGGTGGTGAGAGGCAGTACATCCAAGTGCAGATGTCTTCCCCCCTAACAATCTCCGTTAATGGAGGCTAGGCAAGTGAGGGTCAGTGGTGTGGTCTGGTCTGGTCTTAGGCACAGCCCAGACTAGTTTTTTTCTCTCTGTGTGTCTAACTTTATGAAGCCAGCCATGAAGTGACAGGCTGGACCTGGGGTGGGGCAGCCTCAGAACCAGGGTCTGAATGTGGCTCCAAATCTCATTATCTGGCTTTCAGGACTCTTCCTAGGCCACATTCCTCAGCAGCCCTGTTTCACACCTACCGTAAGTGCTTTTGTCTGATTGAGATGCCTTTTGAACTGTGAAAATGCCTCTTGCTTGCCTAAATGGGGGATGGAGAGGTATGTATCTTGCTGTTCTAAGAGGCACATCTGTTGCTTTGTCCACTTTTGCTTCTGGCCCTGTTCATCATTGGCATGCACTCCCTGGAAGATTGTCCAAGAGGGAATATGGTCCTCAGGCTGAAAAAGATGTCCCATCCTGGACTAGATTATGTAGAAGAAAGAAAAATGTTCCTGTCTTCAGTGACTGTGATGCTGCTTCTGCCACAAAGTATGGAAACAAGGTGGATGGTCTTACCTACTAGGGATGTCTGAGAATTCCAATGGAAACAGGAGTAGATTTTGCTGAAATCACTCCAGCAAATATGATCAGTATTCTCAGTTGTTGTATTTTAGTATGCAAATGATAAGTTAATTAATGACCACCCTCTTTGCGTTATGTTTCCTTTGCATTTAAATGAATGGTGTGGAATAATGCAACAATAATGTAATTAATAATGTAAAATTCCACCACAACAGATGAATAACAGGATTTTTTTTAGCAGAAGCTGAACTGCAGCAGAATGGAAACAGTGCTGCATGTGATAAAAATAGGTTGGAACAGAAATTGATGTATTCTTTACATTCCTATTACCTACCCCACTTCTGAAGTCTGTTGCCATGATTAATAGCCAAGGCACGTAGATATTTGTGGTTGTCCCTCCACTATTGAACTTCCTTCCCCATTAGGTGTTCCCAAAATCCAAGGCTCAGGCTGCAATCCTAATCCCATTTAGCTGTGAGTAAACCCCATTGAACTCAGTGGGGTTTACTTCTGAATAGACATTGTCAGGATTGCACTGTCAGTAATTTTTGAAAGTTCTCTGCAGAGCAATTGCCACTGAGTTTAATAGGACTTACTCCCAGGTAAATGTGTATAGAATTTCAGCCTCAAACTCAGGACTGAGTTTAGTGGGGCTTATTCTGAGGTAAGTGGATATAGGATGGTAGCTGTTCTATCCCTTGAGCCCAAGGGATGAAGAGATAAAAATTAAATTAATAAGTAATGATATTTGTGGTGTCAGAACAGTTTTTATGATTATTACTACAATCCACAGAGTGGTTTAACAATCAATCCCTCTTCTCAGAAATCTCTGGGAATTGTAGTTTTTTGAGGGGAATAGGGGTGTCCTAACAACTCTCAGCACCCTTAACAAACTACACTTCCCAGGATTATTTGGGTGAAGCAATAATACTGTTTTAAATGTATAGAAAAGATGGGGCCTCAGATTTGTTTGTCACGGGAGGGAGGAACCTGCTGTATATTTAAAGAATGGCGTTCCTTTTAAGGGGCGTATTTGCCCTCACCATAATTACAGGGAAGGCTTGTGAACATTTTAGAATCAAGAGTTAGGAGCCACGTGAGATCAATCAACCAATAGATGAAGGCGCGGAGCAGCAGATATAAGGCTGCTCCGTCCTTCCCGCGCTTGCCTTTTTCGCCTTGCGGCAGCTGCGTTTATTCTCCTTACACGTTGCTCCGTTTGCGGTTTGGGCGTTCCTGCTAAGTATTTTCATCGCTAGAGCTTCGTTTGCCAATTGTTTCCTTGTTTAAGCCTCTTCAGTTGCTTTATTTGATCTCCGACGATCAGCTGGGCGGCAGGCTCCGCCCATGCGCCCCGCCGCATGGGCCCACACGCAGGCTTTATTATTTCCTTGTCGTGCTACCGTTACAGTTGTTGCCTTTTAAGTTTCAGTAAGAAGGGTTGGAGTTGGTTGTTCTTTGTTCTTGTTACAGTTTGCATGCATTTAAGTAATTGTGCCCTATCTATCGTTAACGTTATAATATTGACCCCCCCCCATACGTTCTTGTTGAGTTCCTTTAGTTTGCTTGGTGATCCTGTGGTTTAGTTGGCAGTTGCCTCATCTTACTTTGAGTAAACTTTTAAATATATTCATAATTATTGCTTAAGTTAATTTCATTATTAAGGTATTGCATTAGTTTTAAATTACATTTCATAGTGGTTTATTGTTCAGTTTATTAGAGTGTAATACATTTCCCCACCCCAACCTCCCACTTCCCTTTACCTTAAAAATTCCCCCCATATCATAGTCATATATACATAAATAAATAAAGAATAAGTTAATATATTAGAAATAATAATAATAATAATAATAAAAGTCAAATTTATTGTTATAGTGTAATTAGCACTTATGTGTGCCATTTATTATTAAATTTGTCAACTTTATAATCTAGTAGAGATTGCATTTGGTACATTGCATAATTGTGTGGATTGGTTTTTACAAATATGCCACCCAGGAAGGCTCAACAGAAAAAAGGGGTGCGGGTTGTGAAGCAAACGACAAAGCATCTTCCACCCCAGCAGAACTTGTCTTCTGACGAAGAGGAAGATTTGGAGACCATCCGTGCCTTGGTGGCTAGGGTGGAGGCGCTGGAAAAGGAACGCAAGCAGCCGCTTGATGCTGAAGCTGGCACAAGTTCCGCTCCTGCAGGTAAGAAATCTGCAAGGTTGGCTTCCAGAATGCCTACAAATCGTCTTCTTGCTGATTTAGTTTCTAGGATCAGAGTTCTGGAAGCGGCAGCGCACTGTGAGGAGCCAGCTACCCAGACGCCTTCCGCTTGTTTGCCAACTGTTCCTGCCTCCGTTTCTTCTGTCATGCTTTCTTTTCAGCCGGCTGTTGGGACTATGCAAGATCAGCTGCCGGTCCCGCATGATGCTGCCGCGTTTACTCCTAGGGCTTCCGGGTTGGCAGCACAGCCCGGAGTTGCCTCTCATGCTGCGGATACAGGTGAGCAACTTTTGCACTCACGAGCTCACAATACACATGTACAAGATTCCAATGCCCTTAACAGGGAGGTACAAACGACTGGCTCTCCTTTGTCGGGAGATGCTACGCACCCAGTAGTTTTTATGGGAGGTGTTTTGGTCCCCCAGCACCCACAGCTTCCGTGGCCGGCGGCTGCCGTGAGTCCTTGGCAGCTGCCTTCGACTACCTCTTCTCCATCACCTGCTTATTTGCCCCTTCCACATGGGGTTTATCCGCAGGCCGATATTTCCCTTCCATTAGGTGATCATTTATTGTTAGCAACGAAAGAAAAAATATGGAGGGGAGAGTATATCGATCTGTTTACTCTCCTGTTTCATGAAAATGAGGCTAAGATTAAGGATGGTCAGGAAGTTAAAGAGCGTGAGGCAGCGATAAAATGAAAGATTGATCATGTATGGCCTAATTGGTTGAATGCCTAAACGATTTATATGGGCGTTATGACACAGGCTTATCCGTCTAGGGCTTTGTCCATGATAAAATATCAGGATATTGTGCATAGGGCCTTCTGAGAATTCTCTGGAACCGCTTGGTTGACATATGATACGAATTTCAGGCAAAGAGCAGCATTGGATCCCACCCATCGTTGGGATATTGAACATGCTGGTCTGTGGCTGAGAACTATGACTTCCGCCAGGCCCACTACAGGAGAGAGAGCCGATAGTGGGCATTTATTGGCACATGCACAGACTTCCACCTATGGCTCCAGCCAAGGCGGGCATTGGGTTCAATCCCAGCAAGTCTGCTGGACATTTAATAGCAATGGACGATGCTCTAGGCGTCCCTGTAGATTCAGACATGTCTGTGAATTGTGTGGAGGAAACCACTCTAGTTCCTCTTGCCAGAGGGCACGTACTGCTCGACAAGGTACAGGGGAGCATCAACAGCCAAAACGTGGGTCTGGCGATAGCGGCAGTACATCTCAAGGCCAGTAGCCAGATCAAGCTGGCTCCTTTAGCAAAGCTGTTAGAGCTCTATCCCAATAGGCAGGCTGCTACTTTTCTACTTCAGGGTTTTACGGATGGTTTTCGTATCCCTTTTGAGGGCCCTAGGATTGCTACATCATTAGTCCATCAGCCCACTCTCAGTAATTTAGCGTCTGTAGTGCTGGCCAAGCTTAATAAGGAGATACTTGCCGATCGTATATCAGGCCCCTTCAGTTTTCCTCCTTTGGAAAATTTGAGGATTTCCCCTTTAGGTATTATCCCTAAGAAGCAGGCTGGGGAATATCGCCATATTCATAATTTGTCTTTCCCGAAGGGAGCCTCAGTCAACGATGGTATTTCCCCATTATATGCCTCTGTCAGATATACTTCTTTTGATGAGGCAGTGAGAGTAGTTAGGAAGGCTGGAAAGGGTGCTTTACTGGCAAAGTGTGATATAAAATCAGCTTTTCGCCTTTTGCCAGTACACCCTGCAGATGTGATTTGCTTGGTCTTAAAGTTCAGGACCAGTTTTATGTAGACAGAGCTATGCCAATGGGTTGTTCGGTGTCTTGTGCTGCTTTTGAAGCATTTAGCACATTTCTTGAATGGGCTTTGAGGAGGAAAGCATTATCCTCCTTCTCTGCTCATTATCTTGATGATTTTTTTTTATTTGTGGGGCCTGCTGGGTCTTCTCATTGCTTACATCTCATGCAAGCCTTTGATAATTTAACTGAGGAATTGGGAGTCCCACTAGCACCTGAAAAGTCGGAGGGCCCTACTACTTCCCTTATTTTCTTAGGGATCCAGTTAGATACTGTAGCTCAGTCTTCCCGTTTGCCGCTAGAGAAGTTGGTGGTACTGCGTCAACTGCTTCATTCAGTCATAGGGCTGAAGAAGATACCATTGGCCCAGTTACAGGAACTTGTGGGTGTGACACCCTTCCCTGGCTCTCCCTGTCAGGTTCCTACCTGCTCGTGGTTACTGCCTGTCTCTAGGCACCACCAAGGACTCCACCAGTCTGGACTGTCCTTTATTTTATTTTTTCTCTCCCCGCTCTAGCACAGATCTCAACAGATCCCCCTGCTAGGCAACCACCAGTCACGTCCTAATACTAGTATTCGCAGAGACTCTGAATATTGGTATTGTTATTCTCTTCACCGCTGCCACCATTTGTTACAGTTCCCCTTCAGCCTTGGTCATTACCTTACCCTCCCTTCTGGTCTGTGAAACCCCAGCCAAGGATCAGGCCTTTGGTAAACCAAATTAAGTATTTATTACAGATAACAAAGCTAACAAGATTAACAAGATTTCTTCTTAAGGCACATAAGCATATGGTTTTACTCAATACCAGAGCTTGGAAGTAACTCGTTATTTTTAATGAGTTACTTTTAATTCGTTACAATTTTAAATAACGAGTGGGTAATTCCATTACATTTGGCAAGTAACGGAACGAATAGTAATTTCCCTACTTTTCAGCTTCAACTTTAACGTTTCCACGTTAGGTTGGACGTTACTGGGGGCGGGAACAAGGGGAAGTCAGCTCCTGGCTGTGATTGGTTAACACAAGACATGTGCCTCACACTGATTGGACCTCTGCACAGACTGTCTCTTCCCTCGTGACCTGTGTTAGGAGGCACGATAGAAGAGATGAATAGGTAGGGGGAGCCTGCTAGCGTCTCACTCTGAGAGGAAAAAATGGACGCCAGAGGAAAAAGCCAGGGCAAGGAAGGCAGAATGGCGAAGAGCTGTGGAGGTGAGTGACGATGATTTGTGTGTGTGTGTGCCCCGGTGTGTGTGTTTTCGGCTGGAGTCTCTGTTTTTTTTGGGGGGGGCTCCGGCTCTCTGGCTACCACCCCTTACTCTCTGGACTCTCCGCTTCAATTTTTTTTTAAAAAGTCTCTAGGTGGTCTAATTCCCGAGATATACACCAAAACGTAAAACCCCCCTGCACAACTTTTTTAAAAACAGATCATGCTCTAGCTACAACTCCCATCAGCCCAATCCAGTGGCCATGCTGGCTGGGGCTGATGGGAGTTGTAGTTTAAAGTAACTTTTCAAAGCTCTGGCTGCAACCCCGCCCTTTCATGATTGTGAGTAAAGTGCAGACTTGTGTTTGTGTTGTAAATCTCTCTCCCTCCAACCAGAGCTTGGAAGAATACTTTTAAAAAGTAATAAATTACAGTTACAATTACTTGGCCCAAAAAGTAGTAATTACCGTTACAATTACAATTGCTCTGAAAGTAACTGATTACTTTACTTTTTCTCAAAAGTAATCACTACAGTTACATTTCAGTTACTTTTTTTAAAAAAAACTCCTACAAAGTGCTGGCCTTGGCTGCTGCACATCTAAGTAGCCTAAAATAATATTAAAAATAAACACACACACACACACACACACAGGGGATAGTAGAATAAAAAAAATTATCCATAAGATTAACAGAATGGCATAACAGAATCTTACATCCCCCCACCCCGACCTCACATTTCAGGGTAGTTGGGTTGATCCAGTGGGCTGTTACCCCAAAGAGGGAGAGAGCAGAGACAAAGGTGTCTCCTCTCTCTCAGACAGTCGAAGAAGAGAAGAGGGGAAAGGGTGGAAGGAGGAAGGACAGATAAGATTCCCTAAGCATATCAGTCTGCAAGGGAAGGAAGTCAGGCAGAGCATCACAGGTAAAGGCAGGCAAGCCTAGCCAGGAGTTTTATCTAAGAATTATGGCTTCTAAGAGCTGGTTGTTGGGAGAGCAAGAAAAGTTATATCTTGGAAGCAAGCTTTGTTGTTATTATTATGTGCCTTCAAGTCAATTATGACTTATGGCGACCCTATGAATCAGTGACCTCCAAGAGCATCTGTCATGAACCACCCTGTTCAGATCTTGTAAGTTCAGGTCTGTGGCTTCCTTTATGGAATCAATCCATCTCTTGTTTGGCCTTCCTCTTTTTCTACTCCCTTCTGTTTTCCCCAGCATTATTATCTTTTTTAGTGAAACATGTCTTCTCATTATGTGTCCAAAGTATGATAACCTCAGTTTCACCATTTTAGCTTCTAGTGACAGTTCTGGTTTAATTTATTCAAACACCCAATTATCTGTCTTTTTTGCAGTCCGTGGTATGCAAAATGTGTGTGTTGTACCAATCTTTCAGTAACAGTTCCACAAAGAATTTTCTGAAGCTTGCTTGCTTTCTTTTGACAGATGCTCATTCACTTGAAGTGAATTTTTTTAGTCAATAGATTCCTACAAGTCTGAACAGAAGTGAGAAATCAATACATCTTATTGTCAAATTAACATTGTCACAAGGTCTTCAGCTGCAGTTTCCCATAATAAAACCTCCATATGAGGAGGGCGTGGAATGAGTTTCTCCTATGAAATACTAATTTTATTTAGCACAGAATAGACTTAAGCTCAAAGTTCTGTTGCTGAATAGCATCTTAGATCCAGGCAGCAGTGTGGGGGTTTGTCTCTAGCTTCGCAAAAATGCTAGTTGGAGGGAAAGAGGTGCAGGTAAGGGTAGAAACAAAGCAGAACTAATCTTAATGATTTTAAGACAGCAGGTGCTAATGACTTACACCTCAGGGTGCTGAAGGCACAGGCAGTGGAAATATCTAAACTGTTAGCAACTATATTTGAACATCTGTGGAAGACAGTATAAATCTCCGATGACTTTGAAAGAATGAACAATATATTTTTTCAAGAACAAGATTTGGTGATTTACAAATCAATGCATATAACTCATTTGGAAAGTAGTTTGAAAAACTGTTTTAAGAAACCTAATCGTTAGCTTATAGAGGGAAAACAGACAATCACTAGAAACTCAGGGAGGTTTGAAATAGTTACTACTTGCTTTGGAAACATTGACACATCATGTACACACTGATCTTTCCCTATATTCTTTCCTTATGACTTACATCTTTAAAAATGTATTTCTGACCAGTCTCAGGGCATGGTCTGAGATCACATGATGCAACAACCTGAAGTCTGGGGTCTGGTCACTGCCTGAATGGGAATCGTTTGTGAGATCACTGAAAATATTTTTAAAGCTATTACAGGATAAGCTTGCTGTATATTTTAAAGACCTCTGGAACTGTTATCTAAAGTGGCACCCTTGCTTTTCCCATTTTGGTCCAGCCAAAACTCTCTGGAGATGGAGCCAAGAGCTATGCCCATGAACAAAATTCTAGTTTGGGACTGAAACAACCTATTGGGCATATTGAAGATGACTTTGTTGAGTGGGTGGGAGTTTGTTGATAGCTTGAGTCTTCAGACAGAGATTCTGGCTTCATACACAGACTTGCTTTGTCATGCATTACAAAAGTCTTTTTAGCTTTTGGGAGTGACAAGAGTTTTGACAGCACAATCCTGTGCATGCTACTCAGATATAAATCCCACTGAGTCCAATCCTGTATATAAGATTCAGCCTAACTACACAAACCTTGGAAATCAGTCTTGTTTTCTCCAGTGGGTCTTACTTCCTAGTAAGTGTGTTTAGGATTGCAGCCTGAGCGTAACTATTCAAACAGCTAACTGGCCAAGTGCACAAAATTCTTCGCAACATAATCAAGCTGATCTTACTGATGAATGCGGGTGTTGTGTTGGAACCAGAAAATGTGGGGGAACACTCTTGATCTTAGCTTTCAAAGCAAACACATGAAAAGGTAAATGCAGAAAATCCTCATATTACATGTTCTCCAATTTGTCAAGTCATGGAATTTGCCAACAAAAATGGAAGCCACTTGAGTGTCTTTAGAAGGTATTTGCCCAGTTCATGGATGTGTGTATGGATGATACCCAATGCTGATGACACTCAGGTAGACCTATTGAAATCAGTGGACTTAAGGAACTTACATCTATTCATTTTAACTCCTCTGACACACACGTGTATGTAACATCCAACATACAAACACACATACCCTGATTAAAAGTCTGCCTTCCTTATCAACAAAGGTCAACTTGGGTCAAGTTGTGTCACTAAAAGAATATGATTCCGCTTCCACACACACAGAGCCACCCACCCACATCAGTAAAAAAAAAAAAAATCCATCTGTGAACAGGGGTGTACAAGAACTAGGATGAAGCAGACTCCTTGGCACACCCACAGACCGACCACCTGCCTTGCGGCGGAGACTGCATGGGGTGGTGGCTGTCTGCGTGTGTTCCCTCGCCTGAGAAGAGAGAAAGGTGCACTCTGGCACAGCAGCTGTGAGGCAAGCCACCGTGGGGAGCTCTGACTGGGCGAGCTGGAGAGTGGAGGGAAAGCATTGCCGTCGCCCGCTGTTTGCTCGGCCGGCAAAAGAGACTCCGCGGAGGAGCGTTACGCAGCTCTACATGCCTGGGAGCCGCAGCGGGACAAGGCACAGCCGGCTTGGGTTGTTCGAGGCACGTGTTTTGGCGGTAGCAGAAAGTAGTTGCCGCGCGCCACGAGGGGAGACGGCATGAAGGCTGGTGCCCCAGGATGCCCTCCTCAGCCTTCCTGAGAAAGAAGGGGAACGGCGGTGGCAGCTCCAAGAGGAAGTGCGGCGCAGCGGCAGCGGAGGGGCGCACGGTGGCAGGGGCGGGAGCAGGACACGCGGTGGGGATGGCAGGAGCTGCAGGGGTATGAGCAGTGGGGGGGCGGCAGGACACATGGGGCACACGTGCACACACCATCCTCACTCACCTCCACAGCTGTCTTCCCCTCCATTCTGCTGCCGCCTTCTCCATCCATTTTTTCTCTCTCCAGCACTCCAGCTGCGGAGACCTCCAGTGTGAGGCACATGTCTTCTGTCCACCAATCACATGAGCAGAAGACTTGCTCTTCCTCTCGCCCCTAGTAACGTCCAAATATAACGTCAGAAACGTTACAGTTACTGCTAAAAAGTAGAGAAATTGCTAGTCGTTCTATTACTAGCAAAATGTAGTGAAGTTACGCCCTCGTTACTTAAAAAAGAAACGAATTACAAGTAACTCGTTACTTTTAACGAGTTACTTCCAAGCTCTGCCTCCAACCCTATTTTTAAAGAAATTATGCAGGGTTTATCACAGTTTTTATTATGTAGGAAACTAATACTCATTTTTTTTTAAAATGAATGAAGTTTATTTATTTATTTTTATTATTTTATTTATATCCCACCCTTCCTCCCAGTAGGAGCCCAGGGGAGCAAACAAAAGCACTAAAAACACTTTAAAAATCATAAAAACAGACTTTAAAATATATTAAAACAAAACATCTTTAAAAACATTTTTAAAAGCTTTGAAAACATTTTTTTTAAGAAAAACTTTAAAAACATATTAAAAAGCAATTTCAACACAGACGCAGACTGGGATAAGCTCTCAACTTAAAGGACTTGTTAAAAGAACAAGTTCCTTATCACTTGAGGCTGCAGTTTTCCCTGGTTGCGTAAGCCCCATTGAATACATTGGGACTTGCTTCTGAGTAAACAAACATAGGATTGCACTATAAATATCTTTACAGGTTATATAAATAAACATATTTGATAGTCATGCTTATATAAATATTTTCATAGAATCATAGAATAGTAGAGTTGGAAGGGGCCTATAAGGCCATCAAGTCCAAACCCCTGCTCAATGCAGGAATCCAAATCAAAGCATTCCCGACAGATGGCTGTCCAGCTGCCTCTTGAATGCCTCCAGTGTCGGAGATCCCACTACCTCTCTAGTAATTAGTTCCATTGTTGTATGGCTCTAACAGTTAGGAAGCTTTTCCTGATGTCCAGTCGAAATCTGGCTTCTTGCAACTTGAGCCCATTATTCTGTGTCCTGCACTCTGGGATCATTGAAAAGAGATCCCGGCCCTCCTCTGTGCGGCAACCTTTCAAATACTTGAAGAGTGCTATCATATCTCCCCTCAGTCTTCTCTTCTCCAGGTTAAATATGCCGAGTTCCTTCAGTCTCTCCTCATAGGGCGTTGTTTCCAGTCCCCTGATCATCCTTGTTGCCCTCTTTTGAACCTGTTCCAGTTTGTCTGCATCCTTCTTGAAGTGCAGAGACCAGAACTGGACACAGCACTCAAGATGAGGCCTAACCAGTGCTGAATAGAGGGGAACTAATACTTCACATGATTTGGAAACTATACTTCTGTTAATGCAGCCTGATATAGCATTTGCCTTTTTTGCAGCCACATCACACTGTTGGCTCATATTCAGCTTGTGATCAACAACAATTCCAAGATCCTTCTTGCATGTCGTACTGCTGAGCCAAGTATCCCCCATCTTATAACTGTGCATTTGGTTTCTTTTTCCTAAGTGTAGAACTTTTACTTCCACCCAGTTTTGTCATGCTGTGTCCCTATAAGTATCCAATTGCATACTATGGTTGTACAATACTTCCTTTACATTTTAAGTATGCCTTGGGGTAGTCATGGTTCTCCATTGTTTTCATCCTGAGGGGCAGATAGGCTGAGAAATGGTGAGTAGCCCATGGTCACCCACTACATGGTCACCCACTACACTTTATAGCTTATTTTCATTTTGAAAAATTAATTAAAACAATTTACATGCAGGCAAAATTTATTAAGCGGATTCACACAATATGTGTAAAGCACATCCAACTCGCATTTAAAGCGCATGACTTCCCCTAAAGAATTCTGGGAAGTGTCATTTCCCCCTCACAGTTATAGTTCTCACCACTCTTATCAAACTGCAGTTCCCATGATTCTGTGGTGGGATTCATGTGCTTCAAATGGGTGTTGAATGTGCTTTAAAGGAATGGTGTGGATCTGCCCTAGGTATGATGTTCATTCAAGAGTGAATTGAAAAGAACAATTTTAAAAGATACTTCTTACTCTTACTCATTTTTCAGACCTCTTTCTGAAGTAAAGGGTCAAATCTGTAAAAACATTTGGAGCAGCCACATTAAAAGATAAGGGCAGGGTATTCCAGGCAGGGGGTTGCCAACCCTGCTTGGATATGGATGTCTTTGCAGAAGAACCCTAGTCAAGGTTTACCAACAGCACAGTCCAAACTATATCTACTTAGAAATCAGTCCTGTTGAGTTCTATGGGGCTTAATCCCTTAGTAAGTGTGTTTAGAATTGCAGCCTTCAGGAGCCTCCATCTTTACTCCCCAAAGCTCCCATCTAACATCTCCACTCCATTGTCTCTGCTGTGGCCTTCTGGTGACTGTCCTAGCCTGAAGGCACTTAACCCTTCTTGCTGAAAGCAAGTAGGCTAGATTAAATGTTCCCTACCCAGGCTCATATATATAAAATATAAACGGCATTTTGTCAAAAGTATTTTTGTCTACATTTTATACCTCATCCTTGGTTTTCCAAGCTTGGCATGGAATGCTTCTCATACAGAATTAATTTGAAATGCTGCATATATATTATCATAATCATCATATTCAAAATAAAAAATATATGTACCGCCTTCAAGTTGATTCCAACTTATGGTGACCCTATGAATAGGGTTTTCATGAGGCTGAGAGGCAGTGACTGGCCCAAGGTCACTCAGTGAGCTTCATGGCTATGTGGGGATTTGAACCCTAGTCTCATTTTTTTCTCACAACAACCCTGTGAGATAGTAGGTTAGACTGGCCCAGGCAGGGTTATTCAGTGAGCAAATAGGATCTCTTTTAATTGTGCTATCGACCTGCTTACTTCCACTCTGACTGGGGGATCTTGCAGCATGGGGAAGAGATGGGGGCACATCACAGCTGAAGTTCACCCATATAGGAGCATTATCTCTTGTTTATTACAGAGATGCCTGTTGCAGGTTTTGCTGCTGAGAGCAGCAGTCAATTAGTGCAGCCACTTGAGTCACAGCTTGTTGATCCTGAGGAGGCAAAACTAGAAAGTGAGGTTCAGAAAGGAGGCCCTGTGCACGAGGAGGAGGAGGAGGGCATGAAGCAGTGCCAGTTGCCCACAGCCACATCTGCAGAACAGCAAGTACCATGGTTTGGCTTTGAGAAAGCTTGTACATTTGTGAGCCAGAGTGGGAAAAATGTTGTTGTACGATGCAACTACTGCCTTCCAAGGATCAAAAATCTGAGATCAGCTGTTTCCCCCTCATCCAATGTGAAGAAACATTTTGAGGTAAGCCTTTGTCATGCTGGTCCTCAAAGAGTGTCCATTGTCTATTTATGTTTAAATTGTGAAGTTCCTCTTCCATTTTTTCTTGGATTCATGCTTTGTTCTTCTTCCTCAGAGGGCACGCCCTGAGAAGCTGAGAGCAATTGAAGAAGCAATAAAGGCAAGGAGACGTGGCCTTCCTGAACCAATGCATGACACCCCTCCTCCCAAAATGCTGAAGCAGCAGCAGACAACCCTTGAGAGGTGGGGATCTGGCAGGGATCTGCTTCTTCTGGCAGCCTGCGTACACCCTCGCTTCAAACTAGATCGACTGGAATCGTGTCAGGCCACCACCCATACCAACAAGTAAGAACATTAGGGAAGCCCTTTGGGTGGATTACTCCAAGGGAAATGTTGTCTCAAGGGAGGCATCAGAGGGCTTAAGGTGGTAGGCAGGGGCTGGGCCTTTTCTTCCTGGGGCTCCTCATCACAACGTTGGGTTGCTGCAGGTAATCCTTAAGGGTCTGCTGTGCTGCCCCATGAGTGTGGTGACTTGGTCACCTTCCTACCTTCCATGTCATCATCCACAGGCTCAGGCTGGACCCTGAACCAGGGGACATGACAAGCATCAGGAAATGAAGAGCAGATGATGGTTTCCTAACATATATGTGTTAACATATCCTCTCTCTTTCTTAGATACACAATGGAAGCCTTGTTGAAAGCTGAAATAAAGATGGGTGTACTTAATGAGGACAGTGATCAGTCTTCAGATAAAGACCAGGAAGGAGATGACTTAGAAGATGACTTCTTTAACTTTCTGCCCCAGGGCAAGGTCAGCAGTGGACACTGCTGAGGAGGAACTGGTGAGGTACCTGAGGTCTCCCAGCAGGGAAGTGTCATCACTCCATGGCTTTCCACGTGTGCTGCTGTGTTTTTTGCAGCACAACACAGGCATGCCTTCAAGCGCCGCAGTAGAACGCCTGTTCAGTACTGGTGGCAACTTAATGACTGTAAAAAGACATTCCTTGTCTGACATGCTCTTTGAGCATCTTGTTCTTTTGAGACATAACAGAAACATATTATAAATGCATTTCAAGTGTAAAATTTGATTTCAAGAGTTGGGGTATCTTCATTGCTTGGGGGGATGTGAGATTCTGTTATGCCATTATGTTAATTTTATGGATAATTTTTTTTATTCTACTACCCCCTGTGTGTGTGTGTTTATTTTTAATATTGTTTTAGGCTTCTTAGATGTGCAGCAGCCAAGGCCAGCACCTTGTAGGAGTTTTTTTAAAAAAGTAACTGAAATGTAATTGTAGTGATTACTTTTGAGAAAAAGTAAAGTAATCAGTTACTTTCAGAGCAATTGTAATTATAACGGTAATTACTACTTTTTTGGGCCAAGTAATTGTAACTGTAATTTATTACTTTTAAAAAGTAATCTTCCAAGCTCTGCTCAATACTAATCCGAACTCCACCCCCCTCCTTCTCCACTCTCTCCTGGCAAACAACTCTCTCAAACCCACCAAACAACCCACTCTTTCTCTTCTCCCCCCAGATTCCACTCTCACTCTTCCTTTTATACGTTCAACCATTTTAAAACACTCAGCCAATCATCTGGCATTCTACTGCCCATTCACTCCCCCTCCTCTTTCACTCCACTTACCATGTATCTTCTAAACAACCAACACTTACCATATATACATTAATATAGGAACATCACAGTGGGCCATTTAGTTTTTGCTTCCAAAATTATTTCACCAGGTCGTGCGTTCCTCAGGCGTTTATGTGACGCCATGAATGGAGCTCGCTCTCGCTTCCATTTCATAAGGATGATGTCAGGGATGAGGGAGGATTTGCATATGTGGCTGGAATTCCTGATGGATTTCGACGGCCTTTCCTTTTGGCGGGAGGAATTGCTCTTAGAAGCCGAATTACAGGTGCAATACAATGCTGCCGGAAGCATTGGCTTCAGAGTAATATTTAGATCCCAGTGGTGCGCTGAGCGATGGCCTGAAAGTTGGCAGGCTACCGGAATTACTTCAGATTTGACATTTCTGGAATTTTTTCCAATAGTGGTAGCGGTTCATATCTGGCCACTGGCATTTCAAAATTGCACAGTGCGTTTCTGGTGCGATAATTTTGCCACAGTTAGCGTTATTAATGCCCAAATTTCTAAGTCTCCTCGTGTGATGCGCTTGGTGCGTGCTTTTGTATTGCAATGCTTGCGATTTAATGTTTTATTCCTGGCCAGACATGTTCCAGGTTTGCAGAATACAGTTGCTGATGCACTTTCCCGATTACATATGGCGCGCTTTCGGGAGCTTGCACCTGGCGCGGTTCCGGATCCAGTACCAATCCCTCCTTTCCTGTGGAACCTTGGCAACTAGAAGTTGGGGTTGCTATTGCAGCTGCTCTTGCTCCCAGTACTCAAAATGCGTATAAGCGATCTTTTACGAAGTTTCAGGCTTTCCTCATCGGCTTGAAGCTGCCATTTGACTGGCCTATTCCTGTGGCTCATTTATTGCAGTTTATGATATATTTAAAAGGGCACAATAATTCTGTTTCCACTATCGCCGGCCACCTCTCGGCGCTAGCCTTTAACTCCAAGGCAAGGGGGCTGCCGGATCATTCTGTAGATTTTAGGGTCAGAAAGGTCCTTGTGGGTTGGTCGCGTTCTGCTCCCAGGTCCGCTGGCCGGAGGAGGCCAATCACGCCCGATGTCCTCCTCCAGATCCTGGCACTATTTAATTCTTTATGCTCATCTCAGTATGAGTTGCACCTGTTCGCCGCAGTAACTCTGACGATGTTTTATGGTGCTTTTCGCCCTAGTGAAATACTTGCCCCTTCTAAGCGTGATGTGACTAATCGAGCCTTATGCTTTGGCGATTGCACATTAGGTACGGTTATAGTGAGGTTCTCCCTGCATGTCTCTAAGACCGATCAAAAGGGCCATGGCAGTATCGTGGTTACAACGATGCCAGGTCCCAGTATTGTGCCCTGTGTCTGCAATGCGGCAAAAGGGCCGTGGCAGTATCGTGGTTACAACGATGCCAGGTCCCAGTATTGTGCCCTGTGTCTGCAATGCAGCAATTCTTATCCATTCGGCCAGCGGGCCAGCGTTATTTGTTTCTACATGCAGATGGAACTGCCCTGACTCAGTTTCAATTTTGGGGCGTTGTTCAGCAGGCCTTGTTGGCCAGTGGTTGCGCTGTTGGAGTCTATGGGCTGCATTCATTCCAGATTGGTGCGGCTATGGCCGCGGCCCTCGTGGGCATGAGTATAAGCGATATACAGGCGATTGGCAGGTGGCGTTCTGATGCATTCAAGTCTTATGTCAGGTTTTAACAGAGGAATTTGTTTTTGTTTCCCATAGGTTTGACAAACATCCCAATTCCTGTGAGGATCGTCTTGTGTGGCCACTCAATTTTGTTTTGGGCTCACCGGAGGGCATCCTCCTCTGTTCCGGGCACACAGCTGCAGCTGTCGTCCTCAGCTACGGTTCAGTGGGATGCACGGAGGGGCATGTTATGGGATGCGTTGTTGCCTGCCATGTGCCGAATCATGTCCTTTGCTAATAGGCCACACATCGTGTTGATTCATTTGGGAGAAAATGATTTGGTGCAGCGTCCTGCGTTGGATTTGCTGCTGAAAGTTAAGCGTGATCTCACGTGGCTTATCCACGTATATCCCAATCTTATAATTGTATGGTCCGAAATGCTTGTTAGAAGGATCTGGAGGGGTGCATTGCACCCCAATAAGATAGATAGATCTAGGAAATGGGTTAATAGGAAGGTAAGGGAGCTAGTTTTGTCCTTGGGTGGGGCAGTTATTCCTCATGAAAGGATTAAGTTCCATGCCCCACATCTGTCTCGTGATGACGGTGTTCATCTTTCTGAGCAAGGGTGTGACATTTTTTTGGAGGATCTTATGGGGGGATTAAGGGGTTTGTTATCTTCATTGGGTGGAGGGGACCAAGCTTAAGCTGATCCCCTCTTGTGGCATAGAATTCGGGCAGGTGAGGTATATGGGGGTTAAAATTAGGCGGTTAAGGCATCCTGAAAAAGGGGCACTCCATAGGGAACCATCAGGGCTTGGTGTCTGGTGGCGATCTGGGTTGTGTCCTTGTGGGACCTGCTTGCGCATCAGGGTGAACGCCTGTACGGCGGGGCCATGGTGTGGAGGTGGGAACCACACAGCTGGCTCCAAGAGCAAGGAGGGAGGAATTCACACACGTCCTTGACTCTTGGGTTACGTAATGACGTGAATGGATGCCTTTAGAAGGTGAGGGTGTAATCCCTCGTTGTTAGGTTTAGCCTCACCTGCCCGAAGAGTTGGATATTTGAATAATTGGCTGTATTGCATTTGATTTACGATGTTATATTTTAATAAATATAACATTATACCAGTCTGGTGTCACGAGTCTTCCTTGTGTGGGGGCAGTGTTCTAGTGTTCTAGACCCATCTTCAATACTGACTGTATAATTAGAATCCATTGTAGAAAGTGTCATGAACCTGTAATGGTCATGAGTTATTAAAAATCTGATGACAACACTTTGGCTCCAGTAAGGGACTCTGGGAGATGGTTACAGTTAGAAAAAGACAAGCTTTGCCAATTTGTAAAGTTAAGTTTCATTTTCCAGCTGAGGACGGTTAGAAGAAGCCTTAACAAGCTGCACCTGTTTATCTTTGCTGATTAGCAAGTGCCTGGCACCCAAGGTCATCCTTGGCCTATGCAGTTGGAAAACACCGTTGGGAGGGGGGCCTGAAGGCGCGAAAATGTGAGAAACATCGAGAAGAAAGTTACATCAGTCAATTCCTGATTGGTCAATTAATCTTGGACCGTTAGGATCCTTTTCCCTTAAGTATAGGGCTAGGGACCCATAGCCTTTGTTCTCTGTCCTCTGCCTATGCTGACTGGCACCAGAGTTCCAAACCTTTTCTGCCTTATGGTTCCTGGGGTTGCTTATGGGAAGGCAACCTATGTCTGGTTCCATTGCTTTATGTTGAACATCCATCTCTCTTAGGAGAGGTGCCACGCAACCAACTACCTCGTATGTAAGTAGTTAGGTGAGATAGTTTGTTATTTTCTTGTTGTGTGTATGAATTCTCTTGTAAGTACCTAAACCCCGGTTGGGTGAATGGTCTTAAAGGATTACTTGCTGCTATATGATATGTGCACTTATATATTTTAATAAAGCTACTTCTATTTAACCTGGTGTGTTCATTTGAGAGAAGGGGTGGTTCTGAATTCAGTGTTTTGACCCAATCTCAGTCACTCACTACCAAAGAGGGTTAAGAAGTTAAAAGCTTGGATTTTCAGTGTTAAACCAGAGGTGCCTGGCAAAGAGTGTAACTGTGACTCTTGCCTTTTAGGACCTTGGTTTTATATACCTTCTGGGCTCAGAGATCCCCTGGCTCTGAGTGGACCGGTATACAGGGGTGGTGGCAGCCTACCTTCTACCTTGCAGGGTTGTTGTGAGCGTACACAGCCTTGGCAAGGGTGAAGTAATAGCTTTTCGGTTCCAGTCTCATTTCCCTAAGGGTGGGGGTCTGAGCCTGATGCATGATCCTGGGACCCTGAGGGTCGGGCGGGCATGACATGGCTGGCAGTGGTGAGGATCGAAGCCATTCCTGCTCTTAAGTGAACACGCTGTGTGAGATAAGTGCATTGCAGCAAGTTGTAAATTTTAAAGAGACTTCTGACACAATTGTTTGTTACTTTGGGTAGTAAGGTTAGCGCAGAATGTCGCAAAAGATAAAAACTAGATCTCAAAAGAATGGAGCCGAGGATGTGCTCCTGGCAGACACTGCGTTGCCTAGTCAGCTTGTTCAGCTGGAAGAAGGGGCTGCTGCTCTGTCGTTTATACCTCAGCCTTCTGTGGATGACAAGGAGTTCGTGTCTAAGCAAACTGAGGATAGCGAAGATGAGGAGGAATCAGATTTGGATGAGGAAGAGCTGCCTAGGAGCATGCAGCGCTACCTGGCTAAGCAAATGAAGCTGTTGTCCCTGCAGTTCAAGGCTATGGAGGAAGATCGCCGGAGTAGGGAAAGCTTTGCTCGTGAGATGCAACAACCGCGAGGAGGAAGACCAGACCTCCATAAAAAATCTTTTCCGACCTTTCGTGAGACAGATGACATCTTTACCTTCTTCCAAGTTTTTGCTCACTCTTGTAGAGATCAAGGTGTGCCTAAAAAGTACTGGATGAGTGCTTTACGCATTAATGCTGAAGGCGAGTTGAGAGAACTGTTGAACTCTTTGCCATTGGAGTATGCAGATGACTACTTTTATGCTTTGGCCAAATCTCACTTTGCTTTAACATCAGAGGATTGTTTTCGGCGCTTAGAGGCAGATCAAAAGAAGCCTCGGGAAAGCTTCTCAGCTTTTTCTGCACGGATGGGCAGGAATGTGGAACGCTGGGCAGACACGGCCGAGGCTGTAACCCGAGAGGAGGTTTTAGATCTGTTTGCTAAAGAACTGTTTTACAGATGCCTCCCTCGAGATTTGATGGCTCTGGTCAGAGACCAGCAGCCCCGTTCTCTGACTGAAGCAGGCATGCTAGCAGATCGTATGTTTAAAAACAGAGCTGAAGAAAAGTTTACTTTGTTTCGGAAACCGGAGAACGTCCCTGTGAAACCGCCGGGGCAAGAGACTTCAGGTATGCAGAAACCATGGCAACCGGCGAGGGAAGAGAAAGGGGGGCCTGTTGGCTACCTCAAAGTGCCTTCCGCCCGGCCAGAGGCTGCATTGCAAGAGAAGCCCCGTGGAGAAATAATTTGCTTTAAATGTAGGAAAATTGGACATAAGGCTAATTCCTGTTCTGAAACCTTGCTTAAGTCCAATCCTGTTGGGAGGAAGAATCCAAAGGTTGCTCCAGTTGCGCGTGTAAGAGACTTAGCGTCCCCTGGAGCGGAACCCCCTGAACTTTCTTCTTGGTCGTCAGCAGAGGAGAATGAAGGAGCGGAATCGGACTTTGTATTTTCTGCCTCAAATTCCCAAGTCTGTCCTGAGACTCCTCGTGGATCTGTAGTCAGAGCCCTGCCGGTGAGTGTTGTACAGACTGTGTCAGGGGACCGATAGGGAGGAGTAAAGAACAGTTTGTTTCCAGAGAAAGACTCCCCAGGACCCCTTTCATCGGAATGTAAAGAATGGGTTCAAACGCAGTTTTCTGAACCCATATATGTTAACTGTATTAAGGTCAAGGGGAAAATAGATTCAGGCTCAGAAATTACCAGTATTGCGGAGCGGCTGGTCAAGCCGGAGCAGTATGTTCCAGAGTTACAAGTGGCTGTCACAGCGTATGGACAGCAGACAGTGCAAGTGCCTGTAGCTGATGTGGTGCTTTCATACAGAGGCTGGACTGGGCGCCATAGAGTTCTAGTTCATTCAACCAATAGTTTGTGGGACGTTTTGATAGGAACAGACCTGCTTTTTCTGCACCATAAAGAGACTGAACGTAGGGCGGAGAGGGATGCCCTTGCTAAGTCTCAAGTTTTGTTAGACACCTTGAAATGTAGTGGGAGAGAAGCCAAGGCTTCAAAGGAACGGGCCGTGCGCTTGTCTGAGCCACAGGAAAAAAAGTTTGCCTTTGCAGCCCAGAGAGGGGGGCTGATGGAATGCAAAGTGCCGCCTGTTGGCTCTCAAGGAACTAAGACAGCTCTAATAAAGAAGGGAAGCCTCCACAGTTGTAAAAGCAAAAAGGAAGCCAATTCGGCTGTTTTGTTACAAGCGGAGGAATCTGATTCTCTTAATGGACATTTAATTATGGCTTGTGCTAAAGTGTGTGACTTTGCAGAGGGGAGAGCTGAGAGCCTGCCCGAACAACAGGAAAAAAACTCCTTGCAACCCAGTGTGGGGGAGACAGAGGAATGTAAATTACCGGCAGCCAGCTCTCAAGCCTTTAGGGCAGCTTTATTGAAGGATGAGAGTTTGCAAAACTGCAGGGAAGAAGCCGGGAGAAGCCCTCCTGCCTTATCAGAGACTGTGAAAGTGAGATTTTATTGGGACAAAGGCTTGCTTTATCGAGAACATGTTCCTGGGGGGAATTTCACGGACTGGCAACCAGTCAGACAATTAGTCGTGCCAAAACCTTTTCGCCTGTATGTATTGCGGCTGGCCCATGATGTTGTGACTGCGGGGCACCTAGGTGTGGAACGGACTTTGTTTTCTGTTACCCAACAATTTTATTGGCCCTTAGTGGCTAAGACTGTTAAAGAATATGTAAAGTCCTGTGATATTTGTCAACAGCTTGGGGATGCGCGTGATCACCCCAAGGCACCCTTACAAGTGTCCCCGATTTCTAGGAAATACCTGGTTTTGACTTGCACTCCTGCTTTGGAGGTTGCTGAAGATGCTTTATCTCGGTTACCTGTTCCAGTTGACTGACATTTGATTCATGCCTATTCCACGGACTGATTTCCCGGCTCTGATGACCTCTGGACTGTTTTTAGACCTTGTTTTACTCTTTTACGCTTTTAACATATTTTATGGATTTTTATAGAATTTTATGGCTTATGACCTTTTTTGAACCCGGACCAGCTTTTGGATCACCCCATTTTTTATCCTATTTCTTTATTTTTCTCTTTATATAATAAAGTCTTCTTTTCTTGGGTGTTTTAGGGGTCCCTTAATTTTTTTATTTATTTATTTGATGTTGTTGTTTTGTTTTGTTGTAACTTTGAACATAGTTAGAAGGCATAAGACAAGAAGTAGCTCACTTGCTTAAAATGTATTAATTTGTTTTTCTTTTCTTTTTTTATATGCTGTATATATAGTGCAATGTTGATGGAATTTTTTGATTGTTCCCTTATCCCTGGTTGCTGTGGCGATGACGCAGAACTATCCAGAGTTCTGACATCATCTTCCCAAAAAGGGGCGTGTCATGAACCTGTAATGGTCATGAGTTATTAAAAATCTGATGACAACACTTTGGCTCCAGTAAGGGACTCTGGGAGATGGTTACAGTTAGAAAAAGACAAGCTTTGCCAATTTGTAAAGTTAAGTTTCATTTTCCAGCTGAGGACGGTTAGAAGAAGCCTTAACAAGCTGCACCTGTTTATCTTTGCTGATTAGCAAGTGCCTGGCACCCAAGGTCATCCTTGGCCTATGCAGTTGGAAAACACCGTTGGGAGGGGGGCCTGAAGGCGCGAAAATGTGAGAAACATCGAGAAGAAAGTTACATCAGTCAATTCCTGATTGGTCAATTAATCTTGGACCGTTAGGATCCTTTTCCCTTAAGTATAGGGCTAGGGACCCATAGCCTTTGTTCTCTGTCCTCTGCCTATGCTGACTGGCACCAGAGTTCCAAACCTTTTCTGCCTTATGGTTCCTGGGGTTGCTTATGGGAAGGCAACCTATGTCTGGTTCCATTGCTTTATGTTGAACATCCATCTCTCTTAGGAGAGGTGCCACGCAACCAACTACCTCGTATGTAAGTAGTTAGGTGAGATAGTTTGTTATTTTCTTGTTGTGTGTATGAATTCTCTTGTAAGTACCTAAACCCCGGTTGGGTGAATGGTCTTAAAGGATTACTTGCTGCTATATGATATGTGCACTTATATATTTTAATAAAGCTACTTCTATTTAACCTGGTGTGTTCATTTGAGAGAAGGGGTGGTTCTGAATTCAGTGTTTTGACCCAATCTCAGTCACTCACTACCAAAGAGGGTTAAGAAGTTAAAAGCTTGGATTTTCAGTGTTAAACCAGAGGTGCCTGGCAAGGAGTGTAACTGTGACTCTTGCCTTTTAGGACCTTGGTTTTATATACCTTCTGGGCTCAGAGATCCCCTGGCTCTGAGTGGACCGGTATACAGGGGTGGTGGCAGCCTACCTTCTACCTTGCAGGGTTGTTGTGAGCGTACACAGCCTTGGCAAGGGTGAAGTAATAGCTTTTCGGTTCCAGTCTCATTTCCCTAAGGGTGGGGGTCTGAGCCTGATGCATGATCCCGGGACCCTGAGGGTCGGGCGGGCATGACAGAAAGCCTATGAATAGAACTACATATTTTAAATTCTTATACCGTATCCATACACTAATATAGCTCTGGGTAGACATTAGGCACAGAAATCAAATTTTGAAGCCCAAACCTTGCATTTTGACGTTTGAACATGGGTTCCTTTGTTGTTGTTGTCTTGTCATTGCCTGGACTTTCTCTCCTCCAAACACATCTCAGTTGACAGACAGTTTGAGCAGCTATGCTGTAGTCTTCCTTAGTGAAGATTAAATTGTCTGTTACAATATGCTGACATTCAAAACTTAAGGCAGCTATTTGTCTATTACTCTTTTATGGTCCTGGCACATTACTTTCTAGCTGGCAGCACTAAAATTCATAGATTATGAGCTCGCACTGGATTTCATAAATGTTCCACAGACATAAACAGAAGTGCAATCACTCCTGCCTTTCATATCATCGTTGCCAGACGGCACACAGCTTCAGATTCATTTCTGTCTTCAAACCAATTTCTTTTAGTCCACTTTAGCTTGCATGTGAAACTCCTGTGTAGGCAGTGGATAATTTTCTTGAACTTGCTTTGCAGGGAATTAGGTGTTGGTATTGGGAATGAGTTTATTTAAATCAATATGCATTAAGGAGGCTGACTGGCTATACCAAAGAACTAGACTGAGAAGTGATCTTTGGAGAAACCTTTGATGTTTACATCAATGTCAAATTAGTGACTAATAAAGCTATTAGTACCAGCTAAACCATGCAGCAGTATTCATTTGAAAAGTGTCAGCTGACACTACACAGAGACAAGAAACACCGTTAAACATGATACACCATAAAATGTGAATGCAATAAGTTTCAGACTCTCCACAACATCTTTACTTTATATTAAACACTATGACGATAATGATTGTAATAATAATTCTAATCCTTTTGCCTTATTTAATGCTCTTTTGGCATTTTCTCATCCTGCAGCAGGAGCAATAATGACAAACTGGTGACTGACAGATCAAACACTTGAGAAGCTGTTACCTTCACATTTTCTTGATGGTTTCTGGTGATGGGAACGTGTTAAAAGCAGATGTTGGACTAATTTAGCCAGTATGCATTTGATCTGCTTTTTGGAATATAATTAGGTGATCAGATATCAATAAGTAGCATGTAATTGTGTTACCACCTTGAGAAAGCATGTTTTATTTAAACTACCTGAAAGTAATTCAAATGAATCTGGGTCTGCTATTTATAACTTTTAACAGTTACAGTTTTGTTGTATGCACATTCACTTGGAAGCCCTACTGAGTTCAGTGGGACTTAGTCCAAATTTAGTAAATGGACATATGCTCATATCCTTACAGACTTTCCAGATGATCAGTTTAGAACACAACAAATTTTAGAGCAGGTGTTCATGCCACCACTGTGGGCCACTAGTGGTCCATGAGCTTCACTCAAGTGGTCCATAGAGTATCGGTGGATTTATGGTTGAAGACCATCACAGTAAATATTCATATTGATGTTTAATTGTATTTTTATTCCTTCTTTTATTTCTTATATTGTATTTTATTGTATTGCAATTTGAATTCTGTGGAATACGATACAATGCAATGAAACATATCAGAAATAAAGAAAGAAATTAAAACACAATTAAAACCATGCAGCATCTAGCACATTTCATTACAAGTGCTACAACAGGCAGAATCATCATTAAGCGGTCTGCCAAGATCCTCAGCAATTCTCAAATGGTCCATGGGGGAAAAAAGTTTGGGAACCACGGCTTCATGCCTCAACAAAAGTACAGTTGTTAATCATTTGTTGTTTGACATGTTTCTGCAGTGAGCAAGCAGAATATTTTCAGAACACAAGCTGCACTAATGTTTCTCAAGGAAAATGTACTTTTCTTCGTCATTGTTGTAAATCTCTGCAACAATAAGAGCACACCCTCGATTTGGTTTATGCTCTAAATGGAAGAAGGGATGATCTGGAAATGGGGTGGTGGTGGATGTCACCATGTTGTCATGATCAGGTCACTTCCCGGTGAAGTTTGAACTTTGGGCTCCAATCCTTCCCTGCAGAGGTGATGGACAGTGGATTCCTGAATGCTTGGGGGGGGGGTTCCAGTAGATAGAACAGGTGATCATCCACATTTCCTGTAGTCCCCAGTGAGATGTCAAGTGCAACATCTGCTGTAACTTCTTGGGATCAGGTTCCGTTGATGTGGCCTGATGACATGGGCAAGGTGCTTGCAACAATGTAGCCAGCAATGTGTCCAGTAGACTCTTGCCATTCTCAGCTGATTAAAGCTTGCTGAGGCGGTATGACCAAATGGATCCAGGATGTGGTCAACACATCTTTGTGGGAGAAAGTGGTCCCAGCTACCCTGAATGAGGCAGTGATCTGATCACTCCTGAAAAAGCCTACTCTGAACCCATTGGTTTGTGACAACTACTGCCTGGTCGCAAATACTCCATTTTTAGGGAAGGTGATCGAGGGGGTTGTGGCACAGCAATTGCAAGTGCTCCTGGATAAAACAGATTATCTTCACCCATTCCAATATGTGTTCAGGCCTATCTATGGAACTAAATCGGTCTTGGTCACCCTGATATTATAGCACTCTTCAAGTACTTAAAAGGTTGTCACACAGAAGAGGGCCAGGATCTCTTTTTAATCATCTCAGTCATGGAATAAAGGGCTCAAGTTACAGAAAGCCAGATTTCGGCTGAACAACAGGAAAACCTTTGTAACTGTTACAGCTGTATGAAAATGGAACCAATTACTTAGGGAGGTGGTAGGCTCTCCAACACTGGAGGCATTCAAGAGGTAATTGGACAGCCACCTGTCAGGTATGATTTAAGCTGGATTCCTACATTGAGCAGGGGGTTGGACTCAATGGCCTTATAGGCCTCTTCCAACTCTACTATTATATTATTCTATGATGGATAACCCTTACTGGGAGAAGGCAGGGGAAGTGTGACTGTGTCATTATTACTTGATCTCTCAGCAACTTTTGATACCATTGACAATGGTATCCTTCTGGGCTGACTTGGTGAGATGGTATTTGTGGCACTGTTTTACTGTCGTTCTGATCCTAACTCCAGAGTCAGTTTCAGAGAATAGCATTGCATGAATGTCGTTTGGTCCCCTGTGAGGTGCCTCAGGGTATCATCTTGTTCCTAATGCTGTTTAACATCTATATGAAGTGGTTGGAAGTAGTCATAAGGAGATTTGGGGTGAGGTGTCAGCATTACGCTGATGATACCCAGCTCAATTTCTTGGTAGCACCTGAATCGGGAGATGCTGTGCAAGCCCTGGACCAGTGCCTGGACTTGGTGATGGGTTGGATCAGGGCTAATAAACTGAGTCTAGAAAGATGGAAGCACTGTGGGTTGGTGGTTCCTGAGTCCAGGTAATTGGTCAATTGCCTGCTTTGGATGTGGTCATACTCCCTCTGAAAGAGCAGGTTCATAGTCTGGGGGTACTCCTGGATCAATTTGGTTGCTAGAAGCCCAGGTGATCACAGTGGCTAGGAACACCATTTACCAGTTTTTGCTGGTAAGAAAGCTGCAGCAGTTTCTGGACTGGGATAGCCTGGCCACTGTTGTTCATGTACTGGTAACCTCCAAGCAGAATTATTGTAATGCACTTGGTGTGGGTCTGCCCTTGAGGTTGGTCTGGAAGCTGCAGCTGGTGCAGAAGGCAGGGGCACGACTGCTTACTGGAGCAGGATAGCACTGACATGTTGCTCCACAGAATTGCACTGGCTGTCCATTAGCTACCAGGCTAAGTTCAAGGTGCTGTTTTTTATGTATAAAGCCCCTATGCAGCCTGGGACCAGGATACCTGAAAGACTGCCTTACCCCTTATATACCCAGTTGATCACTGCATTCTGCAGGTGAGGGCCTCCTGCAGATACCATCTTATCACGAGATCCATCCTGCACAACATAGGAAGCAGAACATTAGTGTTGTAGCACCTACCCTTTGGAATTCCCTTCCCTTAAATATTAGACAGATGCTATCTTTGTTGTCTTTTCAGCAGCTATTGAAGACCTTCCTCTTTCAACAAGCATTTTAAGTAGAGACCTTATCCCAGTCTGCATCTGTGTTTGAATTGTTTTTAGTATTTTTTAAAATATTTTTTTAAGATTTATTTTTAAAAATGTTTTTGAGATGTTTTTAAAGATGTTTTGTTTTTAAGATCTTTTAAAGATGTTTTTAGTGTTTTTGTTGGCCTCCCTGGGCTCCTTCTGGGAGGAAGGTTGGGATATACATTTATTATTATTATTATTATTATTATTATTATTATTATTATTATTATTATTATTATTATTATTATTATTATTATTATTATTAAACAAAGCCCCAGATTTTTTACTGCTTCACACTGCAGGTGTGGAATGACATTTTCAGATTCTTCTGTACATAAACCCCTCTTATGAGTAGAAATTGTAGATCAAAGAATCTCTATTTACATTCCAGTAGGTTTGTAGGTTTATTTAACTTGAAGAAGAATGTGGTTATGTTGGTTCAGGCCAAAGTGGTCCAGGAGCATATTTATTGCGTGATTTTGCTGAACTTGTAGTTTCACTTTTTCTTTCCTGAGACCCACTTGTAACTTCAACCTTTCATAGTGGGTCATAATGTCTGTAAGATGATTTCTTATGAAAGTTTTTTTAAAGTTCAGAAATATTCTTATGATGGAATTCATATGGTCAGCAGTGCACAAAATTTAATCAGCTTGTACACTTGTTTTCAAAGATCAGCATGAGAATTCTGTGGACTGTCATTTATGTAGAAATTCTGGTGTATACTTAAGAAGGATGATAAATCTCCAAATATTACTAATGGAGTGATAAAAAGTTCAAGGAAGAATGATCCATGTCTCTCTCTGCATGTGTTTAAAAAGGGGTTACTGAACTCTATCTAGGGAATCTAATACTGACAAAGGCATTCTTAAAACTGCAATTTGAATCCTTGAGAATATTCACATGTAGTGACGTTATGGAATGGGCTTGTCCCACCGCAGATTCATTCACCTTCATAGTGCCCTGTGATTTGCCCTATTGTCTTCAGAAAGTTCCCCACAGTCCTGCACTTCAAATAATACAAGTTGGAAATTCTTGGAAGCAAATGAAAGGGAGGGGCTTCTGGGCCAACTTTAACTTCATACTGATATGGCTAAGTCCCCCCCCTCCCACACACACACACACAAGGTCCCTGAGAAAACGTCTCTGGCAGTTAGGGGAAAGGGAAAGGGAATTTACTGGGAAAATACAACTTAGTGAACTTTTTCTCCCCCATACTGAGCTGACATTCTCCTCACCTCCTCCCCATCCTGACCACATGCTTACTTAGGGTTTAAGCCCTAATTAAACATTATGCAAGGTCCTGATTCAGGGCCTGGGTCCAGCTCAGGTTGGGTCATCCCCAAGTCTTCCTGGGTTGAATCAGGGCCACTCCAGTAAGCAGTCCCACAATCTTCAGAAAGGACAGGACACTCATTTTTCCCCTCCCAAACCTCTATGTGACAAAAGGATCTCTAGATTTCATAGATTTTTGGTGTTGTTAGCTCCATTTATGGGCATGATTGAACATTAATTAGTCACAACTGATATCCTAGCTGAATACTCTGGAACATTACAGCTGGATATTTGAAAGACTGAGGCTAACCATGCACGCATGCGCATGCACACATACACACACATACACATCCTGCTCTGTCATAACAACATAACCTGCCATAACACAAATATCCTGTACTGGGATAGCCAACATAGTGCCTGCCAGGTGTCCTTGAACTACAACTCCCATGAGCTCCAACCAACATGGCCAATGATCAGGGATAGTGGGCAGGGGTGGTTCCAGGTTTCTGGGGGCCCTCAGGCACAGTGTGCCCCTTGTCCCTTCCCTAAGGGACCACCAGCTCTCCTCCTCCTGCTTCCCATGTTCATTACTGCAGGGGCCCATCACTACTGCTACGGCTACCACCTCCTCTTGCCCATCCTTCTAGCAGCTGGAGGCTCCAGGTGTCCCACCACAAGCCCTCTAACAGCCACGACTGCCAGAAACATGGTTGCATCTCAACCATTCAGAAGCAGCTTCCATGGCATGGGGAACTTCTCCTCACTCTCCCATGGTGCCTCGTGCGAGAGCTACTGTATCTGTGAGGTGAAGTTTCCCTCACCATGACAGCTGCTTCTGAGGACTTGTTTCTGGCAGTGGTGGCTGTGGAAGGGCTCATGGCCGAGCTGCTGAAGGGATAGGTGAGTGAGCATGGAGGAGATGGAGGTGGTAGCGGTGCCAGCGGACCCCCATAGCAATAGAAATAGGCAGTGGGAGGAGTGCTAGGCCCAGTGCTAGTGGGTGGCCCCCTGTGAACTCCTGGGCCCTCAGGCCAGTGCTCAGCCTGGCTACCAGTGGCACCAGGCCTGATAGTGGGTGATGATGTGGAGGGCACAACATTGGCAACCTCTGTCATATACAAACTGATGCATCACATGTGTCTCTTCACTGTACTCCCTTTTTGATGCATGCTTCTCCCCTTTCTTCCTCCTGACATGATAATTACTGGGAGTTGTTGGCATTTCCTGTGCATGTGAACAACATTCTGAGCAATTTTTAGGATTGGAAACGCCAAACTATTTATCTCATTGAAACAGGTAAGACTGAAACGGATCTGCTAGAATATTAAACGGTGATGTGGTTTTTTTTTCAGCATCTTAAGACTGTACCTTTGGTGTTTGCTTTCAGCTGAACTAGAACACATTTATAATTGGGTTGTCAAGGAAGTGGACCAGAAATCTGCTCTGTTGAAAAAAAATGTATTCAGTCTGATTAGGAGAAAATTCATGTGGGTTTAGGGCAGCGTTTCCCAACTAGTGGGCCACCAGATGTTGTTGGACCACAATTCCCATCTTTCCTGACCATTGGCAATGCTGGCTGAGGCTGATGGGAGTTGTGGTCCAACAACATCTGGTGGCCCACTAGTTGGGAAAGGCTGGTTTAGGGGGAGCATGTGTCAGACGGCAGGGCAGCAGAGGACAGTGTTCTTTTGAAGGGTTTCCTCTATATCAGTGGTTCCCAAATGTTTTTCCCCATGGACCACATGAAAATTGCTGAGGGTCTTGATGGACCACTTAATTTTTTGGCCTGTTGTAGCAATTGTAATGTACTGTGCTAGATGTTGTATGATTTTTATTGTATTTTTACAGACGTGCCATGTACCATTTAAGTGAAGTTTACTGATGGTCCACGGACCACGTTTTTAGAAGCCCTGCTCTATATTAAGGACTGCTTGGTTCAAGTCTGGTTGAAAGATAAAGAACCCTAAGAAGGGAGAGCAGGGGCCTTGAAGTTGCCCATAAATAGTTGGCATACACAGGCCACCTGGCCGGAGTATTCCCCACTATGATGAGATGTGTTGTATGTCTATTTAAGTTAAGGTCATTCTTTCAAAACTTGCATCAAAGTCAGGATGATTAATATGTGGCCCTTTAGATGTTGCTGGACTCCAACTCCCATTGGACCCAGCCAGCATGGACAATGGTCAGGGATGAAGGGAGTTTTAGTTCAGCAACGAGAGGAGGCTTTTTTGTTAGGCCACATGGGGCAGTGCCCTCCCAAGATTCTGACCCCCCCAAACCCAAAAGTCTTAGCACAGTCTTCCTCCTGTCACCCATACTCATATTAATGCATTGGCACTGACTGGGAGGCTTCCTAGATGCTTCTGTCCATTTCCTCTCTCTCCTTATCTCAGGCATAATCAGTATGAGCAGGTTCCCACCTGTTTCCTGGGAGGGAAACTGTTAAAAAATCAAGCAACTACTTACTTATTTATTATTTTATTTAAAATATTTCTATCCCGCCCTTTTACCCTGTAATAGGGCACTCAGGGCGGCTTACAAAAATAAAATCAAACACGTACATAATAACATTGTAAACAAAATCACAAAACATTAAAATACATAAAATACAATTAAAATACATAAAATTCTATCTATCTATACACACACACACACACATATAGGGAGTGGTACTAAAGGGGACTACAAGGGTAACATTTCACGTAGAAGGCAAAAAAACAGTGTCAGGCTCTACCTTCAGTACTTGCTCACATTGGAAAGACTCTAGGCAGGAAAAAACAGGCTGAAAGGGTCCGTCCATTTGTCCCCTCTCCCTTTTTTTTTACTAGCTAATGGACACAAGCCACAAAAACAAAATGGGTGGAGGCATGCCCAGAGATCTGCCCAGAGCCAGAGGTCTATCCCCAGTCAATCAGAACCATGCATTCTTCCTGTGGATGTTGCTGAGTCTGTGCTACAGCCAGCAGATCATTCCTCTCACTTTCATAACACTCTCACAACAAGGTCAGCTAGCTTCGTAACAGCAGTCATACACTTTTTACTTGTTTCCTCTGTGTATGTGTGTGTTAGAGAGAAAGAGAGAGGGAGAGATCTAGGAACAAGTAAGCAAAAGGCAGTGGGTAGCTGAGAGGTAAGGGCTGCAGAACCACAACAATCCTGTCCAGTGCAGAGCTTGGAAAAGTTACTTTTTTGAACTACAACTCCCATCAGCCCCAGCCAGCATGGCGCTGGCTGGGGCTGATGGGAGTTGTAGTTCAAAAAAGTAACTTTTCCAAGCTCTGGTCCAGTGTAATGGCTGGATTATCTCGTTTCCGAAAAGAAAAGAACACAGCTGCTTAAAACACATACACAGGCATCCACATCCAGCAATCAACCAGTCCACCTAAAAATAAAAATCCAGACAGAAAGTATGAAGAATAAACCCAAGTGTTGGGAGAAGATGGGTTCAGGGAAAGATGCTAGGAGAGGAAAATGCAACTAGATTCTGTTTTATACTATACCGTTAGTTCTTTGTGTGTGTGTTATGTGCCTTCAAGTCGATTACAACTTGTGGTGACCCCATGAATTAGCGACCTCCAATAGCATCTGTTCCATGTTACTGTTGTGTACGTTGTACAACTCCAGACCCTCCTTTTGCATTTGTAAACATCAGCCTCTGGGCTTCCTTTCGCATTTGTGAACATCAGCCTCTGGGCTTCCTTTCAGCTTTCACACAGTTGTGTCACTAGTCACAGCACTACTCGTACTTGTCTGTTGTTTTTCCCCAGTAGCTTACCATTTCCTTTCTCTGAGTTTGGATGCATCTTAGTCTGGTGTCTCAGCTTTGACCATTCCCCCTTGGGAACCTCTTTGTCTAGACTCCTGACGGCATAGCTCTCAGCTTCTACACTCTCAACCCCCCTCACCATGTTAAGGTGTGCATCCTAAATGGGGTTCTTCTTTGAGGGTGTCCTTAACTAGCTTCAGGGGCTTTGTTTGTTCAAAGAGTTAACCAGAGCCCCAAATGAAAAAAAGAGAGAAAAATAGGGGCTCTGCTCTCTCTTTTGACTTGAGATAATATAACAAGCAAGGTAAAAGTGACTATGGAGAAGTCCATAGTTGTAACACACTTTATTGCTCTCACAGGAGTCGTTAGTCCTGGTGATCACCTAAGTATAATCTCCTTACTTGAAATCACCACATCCTTCTTAAATGCTGATGCGCATGCCTGAGAGGTACTGGAAATGGTTTAATCTTATTTTAATGTAGACTTTGTATGTTTTTAATTATATGTGTTTTTTATCTGGAAGCCGCCATGAGTTCCAGTTTTGGAGAAATGGCGGGGTATAAATAAAGATAATAATAATAATAATAATACTCCTAAGTGGCTTTTTGATTCCTAGGATAAATAAGGTGGTTGCCTGAAGCTGTATTTTTTCTTGCAAAACCCTTTCTTATTAGCCATCTCATCAGAGGGGTGGGGAGAGAGAAAGAAATGTGTGTGTGTGTGTAAGGGAGTGTCAGCTTGTCTTTCATTCCCACCCCCTTTTATTTATATTTAGTTAGTTAGTTATTTACTACAAGCAGAGGTACTCTAAGGCAACAGGAAAACTCCTCTCTACAGGTTTCCTTCATTAAAGTAAGGAGGCAACCCTCCATTTCTTTCTTGCAAAGTCTCTTTTTAATTGTAAAACCTGGGTGAGGAGGGTGACAGAAATAGCCAGTCCATTTTTGCCTTTTAAAAGGTAATTAGACAAAACAGATTTTGAGGCCAAAAGCTCTTTTCTGTTATTCTCAACAACAGCATATTCAAAGGTAGAATGCCTCTGAATCTGGAGGTTCCATATAGCAATCAATTGACATGTACCTTTATTTCTTCAGTTTCAGAGGTAGTCTGCTTCTGAACATGCTGAAGGAGGCAAATAACAGAAAAGCGTAATAGGCATCAAACCACTTCCTATTTCCAAACTTCCAAACCTTTGCTGGGGGTGAGGGGAATACCCAAAACATTTTGGATAATTAAGGCTATACTATATGAATTGCAAACATAAACAATTTTCTCCCTCAAACAAATGTCTTGACAGGACTAGAAACTCTTGGGGGGTGGAGATCCAAAATCAAACACAAAAACACAATGGATGCCTGAAGAAAACCGTCTCTTACTGAACAAAGAGGACCCACAAACATGAAAGGAAGGAAGCGTCTCTTCCATATGGTTTAAGATTGGCATTGGAGAAAACAGAGTCCTTGTGCCTTTTAACAGCTGTATTTTCACAATCAGCATTTTGGGATATATGTATATTTGAGCAGGGTGCAGAAATAACTGATCTTTTAAGACTGGTAGTTGAAAGAATACAGAAACATAAAGTTTATTACTACTTCCTCTGGGAGGAAGGGCAGGATGTACATTTAATAAATAAATGGACCTCTTCTGAACTCAGGTAAGACACTTTTAGGTGCTACGTATTTGTAGAACTGCTCTGCGTAAGTGCCCACTGTTTCTTTGCAAGGAAGGAGGATGGGGACCTCAGAGGCTCTGCCTGCATGACCTCAGAGGCGCCCCATCAGGTTTAGGTTCCACTAGCCTCCACTGCCAGCAACATCTGGAGGGCCACAAGTTAACCCGTCTAAGCATATACATAAGCATAGGCAAATTTGTGTCCTCTTTGGTCCTCCTTTTTGTTGATGCTTTGCCTCTGTTTTGGGGAATGCATAAGTCATTTCGATCCAGCCAATCCAGCCAATTCATCTGCCACTAAAGTTGTGAGGAAGCTGCTGAAAACACCCCATTGGTCTGGATCCACTTTGTCGTGGTAATATATGGAAGGTTAGGCCAGAGCAGTGATGCATCTGAATTGCAATATTACTTCCTTTGACATCTTCCATCCCACCTCCATTGTACTAAAGACTCTTCACTACCAAAGCAACACAGAGCCTGACTATGAGAGAGTGTTTTTTTGTTTTCTATCACATCATCAACATGAGGATACAGTAGGGCCCCACTTTTCGGCATTCCGTGAATACGGCGGTTTTCAATTAGATTAAGGCCCCACTCATATGGCGCTTGTTCCGCTTTTACGGCATTTTTCAGGTGTTGGGCACCATTCTATTGACAGAGTTCCACTTTCCAGCGGGTTTTGCTTTTAGGCGGGGGTCTGGAACATAACCCACCATATGAGTGGGCCCTTACTGTATATTATGGACCTCACTTTCAAGTCAATGATAATTGAGGGTTAGGATATCAGCCGTGCATCTTTTTATTCTGCAATGTCTATGAAGCAATGCACATTATTTTTTTCCAAGGTATATTTCTCGTTCCAGGATTATAAAACTGCATAACTCATACACAGAAGAGTAGTAAACATTCCCCTTGAAGGACATGAATGTGAGAGGAATAGAAAATATCAAGTTTGATATATTACATGTATTACATTTGGATAAATAGTAATACTATTCACAAGGGGGGAGTGCCTTATGAAATCAAGTAACTGGGGAATTTGGACAAAACCAGGTTGTTAGATTTTTTAAACTATAATTTTCAGCACATGATATGTGTGTGATAAATGGTTATTTCTACTTCAATATTTAATGATAAGGCTAGGACAAACTGTAGAAAACTAGATGTTTCTGCTTTGTGCTTGGAACTCAAATAAAAGAAAAATTAGAACTGTGTTCAAATGGGGATTTGTGTGCAAATACTTTACTTTTTCATCATTAATCATTTATTATCTGAAGTGATTTGCTTGTGTGTGCAAAAGCATTTGCTATGAAGTTTGCTAGAAGATGTGTTATGAAATACAATTCTCAAATGTGATTTATGATGGCAATCCTGTATACAACAAAATAAATGGCATTTAAGCAACCTTACAGTTTATGGAATTTTACAAAAAAACTAGTTAGGGTTTTTTTATTATAGTGTATTTATATAGTGGAATGTGATTCTGTAAATCAATGCTACCCAGGGTTTGATGTTTGCTGTTAAAATGAATTCAGTTAATATGAATTTTAGTAGCTAGTGTAAAACAGCAGAACTGGGATTTTAGAAAACAAAAAACCTCTAGTGTCTTCAAGACAACATGGGAATATTGATAGGCATTACAAATTCTTCTGATAAAGTTTAGCAATTCAAATTCAGTTCAGCAGTGTTAATGCTGAGTTATTCTCATATTAAAGTGATTCTTTTAAAATATGTGGGTTTTTTAACCAATTCAGGATAGGAAACACTGGTGTTTTACTTTCTTTTATGATGGAGATATTCAGTTTGATCATTAGGAAATAATTCCTCAAGAAATGGTTTCCCAAAATTGCATTTGCCCAGTTGTGGGATTTTCTCAGAAAAGTCACTTCCATATCTTAAAAAAGGAAGAAATTAGAAGAAATGTTCAGATTGGTTAAAGCCCCATATCAAAAGTCACTTAAAGAGGATGTCTTTACAATGCAACAAACATAATATTTTATATTGACACCATTATTATTACTCACTAGGCACTGGTAAACTCTAATGCACATCTTGATCAGATTGGCAATGTTCTGCATTAGAGGGTATGCACATCACTAGTTACAGAAGTAGAATACTATGCCAAGCCACGACCCCCTCCCCATACTACAAGCTCATGCAGCAGCAGTCTCTCTTACCTGTTGTAGCCAGAAGATCTAGAGAAAGCTGTAAGCGGAATGGGCAATGGGAGAGATGGATAGGCAGGGTGATAGGATGCCCCATTTTGGCTTCAGTCTTTTCAGCACTCACCACCTGAGTTTGCTATTAGTGGGAGGGATGTAGTAAGGGCAAGAAAAAGAAAGAGATGAGGGAACACGAGGAATTTCCACTCATTATGAGCTGTCTTAAATGCAGTTCACCATGCTTACTGCCAAGTGGAAAATAATTCTCAATTGACAAAGGAATAATTAAACTAATTTGTAATTTATTTATAGATCATAAGTAAATGTTGTTGCATGCACCCCAAGCTCTTAAGGGTGAGAGACTTCCAGGGATTCCACCACTTATCCCAGGGTTCAGTTTCCTTCAAATGAACACGGCTGGAGACTATGGTGTCTTTTAGATATATGGTTTTATTTACACATATATGCAACCTGAGCATAAGATGGAAGGCTCACAGCATTAACACTCCAACAGATCTTGCTTCCCCATTAGGTTTCTAGGAGGCTCCCAGAGCCACAGCTGATTGGGATTCAGCATATCGAGTGAGACTCTCCCTCTTTCCAAGCACAGATCAAACTAAGTTAAAAACACACAAGCTACCTCTCCACCCTAAACAGGTGGTAGTGGGGAGAGAGCTATCCTCCTCAAGAAGCACCCCTGGCCATTTGTTCCTATGGCAACACATCTGCTCTTGACCAAGTTTTTAGACATGTTAATGGCGATGCTTGATAGACTTGGCCAAACTTATTAATTTAACAAAGAAACTGGCTTGACCACTTCATCAAGTTCCTTCCAGATGCAGAATTACAGACCGGGGGGCGGGGGAATCCACAGACCTCATCCAATCCAAACCCCTAATTCTATAAAAATACCATCACAACTGAGCTATATATACTGACAGTGATGACTATATGGAAGGGCAGCAATGTCCTATAATTTTGGTTGTTTGTCTAAGGTAGTGTCTGCCTTTATGTAATGTCAGAGGTAGGAATACATCCTAATGCATGAAGTAGTTGCCTTCGAGTCGATCCTGACTTATGGCGACCCTATGAATAGAGTTTTCATGGTGAGCGGTATTCAGAGGGGGTTTACCATTGCCTCCCTCTGAGGCTGAGAGGCAGTGACTGGCTCAAGGTCACCCAGTGAGCTTCATGGCTGTGTGGGGATTAGAACTCTGGTCTCCCAGGTTGTAGTCCAACACTCTAATCACTATGTCATAGTTATCTTGTTGTTATTATGGGAGGGAAACATTCTAGCCTTGCCAGCTAAGCCTGAGGAGTTTTGGGATTCCTTCATATGAAAAAAAATTGCAAGAGACAGAGAGACCCAATTTATAATGATGCCATTGTTTTTACGTATATAATTACTCTTAGGAAAAATATAAAATTAAATTAGACAGCAGGAGAAAATGTGGGTGGAAGAATTGAGGTACATTATAAAGGCAAAATAAAACAAAACTCTGAAGATATAGGCACAGCTAAATCCCTGAGATGCTACTGATGCACTTTAGTTTTTTTCTTTTCTTTTTCCAAACAGCAGCATCCAGATGTTTTAACCAGAATCTTGTCCAAACAGCTACTCAGCTCAGAGTTTCAACATGCTTTTGAAACTCATCCATTTCCCACACTTGTCATGGGATTTTTTTTTCTTTTTGTTGCTTGAGTCACAGGAATTGCTCCACAAAATCTGCAATTAAACTCATAGAGGGACTGGATCACATGCAAAGATTTTTCATGTAAATGAGAACAGAAACGATCAGGCTACATCACACATTTATAATCTGTCAACTAACCCTTACAATCAGAGTATGGGGTAGTAATGTCTAGACAGGGACCATGCAGTTCCTATGTAGATGATAAATTTCACTAAACACGTAATTCCTTTTAAGTACCTGTAGGAGCCATGCGACTGTGAACCTTCAACATTTCACAGAAAACAGTTTTTATATAACTGTTAGGGAAGCCTGAAGCTCAATAGTAGACTACATGCTTTGCATTGAAAAGGTCTCCAGTAGGGATGGGGTCTGCATTTCAATGACGGTTCAATTTTCACTCATTCAAACTTCTGGTACCACTTTGTTGGGGATCAATGTTTGCTATTTGCGATAAATACCAGTTTGGGTTTTTTCCTGCAAAAATATCGATATTTATATCAATATTTTTAAAAATATAATTTTTTCATAGATTGTTAAAAATATTGATATTTTCATCAAAATATCATTGATATTTTGAATGAAATATCAATATTAATATTGATATTTTGAGGAAAATATAAATATTATCAATATTTTTGAGGCAATCGTTTTTTTTAAAAAAAGTCAGCTTCTGCTGTGGAAAACTGCTAGAAGAAAAATCTGATCCATGAGGGCAAAATAAAAGCAAGATTTAAGAATAAATATGAAATCCAGTGTCAAATTAGAATTTTGAGAAATTTGAGCACATCCCTAGTCTCTAGTGCAATCACCAGCATCTCCAGGTAGAGCTGGGAAAGACTTTCTGTTTGAATTCAGTAGAGCTACTGCCAGTTAGGGATGGGATCTGCCCCTTGGGTTTGGTCCACTTGCATTCTGATGACCTGGCAGGCCGTTCTGTTCTGTATTAGTCTCTTTGCTGCTATCTTCTGCTTTCTCCAGTTCAATTATTTTGAAATATTGATAACAATAATGCTTTTTCTATATTATTTTAAGTGTTCTTTCTGCCAGTATTTTCCTTCTTATTGGAAGAAAGGACATTCATATCTGATATAGAGACAGTGGGGGGATCAGGAGCAAGCAGCACTGCAATGTGGGAGGAAGTGAAGGAAGAGAGAGACAGAGGCACAGAAGCAGGAGGGGCGCCAGGCTGCAAGATACAGCTGCTGGGAGAAAAAGAAAGGGTGAGAGGAGGAGCACGCCCTGATCCACTGCTGCTGCTTCCTCATCTTTCCCTCCCCTGCGATTTAGCAGGATGGAAAAAAAGCTGTGAGTTTTGTCCCCTCACCCTCTCTACTGGGAATGGAATCTGTGGTTTTAACCCTAAGCATTGAAGGGGAGGGGGCAGGTGAAGAAACCCAATTCAGCCTTGCTGTTGCCTGCAAGCAACCCCTTCTCTCCCAGAGGTCTCAGTGGTGAGTCGTGTCTTCCTGCCTCTGCAAGAAGAGCTGCTTTGAGATGTCCTCTGGGGGCATTTTTTAAAACAGGAGTCAGCATAAGTTGCACACTCCTAGAAAGGAGAATAAATGCCAGCCAGAAGTCAGAATAAGTATTAAAGAAAAAGAGTTGTATAGTCCTAGAGAGGAGGGTGGATGCTAGCCAGTGAAGACAATAATGTGTTCGATGGACAAGCTGGAAGCTGCTCAAGAGGTTTTTAAAAAAAATAAAATCTGGTGTCAAGAAAACTTGCAGAAGCTTGCAGCTCACATTGGTCTTCAAAGAATTCCCTCCCATTAAATATTAGACAGGCGCCATCTCTGTTATCTTTTCAGAGCCTATTGAAGACCTTCCTCTTTCAACAAGCCTTTTAAGTTAAGACCTTATCCCAGTCTGCATCTTGTGTTGGAATTGGTTTTTAATATGTTTTAAACCTTTTTTTGTATATATATATATATATAAAAATATGTTTTGAAAGCTTTATAAAAATGTTTTTAAATATGTTTTGTTTTAATGTATTTTAAAGTCTGTTTTTATGATGTTTTAAAGTGTTTTTAGTGCTTTTGTTTGCTGCCCTGGGCTCCTGCTGGGAGGAAGGGCGGGATATAAATCAAATATTAAATAAATAAATAAACAATAATGAACATTTGGACTACAGGGAAAATCCAGTACCAAATTCAAAATTATTGAAATTCCTGTCCATTCCTGCCAGCCTAGACAATACTGAGCTAGATGCACCAACAGTCTGAAACAGTGTGACTCAGTTTGCTAATGTTCCTCTGAGAAACATCACTTTAAAAAATAAAAAATAAAAACTACTTCCTTGGATGTTTTCCTGAGCCAGACCTCAAACTTTTGTTTCAGGTGAGACACTGGTGATTACACTCTTACCAACTATGGCCCCTGTGTAAAGAGATTCTTCACCAAACCTGGGCTCCTAAAACACTGCTGGGGAGAGCCATATGATGTGGATGCCGTTTCCCCATAGGGGGAATATGTATCTCCTCTATTTAGATGAGGTCAGCAGCATGGAGAAAGGAAGCCTGTCACTATTGACTGCATTAGATGAAATGAGGAGTGTCCTTTCTGCCATTGTGGAGCCCGAGTGGGTCCTTGGTATTTTGGGGAGCGTCGGGCTATGAAGCAAACCAGATGAAGACTAGAACACAAGAGGTACGTCTCACTCCAAACCCAACCAAACACTGGCTCATGCACATAATTGTGCCTACCTCGCATCAGCATTTTAGTCTGCGTTTCTCCTAATATAAGCATGCAATTTTGCCTAATACAATGCATTTTATATGCTTTTTAAAAATATATGCAATTTTTATGTATACTTTCCCCTATTACAGCCTTTCCCAACCTTTGGGTCCCCAGATGTTGCTGGACTACTGTTCCCATAATTCCTGACCATTGGCCATGCTGTCTGGGGTGGACGGGAGTTGTAGTCCAGCAAATCTGGGGACCCAAAGGTTGGGAAAGGCTGCATTTTGGTATATATTATTTGGTTGGAGAAGTCCATCACAAAATTGGGAGAAGTGTGGGTTTTGAAGGACAGCTGTGCTTTGGTTCGTTTATTATTTTAGGAACTGCAAATTAGGTAGATTCACATTAAAATCCAAACCAAATGTCTCCCCCATCCCTGTTCTACATTATCTGGGAGAGCTTCGTTTTTCTTGTTGAAGAGGTGAGGGAAGAATCTGTTGTACACCCAACTAGACACCCTTACCTGGACTGCAGGTTACTTCTGTATTGGTTGGCACAGGACCTCCAAGTTTGCTATTAAAGGGAAATAATGAATGACAGAAATAAGTCAAAAACATTTCTTGTACACTCCCTGCAGAATGCTAACTGCCAAAGAGTTTCAGAAGGCTAGCTCTTCACTTAAATGCAATCCTAAGTAACTACGGTGACACACATCAACCTTTAGCCTGTATCATATACAAAATAAATACCAAAGGAAAAATAATGTAAACAGAGCCATCAAAAAATGAGAAACTGCAGACATTTTTGTGCAGGTTGCCATTTCTCACAGGCATGAAGTTAATATATCTTTGTCAACAGCAAATTACCGGAGAAGAGAAATTGTAGCAATTAAGCTGTGCTAATCAAAATTTGTGATCTCCCTTAGTCAACAGCCTGGCTGTAAGGCAAACAGCAATCAGATGTGAAAGAGCTGCTTTCATTTTTAGGTAAGCCCTCAAAGGAGAAAAAAAAAGACAAGCTTTTGAGGCATTATAAAAATGCATCTTCAAATGTTCTTGTTTACAATACTCAATACCACAGGCTACAATCTGGAGTAGGGAGGAGCAGCTGGGGTCACTAATGTGTGACAGCTCCTGATGGCAAATACTGAACCCATGGAGTCAGAGGAGCAACTTCATATTTGCTTGTTTAAGTACAAATAGAAGTACGGAGAAGAAACATATGTGTTAAGTTTGGATTCCTCACTGTCTTGCATGTCACATTATGCCTCCTTATCTTTAAGGCCCAGATGTTTTCCTGACAAAGGTCAATGCAGCATAGCCAAGTACCCAACATCATAATAAACCAGGGCATGCTTATTGAAGGGCTGTTTGGCATCCATAGCAACCCAGTTGGCACTTCCTTTAACCACTTGGCAAGGCAGATCTAATTCTTTTAATATCTCCAGTCATTTTGCCATCTAAAATATATTTGCCAGAATGCTCTGCTTTCCATTTAAGATTGTGCTAAAGGAGGATTTAAATGGATGTATCTTAAATGTTTTGTGATCTTTCATTCTGGATATAAGATAACGTAGTGAACACTTTCTCCCACATCCCTCCAACCCATTTCATAAATTTGTGTCCACAGGGAATATTTGGGAGCATGAAGCAGGATAGACTGAAACTTGTAAAAGGTAATTTTCAGTTGCGGTGCTCATATTATGAGCTCTCCTGGGGATATTTGCCAGGCCTTTTGCCAGCATGGAGGAAATCATTAAAGACAAAGGCTTTTTGAGAGTATGGACTGTTAAGCTCAGACTCTGTTTTTGATGTCTTTAAATCAGGGATGGGGAATGCTATCCCCTCTAAATGTTGTTGGATTACAAGTCCCATCATCCCTGATCACTGGGCATGTTGGCTGGAGCTGATGGGAGATGCAATCCAACAACATATGGAGAACCATAAGATTTAAATACATTTTTTAAAGTGCTATATCTCAGATTGGATATTGTTCTTCCATTTTCTTCCATGCATGTCATATATATATACTTGTATATACTTCTAATAAAACTTCCTTAACAGCCACCCCAAAGAATGGACGGCACTAAAAAAATCCACCTAAAGCAGACTAGAAGATAACAATGTACAAGAAACAAAAATTACACCAGCCTCCCCGTGATTGCTAGCTACTTAGCACCTCACATTTGCCACCTCTCAAACTATTTTTATTACCACAAAGCATCCTAGGTGGATCCTTGTTAGGCTTCTGCTCACAGAATTGGGTGGCGGGGGCAGGTGAGGCAACTGTAATTGATTTCCCTTTTCCTTTGCAGTCCTTTGACACTCCTGAAAATGTGTTTGTGAGGGTTATGAGCCCCTCTGGAATAGTGTAGGAGGTGGTTTGAGGCTATAGCAGAAAGACAGATTCAGTGAAAATTGCCTACTCTTCTGCTGGTGATATCTTCTGTGGGATATCAGTCCCATCCATGAATGGAGTCAGTCTTTCCATTTGAATACTCTTATTTAGAAACCAAGGGTTGTATTCAATTAAACCACTGTGTGAGTGGAACAACATCCACTTGCACAATGGAACTTCCCTTCCCAACCCTCACCCTGCATCCCGAAATCTGCTCTGGAGGTTTCCTCCACCCTTCAGAGCGGATATGGGGGTAGTATGTGGAGTGCATGGGGGGAAGTCAGGGAGGGGAAGTTCTGTTGTATGAGTGGAAGTCCTTCTGTTTGTGAAATAACTCCCCATTGGATACAATCCCAAGCCAAGATTTCTGAAAAGACACCCCAGTAATCAACATCACAAGACTAGACACATCACAATAAAAAACCAAAACACCCCCTCCCCAAAAAACCAGGGCAAAATGCATATATAAAATACAGGCTATAAATTCTATTTCCTCAAACCCTCAATATTTCACAGTGAAATAGGGTTAGCATATCAATACATACCCATACTCAGTGGGGACCTCCCCAGGTTCACACACTTTTTCTACCATGAAAAAAAAAATTAGAATGAACTTCCTGTAGATCATGGCACAACAGTCTAAACTTCAGTGCTCCCCTGTAGGTGCAGCAGATGAAAAACCTGCAGGCACTTCTCAATCAGCAAACACATCAAAGGGGATTATGTACATAAGTGCAGAACATCTCATTTGGTGCAACAAAGTTCCCAACAGTTAGTCTGTCAGGGATGCTAAATAACTCTTCATTCCTCCTGTGAAAGTGTACATCTGGAAAATGCAACACATGACTTCGAACAAGAATGTACTACATCTTCAAATGTTAACATCAGATACAAAATTAACCATGTATTTTGGCTCTATGACCCCAGCTTTGCTGTTTTATAACTGTTCTATAAGCTCATCATTTCAAGTAGCCTCACTGCTTCTTTTTTTCTGTTAGCACTGTGGGAAGGAACTTGAGTGAAACTTAGGTTTGAATACTCAATTTTCCTTCTCTACTTCTGGCATGTCCTTGATGAGATCAGAACCTTTAATTTCCATTTTCAACTGACCACAGTTACTCATTGTGCTCAGTGTTAACTGTGGTTTAGGGAAACAAACCCAACTTCAAACCTGGCTTATTGCACCTTGCTTGTTTCCCAACCTAGACCATAGTAAAGACTAAACCACAGTTCTTCTCCATTTGAACATAACAAGTAACCACCATAACAAGTAACCGTGGTTAGCTGAAAATGGAAACAAAAGCTTTAGCTCTCCTCCTCACAGCTGCAGCAGAAGAGAAGGTAGAGTTGAGCACATTGAGCCTAAGGATTATGCATGTGATATTAAACCATTGTTTAGTACAATATCTGAATCAGACCAGTGAGAGTATGGGGAAAGCTAAAGGGAAGGAACTACAACTGGAAAATCCAGAGTGAATCACTGCAAAAACAAGGTCTCTCTCTCCTTTCACACTATACAAAATTGTTGGCCATTGATATACTGTAGTTTGACTGAGGAGGAACGAGATGGCAGATATACCAGAGAACCAAAACAAAGGAGAAGGTCCCCAGTTATGCAGAAGAAAACAGAGATGTCAGAGGAACCCCAAAACCAATGGAAATTGTATAAAAATTATAAGTGGACAACCAAGACCATATGTAGATAGATAGATGATAGATAGATAGATAGATAGATAGATAGATAGATAGATAGATAGATAGATAGATATAATCACCAGTGTATGTATCAATACAACAATACCTTCAGATCACACAAATAAACAAGATCTCTTGGATTGTATCCTGTTTCATACTTCATCAGAACACATATGGAGAATATCATGGAGATGACAGCTGTAGATTCCCTTATAGCATCCTGTATATATTTTTTTAAAATAGTATTGACCTTGTTCAGCTGATAGTTCTTTAGTTCTTTACCAGAAACAATGGATGGAGCTATATCACAGAGTTTGTTTCTCCCAAATACCATAATCCAATGATGAGATTTCCAATATAACAAAGGGGTGACTCTGTGTGTCATTCAAACTCTGCTGCTGCTGCTCACCCAATAAATTGCTAGCCAATATTCTGTGCTGCTTCTGCACAATTTTTCAGGCCATTCAAAAGGAAACAATCCATGATGTAATCCATCTCTTAGAATTTTTCATAAACAAATACCTATTCCACTTTCCACAGCCCCCAATCACCTCTTGCCTAGATAACTATGGGGACTATTTCCTAGGCCTTTGATAATATAAAGGATACACTAGTGTGATGCATTTATATGGGCCTGGAGGCAGTTCTGAAGCTTCAGCTGGTACAGAATGCAGCACCCTTCCTCTTCACAGGGTTGCTGTTGTTTGTTGTTGTGATGATGATGATGATGATGACGACAGCAAGACCATTACAAAGACAAGACTGTATTAAGGCTATTCCAAAACAATTGCACTGGCTATTGATAAGATTATAGACATAGTTCAGGGAGTTGGTTGTTAGGCCTAAATGCCCTGTGTAAGTGAAGAAGCACCTATGGACAGAACCCCATATGATGCAAGAGGCTGCTGTTAGATACGAAAGTGGGCTGCTTCCCCTCTGCGCATTGGCAGAAATACTTTGCTGGATGAATCCCATTCAGGTGTTCCTAATTCTACCTGTAGTGGGATCATATGGCTCTGCGAAGTGGGCCCACCCTCTTCACCTTGACCTTCCTGGCATGAGTGGTGATGACAAGCATATTTGGCTGAATGCACATACTGTCCTTCTCACAACTGTGAACCCTAATCTGGGTTCCCAGGCGTGGGAAGACTGTACATGTGTTTGGCCAACCACACACAGGATTAAGAATGCATAAATAGGGCTACAGACATCTCTGCTTCCAAACCACTGAGTGTTAGTGTGCAGACAATACTTTTGTGCTGCAACCAGCATATTCCTTTTTCTCAGACATCTTCTCCTACCCAGACTAGGCATGCTAGACATACCTAGCATTCAATTATCTTCAGAAACAAATATTTGAATAATTACAAAAAGTTGCTGTGATTTTGCCTTTGATAACAAGCCCTCTAAAAGCCAATTAGGATGTGGAATTTATTCACTCATCATTTGTATTCATCCCAGCAACATACCCACACTCTCATATTCTGCCCTCATTATCACTGCACAACCCAGCTGAGTCTAGTGGGGATATGTAGCTGCAACAGATGCCAAAATGTGGTTCACAATATGCCTGGAATTTGGCATTCATATTGATGTGCAGCCCTCTGACCTAGTTCAACATGATACTTCATTCAATACACAGGTATCCTAGAGGGAGTATGTTGTCATGGCACATTCCAGCTGCAGAAAAATAGCAGGAAAAGACAGTAATAAAAGAAAGCAACAAGAACATGTACCAGCTGTAGCTTTGATAGGATTGTTTATTCATGGTTCAGCAAATCTTTTTTAAAAAAACTTTTACTGCTTATTTAACAAAATGCAGAAAAAGAATACAACCAACCAATGCCCCCTCCCTCCCTTCCTGTCTGCCCTGGAGTCATGGATTGTTATTGACAATTGTCACTCAGGTAAGTTATGCTCCAGCAGGTAAGTATGGTTATACAGGTAAGTATTAATGAAAATGAAAAATACACACAAAGCTAGAAAGGATGGAAAACCGGGTGAGGTTTTTAAGTAAGTGAACTTAGATGTATATTCATGATAGCCAAATTAATTTAGTTGCTTTGGAAAGTTATTCATTAAGATCACATTGAACAGTGCAATCTATAAATGCCCACCATTTGGTCATAATAAGTTCTGGTTTTGCTTTGCCTTGCAAGAACTGAAGATGCAGCGTGAGTTTGTCCAGTATCGCAATTGTCCAGATATTCTTGAACCAAGCCTGTATATCCAGTCTGTCCAGGAGCTTCCAGGGCTGCAAAACTGATATTCTTGCTGCTAGTAGTAGTTTAGAAATAAGGCCTTTGGATTTCAGATTATTATTTTTGTCCTTGAATAAAGATAATAAAAACAACTCTGGGTTTAAGTGGATGTCTTCTTTTGTAATTGTGTTAAGTTCATTATGAACACTGTTCCAAAATGACTCAATCTCGGGTGTGTTCACCAAAGATGAAAGCACGTTCCTTTTTGGTTACATCCTCTCCAACATAGTGGAGATATAGACAAGGATATATGAGAAATCTGCTGTAAGATACCATCTATGAAATATTTTCAACATAACTTCTTTATGATTGGCAGAAATTGTTTTATTAAATTTAAAAGTATATAATGCAGTCCAATTAGGTACATCCAGTTCCATACCTAGATCTTTTCCCCATTGATTCTTTAAACCTGAAAGACCCTTTGAAAGATTGTCTACTAGTACTTTATATACCCCTGATACCAGACCTTTTCCAGTTAAGCCTTTATCTAATAAAATTCTTTGCTTTTATCTGAGGGTCCTTCAGTGTGTGCTCTCGCTGGAGAGTATCCAACCAGCCTAACCCCCAAGTTGGGATATCCACTTTGAGTTGTTGGATGGATACTGGTTGTCCCTGGGGAAATCAATCTCTTGGACAAAAACATGCTATTTCCTCCCAGCTCCCAACCTTTCTTATTAAGTAGTCATCTCCAATATTTGGATAAACCTGAAGAGGGGTCAGATGAGTAAATGGGAGATAATTTAGACTGCCAGTTTTTCCAAATTGTGAGGGTAGCTTTTGTGAAGGGATTTATAATGTTTTTTAAACAAAGGCAATGGATGCCCATAGGTTGCCCGAGGGTAACATTTGTTCCTCATATCTTATCCAGGGCTTCTTTGCCCTCATTATTATAAATCCCAGCTTACGAAGATGGAATGCTGCATAATATAAATGTAGGTTAGGGAGCCTCTAGCCACCAGAGTTTGGTTGGGTATAAAAAGAAGACATAGCCAATCTTGGCTTTTTATTTTGAAAAATAAACTTATTTAGAATATTCTGCCAATTATTATTTTATAAGTATGGGAAGAACTTGAAATAAATTAAGAAACCTGGGATTATTTTCATATGTATCGAAGCTATTCGGCCTAAAATAGATAAATTAAGTTTTTTCCATTATTAAATATCTTTATTCATTTTATAAAGTAAAGGGTGGTAATGAATGTAGTTTTGAAAAAAAATTGGTATTAAAATTCCCAAAAATCTAAAAACTGTGTTACATATATTAACTCCTAATGGTTTGCGAACCAGAAGTTGGTCCGATGGGCAGGTGTGAAAAAACATTACAGTGGATTTGTCATAATTGACCTTCAGCCCTGATATTGCTGCAGATTTATCTAACACCTCTTTACGATCTGGAGCTGATTGAGATGGGTTCCCCAACATTAAAGTCATATCGTCTGCATATAAATTTAGATGTTCCTCTTAGCCCTTACCTCGATATCCTATCATTTTTTGATGAGACTGTGGTTTTATAGCCAGTGGTTTCAGGGAGAGGATGCAGAGCAATGGGGATAGAGGACACCCCGCTTCGTCTCATGTTGTATAGGTATTACAGCAGAGTCTAGGCTGTTGGTATAAACTACTGCTGCAGTTTTGGTGTATAGGCGATCTATCACCTATAAGATACGGTCACCCATCTGGTATTTTTCTACAACACTTTTTAGGTAGTCCCAACTCAGACAGTCAAAGGCTTTATAAATATTCACTAACAGGCAAAAAACCTTGTGGTTTAAGAATGTACCTATAGCCCACAGCTATTTCTATCAAACTTTAAAAAGCAGGGAAATTGGGCAGCTATAGTGAATGCACCAGGGGAGCAGGAGACCTGAACTCCTCTCTGAGATATTGGACTGCCCTACAAAGTTGTCAAAATGCAAACACAATTTGGGTTGTTGAGTTTTTCACAGTCCAATCCACTTGCTGTGTAGCTTGGAAGAATTTGGTAACATGTGCCTCTGAGCATATGGTGTCCAAACGGCTTCTTGTTTTTCTCTCTCCCGTTTTTCACTTTAACCTGTGAATTCTCCATGGGGTGTGTGTGTATCACCAAGAAAACTTTCAGAGTTGTAGAGCAAGCGATTCTGAATCCAACAGTATAAGACTTGTAAGTTTTTGTTTTGAAGTGGGACTATAGAAAGCACCAGAAAGGGGTGGGGTGGGTATTTTCATTTAACATGGTAGAACATGAAAAATCCCTACTGATTATAGTATACAGCCACTCTTGTGGCTGTACAGTCTAATGATAATATGCCTAGCAATTTCTGTGAGTGTCTGGTATGATGTATAACATTATGTAGGTGTCTGATAGGATCAGATATATGTCTTCCCATAATAAAAGTTATTTTTACCTTGATGATGGGTTGGTTGCTGCCCGGAGCTTTTGTCTAACCTGGAGTCACATATCATGTTCAAATCTCCACCAATAATCATGTCCCTCACTGCAAATTTACGTGTTTTAATGTTTTGGCCAAGAAATTAAATTGATTAGTATTAGGAGAGTGTATTGAGGCAAATGTAAAGTTTATATTATGCAGCAAACCAGAAATGAAAATATATCTACCTTCTGTATCAATTTGTTGTTTTGGAACTTGAAAATCCAGTGTTTTAGTAAAAACAATGCCCACCCTCCCTAAAATAATTAGATCCTGGAGCTAAGAATTGGGAGCCAAAATACTAGTGTGGCAATAGGGTATTCACATTTGTTTTGTAGATTTCCTGGAGAAAGATAATGGAGGGCTTCTGAGACCTGATGTAATCAGAAGCTCTGTGGCGGTTGATGATATCTCCCAGACCCCTTATATTCAATGTTAGGGCATGAAATTCAGTCATTGTTGAGGTGTACAGAACCCAGTAATTCCCATCTGTATTTCCCCTTAGTATTCATACCAGAACATATAACATATGTTATATGTTGTATGGATTTGTGCATTACCCTGTGGACCTTGTCCATGACCCCTTCATCCCCAAGTAAACCTAAAACCCTCACTTTGCATCCAACCCTCATGCCTAACTAAATAAAGACAAGGAGTTACTCCTTGCTTGCAGGTGTAGCCTGAGGCAGACCTGCTTTTAGTTGGCTGATATATGGAACCCTTGCCTCCACCAACCCTTACATCAATGAATATAACACAGTCATACCTATTGCGCCTAAATATATTTATAAAACATTATCCTGGTAAAGAATTTTGAGGAGCTAGAGTTAACTAACAGAACCTTTAAAGTTTGTTTAAATAGGTTACATCCAGTTACTTGCGTCTCTTATCCAGTGCTCTACTACTGAGGAGTACTACTGTTGTTATTATTTTGCCACTGTTGATAGTTATTTCTTCCTTGTGGATGAAGATCTAGTGGATCTCTGAATACTAGAAGATGTGGTGAGTAATTCTCCTTTCGGGCATCTTCTGTGCTTTGTAGCTCGGGGAAATGTTTTCCAGTCTTCTTCCTCCAGAACCATGTTGATTAGGTCATCAGATTCAAGTTCATCATCATCCCAGGGTGATGCTAAGTTGAATAATGCCAGTAAGCTCACTGCTTCTTTCTTGTTTGTAGCCCTATGTTGAGTTTTATCTATTTCTATAATCTGTGCAAATGGGAAGCCTCATCGATATTTGATGCCTGCCTCTCTTAACAGGTCTGTAGCGGGGTGAAATGTTTTGTGGCGGTGTAGTGTTTCTGCACTCAGATCATGTAGAAAAAGTATCAGACTGCCTTTATATTCTATTTGGCCTTTTTCACATATTGCTTTAAGGAGTGCTTCTTTATTGGCAAAGTTATAAAATGCCGTCACTATATCCTGGGGGGGGGGAAGTGTTGTTTTTAGAGTGGAAGCCCAGGCTCCGATGAGCGCGTTCTATGTCAGGTTTGGTAATGCCCAAGTCTGGGAATAAATTTTTCCACCAATCTATTACAAATTGAGTGATGTCTTTGTGTCCTGTCCATTCTTTAATTCCACAGATCTGAAGGTTCTGGCAGCAGCCCCAATTCTCCTGATCGTCCACATGGTTCAACAGGTCTCTTTGGCTATGAATAATGTGTTTAAGTACATCCACATGTTGGATTCCCACCTGTAGCGCCTCATCTGCTCTTTTAGCCATTTTCTCCTCTTTGTATGTTAATGACGTGCTCTTCTCCTCCAATGCTTTAAAACCTTCAGTCCACTTTCTTAGTAAAGTAGTCTGAAGAGCTGTGATTTGGGTTGCAATCGGGTCATTTTCAGAGTCTGTTCCTGGTGTTTGATCTTCCTTTGCTGCTCTGGCTGTTCTCACCACCATTTTGAAGCTGTGTGTTTTTAGGCCTTCTTCTTTCGGATGTTCAATAGTTGGCCTAGAAACAGTGGCTAAAGAATGAGTTTTAGCTTTCGAGACGCTCCAGGGTATGTTCCTGGTAAGATCTATAAGTTATATTCTTTTAATCCTGTCTCCAAATGATGCAATAAGTGTTTAAAAGGAATCTGGTTGGTGGAGCTAAGGAATTAGTGTGTTGTTCCGTCGCTTGTGCACATGCGCTCCCATGGTTCAGTAAATCTGTTCAGATGCCAAAAAAAGTATTAGCATCCCAGGAATTACACTTCCTACATACTGTAGTTCATTCTTAGCAAAAGTGGTTCGTACACGTGGCTTTCCACAGGATGTTTGTTATCTTGATCCGCAACCTATTGAAAGCAGCTCTAAGACATCTGATTTGCAGAGCTATCTCCTTTCCATGATACCCTAAACAGTGTGTATTTCCCCATAATCCTTTCCTTGTGTGACAAATGGTCACCTCTCCTCAATTGTGTGCCCATCCATCACTTTTTAGCACCCCCACTTCTGCTTAGGTCCCCTGGCTTCTCTCTCACTCTCTGCCATTTAAGTGCTCAAGCTGAAGGGCAGGGTTGAGAGAGGTCTTACTTTAACCTGCAGTGTTCTGGAGGAAATTATGTAGCAGAGAGAAACCTTTTGCCTATGTAGTAGACAGAAACCTTACTGGTTCCAGGTCTGCCGGTAAGGATAACTTAGAGAGCAATCCAAACCCCTTTGCACTGAGCTGAGGTGTATGTGTTGGAATGGGCAGAGGGGCCACATCACCCCATCCTCCTGATCTCTCCTGGACTCTCACTACCTGCCATCTGCAGAGTGATACCAACATCACTCTGCTGATGTGGAGCTTCCCCTTTTGTCAACCAGATGGGGCTTTCTGAGGCAAGGAGGAGACAGAGCTGAGCCAGCCTGGGTATTTTGCCTGATCCAGACTTGATCAATGTCCCAGCTCTAGGATGGCATAACAATCTGCCTGCCCCAGAGCTTGGAAAAATTACTTTTTAAAACTACAACTCCCATCAGTTCCAGACAGCATGGCCACTGGATTGGGCTGATGGGAGTTGTAGTTCAAAAAAGTAAGAACATAAGAACATAAGAACATAAGAAGAGCTTGCTGGATCAGGCCAGTGGCCCATCTAGTCCAGCATCCTGTTCTCACAGTGGCCAACCAGGTGCCTGGGGGAAGCCCGCAAGCAGGACCCGAGTGCAAGAACACTCTGCCCTCCTGAGGCTTCCGGCAACTGGTTTTCAGAAGCATGCTGCCTCTGACTAGGGTGGCACAGCACAGCCATCATGGCTAGTAGCCATTGATAGCCCTGTCCTCCATGAATTTGTCTAACCTTCTTTTAAAGCCGTCCAAGCTGGTGGCCATTACTGCATCTTGTGGGAGCAAATTCCATAGTTTAACTATGCGCTGAGTAAAGAAGTACTTCCTTTTGTCTGTCCTGAATCTTCCAACATTCAGCTTCTTTGAATGTCCACGAGTTCTAGTATTATGAGAGAGGGAGAAGAACTTTTCTCTATCCACTTTCTCAATGCCATGCATAATTTTATACACTTCTATCATGTCTCCTCTGACCCGCCTTTTCTCTAAACTAAAAAGCCCCAAATGCTGCAACCTTTCCTCGTAAGGGAGTCGCTCCATCCCCTTGATCATTCTGGTTGCCCTCTTCTGAACCTTTTCCAACTCTAGAATATCCTTTTTGAGATGAGGCGACCAGAACTGTACACAGTATTCCAAATGTGGCCGCACCATAGATTTATACAACGGCATTATGATATCGGCTGTTTTATTTTCAATACCTTTCCTAATTATCGCTAGCATGGAATTTGCCTTTTTCACAGCTGCCACACACTGGGTCGACATTTTCATCGTGCTGTCCACTACAACCCCGAGGTCTCCCTCCTGGTCGGTCACCGCCAGTTCAGACCCCATGAGCGTATATGTGAAATTCAGATTTTTTGCTCCAATATGCATAACTTTACACTTGTTTATATTGAATTGCATTTGCCATTTTTCCGCCCATTCACTCAGTTTGGAGAGGTCTTTTTGGAGCTCTTCACAATCCTTTTTTGTTTTAACAACCCTGAACAATTTAGTGTCGTCAGCAAACTTGGCCACTTCACTGCTCACTCCTAATTCTAGGTCATTAATGAACAAGTTGAAAAGTACAGGTCCCAATACCGATCCTTGAGGGACTCCACTTTCTACAGCCCTCCATTGGGAGAACTGTCCGTTTATTCCTACTCTCTGCTTTCTGCTTCTTAACCAATCCCTTATCCACAAGAGGACCTCTCCTCTTATTTCATGACTGCTAAGCTTCCTCAGAAGTCTTTGGTGAGGTACCTTGTCAAACGCTTTTTGAAAGTCTAAGTACACTATGTCCACTGGATCACCTCTATCTATATGCTTGTTGACACTCTCAAAGAATTCTAATAGGTTACTGAGACAGGACTTTCCCTTGCAGAAGCCATGCTGGCTCTGCTTCAGCAAGGCTTGTTCTTCTATTTGCTTAGTTAATCTAGCTTTAATAATACTTTCTACCAGTTTTCCAGGGAAAGTTAAGCTAACTGGCCTGTAATTTCCGGGATCCCCTCTGGATCCCTTTTTGAAGATTGGCGTTACATTTGCCACTTTCCAGTCCTCAGGCACGGAGGAGGACCCGAGGGACAAGTTACATATTTTAGTTAGAAGATCAGCAATTTCACATTTGAGTTCTTTGAGAACTCTCGGGTGGATGCCATCCGGGCCCGGTGATTTGTCAGTTTTTATATTGTCCATTAAGCTTAGAACTTCCTCTCTCGTTACCACTATTTGTCTCAGTTCCTCAGAATCCCTTCCTGCAAATGTTAGTTCAGGTTCAGGGATCTGCCCTATATCTTCCACTGTGAAGACAGATGCAAAGAATTCATTTAGCTTCTCTGCAATCTCCTTATCGTTCCTTAGTACACCTTTGACTCCCTTATCATCCAAGGGTCCAATCGCCTCCCTAGATGGTCTCCTGCTTTGAATGTATTTATAGAATTTTTTGTTGTTGGTTTTTATGTTCTTAGCAATGTGCTCCTCAAATTCTTTTTTAGCATCCCTTATTGTCTTCTTGCATTTCTTTTGCCAGAGTTTGTGTTCTTTTTTATTTTCTTCATTCGGACAAGACTTCCATTTTCTGAAGGAAGACTTTTTGCCTCTAAGAGCTTCCTTGACTTTGCTCGTTAACCATGCTGGCATCTTCTTGGCCCTGGCGGTACCTTTTCTGATCTGCGGTATGCACTCCAGTTGAGCTTCTAATATAGTGTTTTTAAACAACTTCCAAGCATTTTCGAGTGATGTGACCCTCTGGACTTTGTTTTTCAGCTTTCTTTTTACCAATCCCCTCATTTTTGTGAAGTTTCCTCTTTTGAAGTCAAATGTGACCGTGTTGGATTTTCTTGGCAATTGGCCAGTTACATGTATGTTTAATTTAATAGCACTGTGGTCACTGCTCCCAATCGGTTCAACAACACTTACATCTCGCACCAGGTCCCGGTCCCCACTGAGGATTTAGTCCAGGGTTGCCGTCCCTCTGGTCGGTTCCATGACCAACTGGTCTAGGGAATAGTCATTTAGAATATCTAGAAACTTTGCTTCTTTGTCATGACTGGAACACATATGCGGCCAGTCTATGTCCGGGTAGTTGAAGTCACCCATTACTACCACATTTCCTAGTTTGGATGCTTCCTCAATTTCATATCTCATCTCAAGGTCTCCCTGAGCATTTTGATCAGGGGGTCGATAGATTGTTCCCAGTATTAAGTCCCTCCTGGGGCATGGTATCACCACCCACAATGATTCTGTGGAGGAGTCTGCCTCTTTTGGGGTTTCGAGCTTGCTGGATTCAATGCCTTCTTTCACGTATAGAGCGACTCCGCCACCAATACGTCCTTCCCTGTCCTTCTGATATAGTTTATATCCAGGGATAACCGTATCCCACTGGGATAACTTTTTCAAGCTCTGGCATGCCCCTACCTTACACCCAACTGCTGTTCATAGAAGGGCTATAGATGCAGTAAAGTCTGTAAATTCCTGCCAGATTGAGGGGAGGTTAGGGTTACTCCCTTAGGATCAAATCAGGTATCTATCTGTGTTTCCTAATACACAGTGTTTTTTAATCACCAAAAAGAGTAGGGGTGAGTGGGAATGATCACTACCCATTATCAATCTTATTTTGCTGCACTGTGCTGCTTTAAGACTCACTCCTCCCACCAGGCAGTATCAAATCTGGTGGTGATAGAATTGGTCTGGGGTAGGGAGGAGGAAGAAATTTTATTCAGTTCACATGTAAAGGTGAATCCATCAAATCTGCACTTTCTGAAACAATGTATAAACCAAAACACAGCCATCCCTTGAAATGCACACTTATCCACATTTTGCAATGCAGTTCTGCAACCAACCACTGTTTACAACAATGCATACATTAGGGGAAAGTTTGCATAGAACTGAATGTATTCATGAAAATAACATACAAAATGCATTATATTAGGAGAAGATGCTTGCAAAAATGTGTACATTAGCCAAAACTGCACGCAAAAATGTGTTTATTAGGAGAAATTCGCACTAAAATGCTGAAGAATTGTCATGAGGATTTTTTTTTTTAAAAAAAATGCAAATTGCTGCAGAAATTGCTGCTGGAAAAACAGAATTTAAGATTAGAAAAATGAGAAACTGAGAGAACTGAAATCAACAGATCTTTCCATTCCTGGTCTGGGGAGGACAGGGAGGGATTAAAGCCCTGGAATGTGGGGAATGGGCCAGGTTTAATTCCCAACCCCCATGCTCTATTTAGTGGTCAGATTAGATGCCACACCCCTGC